>NW_024882066.1:0-434448 GCF_019059575.1 Amphibalanus amphitrite
GTCCGAGCCACATGAACACGGCGCAGTCCCACTGATCACTGACCGGCCGAGACACGGTGCCACTGATCGGCCGAGCCACGGCCCACTGATCACTGACCGGCCGAGCCACGGCCCACACTGATCACTGACCGGCCGCCACATGAACACGGCGCAGTCTCACTGATCACTGACTGGCCGCTCCACATGAACACGGCGCAGTCTCACTGATCACTGACTGGCCGAGACACATGAACACGGTGCAGTCCCACTGATCACTGACCGGCGGGTACACGGTCCCACTGACCAGTGACCGGCCGAGCCACATGAACACGGGCAGTCCCACTGATCAGTGACCGGCCGAGCCACGACCCCACTGATCAGTGACCGGCCGGGACACGGTCCCACTGATCGGTGACCGGCCGGGACACGGTCCCACTGATCGGTGACCGGCCGGGACACGGTCCCACTGATCGGTGACCGGCCGGGTCACGGTCCCACTGATCACTGACCGCCGAGCCACAGTTCCACTGACCAGTGACCGGCCGAGACACGGTCCCACTGATCGGCCGAGACACGGTCCCACTGATCACTGACCGGCCGAGACACGGTCCCACTGACCAGTGACCGGCCGAGCCGTAATTACCACTGTTTAGGAAAGAGCGGGGTCAAATGTAACACGGGACAATTCTGACAGTGTTTATAATTCATAAACTTACCAATAGAATGAGCTGATATTAAGACCGAAAATGAGTAATTCTATACTGCCTTTCCCAGCGGAGTTTGAACGCAAACGTACATATTTTTTGCGCAAAAAAAATAAACGGAAACGCATTTTTATTGCAAACGTATTTGTACCAGATGATAAAATACAAACAGTGTTCAATCAACACTGAGTCAGTCTCCCCTGCGACCAGGGGCGGGCAAACAGCACCGACTCCGAATGTGGCATAAGGAATGCATTTGCGTCGATGGTCGTTTTACACCTGCAATCTGTCACAATTGTACAAGGTGTTCCAAAAGTTTACCTAGAATAAATCTCCGACGCTGAAAGTCAGTTGGGCGCCACTTTTCCATCCTTTAATAACTGCCAAATCGCTACCAACTTAACAGCGGAAAGGAATTTCTAAAGGAACTTCACTATCGAAGGCTGGAACTTACCAGCAATCAATCATTTTAATGACCAATCCCGCTGCATTGGGAGGGGGGCTAATTTAAATCGCCGCCCCTGTCGAGTTTCGAATTAGCCCCTGCTGCCCCCCCCCCCCTGGATCCGCCAGTGGTTATATATCGCACCATATGCCAATATGCACATGTCCTAGAGCGGTGATAAAATCAAAATTGATTTCAAGATCAATAAGCTTGAGTTACGTACACCATGAATTCGAGTTCAAGAAATAGTTCAAGTCAAGTTCATCAAGTTCAAGAAATAAACAATGTGGTCAGAAGTTATTAACCTGACTTTGAAAGAAAATAAATGCTTATATTACCGATCAATGATTTAAATTCACTTAGATATCTTAAAGTATGAAACTAGCCGGTGTCATTAGAGTCATATTTCATTAAATTCATATAGAAATGCATTAGCTCTAACATAGCATAAATAGCATAGCAGCGTTAATCGTTTTCAAAATCAAATGGATTTCCTTTGTTATTTCGAGCATCCCCGCCGTGTACCATAAATATCATGAAATGTAAAGATGAAATATATCCACTCCATTTCTTTTATTGCGTTGCATATAAAACCAGAGGTAACCCATGAACGCATCGACATTCCACATGACTAGAATGGAGAACCTTTGTAAAAGCGCCGGACGATTGTGATACACACCCGCATATGTACAAAACAAAATCGCCTACTGCCACCTTAAATAGACTGCGAGAACACAACGTTACAAGCTATTACCTATATCACCCTTAAAATACACACAAATGACAAAACAATTACCGAATTCGTCATAAGTAAGCGCGACTACTCTATAAACTATGTATATAAATTAGTTTTCAGGGTAAGACAGCATGGTATTAGGACAGATACCTATTGAAGAAGTCATTTTGTGATTACATATTGAGTATTTTCAAAGAGAGCAGCATAATCACCTATATCCTCCAGTCTTCTAAGCACGCTACATTACTAAACTGCGGACTAGATGGCTTCTGCTGACCAGGCGCGCGCTGTCACGCTCGCGCTCTGTTCGGTGGGCGCCTCGCTTACCCGGAGAGATGGCGGACCACTCTTCCGGGCTCCTGCCTCGGCCGACTTTGGTTACTAGCTGATGGAGAGGTCGGACCGCGTGCCCATCGGGCCTAGGCGACAACTCGTACTAACGCACACACACGCACGCACCCCCACACACACTCCGGCACGCATACATCAGGATCGAACGCCACGTTACTGAACGCCGAGGGCATCACTGGACTAGTGCGCACATCTGTAGTCTACACATGTAGAGGTATATGTTCGCTCGCAGAACAGGTAACCATGTATGGAGAACTAAGGATTGTCGAGGCTATTGGAGGCGGCGCCTGAGCTTCTTGACTGCTGGGCGTAAGCTCGTGAAGGACCAACTGACGGGTATGTAACAGTCACGGGACCATCGGCCCCGCCCCAACACGACCCAAAAGCTCGCCGCGGTACACGAGGTAATGACAGCAAAAGGAAGATCACTATGTTGTACCGAGCTGCCTAGTGGGCCTTTTACACCGCACGGGGTCCTCTACTGAGATCCGCATAGTAGCATCTCCGTGACGGAGATCTCTGCGGCCCCGACTCGAAGCTGGAGCGGTCCTGCAGAGCTCCTAGTCTGGTCCCGCGGAGCCCCCAGCCCGGTCCTGCAGAGCTTCCAGTCTGGTCCTGCGGAGCCCTCAGCCCGGTCTGTGTGAAGCTTCCAGCCCGGTCTTGAGGAGCACTCAGCCCGGTCTGTGTGAAGCTTCCTGCCCGGTCCTGAGGAGCTTCCAGCCCGGTCCGGTGGGGCTCCCTGCCCGGCCCGGTGGCCGCTAGGTCTCGCGGCTGTCGATGTACGCCCAGCTGAGCACCTGGTCCAGATAGGAGTTGTTGTGGAAGCGGTGCCGACTCGGGTGCTCGGTGGGCTCGGAGGGCGGGCTCGGCGGCGGCGAGGGCTCCACCAGGCCGTCGGCGGGCTCGGAGCGCAGCACCAGGTCACAGCCGCGGAACACGCTCTCCACGAGCCGGCGCTGCCGCTCGGAGAGCAGCTGGCCCTCGTGAGCGCGCTCCGGAGGCGAGCGGAGCACCTTCTCCAGCTGGTCCTCCATGTCGACCTCCAGGCGCCGCAGCAGACTCAGGTACTCCAGGTACGCAGACCTGTCGGGAAACGGTCCCATGTCAGAGCCAGACGGCCGGGGAACGGTCCCATGTCAGACTCGGGACCTGTCGGGGAACGGGCACACGTCAGAACAGAACCACAATGGCCCTGTCAAAGAACGAGTGAATTGACGAAGGCAGGTACAGCACCCGAATGGCGGTAACTCGAAAGTCGAAACCCTCGAGGAAAGCGACTGACAGTAGTGCCAGACTAGGGCGGTAGGCTGCATTGAGGCGCTGACTGGGCCACAGCTCAATAAAGCAAATTAAGAAAGTGATTGTCGTTACAATAGCAAAAGAAGAGTCAACTGTTCGTCTCTCGCTTTCGTGCGTGTTCTGATCGGCGCGGCGGCCGGTCCAGGTCCGTGACGCTCTGTGGGTGCGGGCCGCGGCTCACCTGGCCTGCAGGTGCTCCGTGAGGCCGACCACGGTCGGGTCGTCCGGGGCGCGGCCCTCCTCCTCCACCAGGAAGCGGACCGCCTCGGCAGCGCAGTCCTGGTAGCCGGCCATCAGCGGGTCGTGAGCGGGCGCCGGTTCCGTCGGGGTGACCGCCGACGGAGGGCACACCTCCGGCGGCACCCGGGCCGACTCCGGCGGCACTCGGGCCGGCTCCGGCGGCACTCGGACCGGCTCCCGCACCACCAGACCGGGCATCTGCGGACGGACGGCGCGTCAGACGGCCGCTGCAGGGGACCGGTGCCGCGGGCGCACGGCCAAAACCAGCTCACTCCGCCCCCCCCCCACACACACACACGGCGGGCCGCCCGCTGTGATCCATCCCCCCCCCCCCACACACACATATACACACAGAGGGCAATCTCCTGTGCACGGTCCCTGACCTGCTGTGAAGGGTCGTTGACTGAGTCTACAAAGGGCGCCCAGTGAGGCCGCAGCTAACCGGCAGGCGCCGTTCTGCTACTCTCTTCCGGGCCCACCCAGTGCACCCTCCCAGCGCACCGGACCGGGTGCTTCCGGAGCACAGGGACACGCTGGCCCGGCCCGGCGCACTCACCTCCTTCTCTGGCCGGCGGCTGCGACCTCAGCTCTCACTGACACCCGGCGGGTCACTCCGCCACAGCCGGCGCCGCGGCACGTGCTGCGCTCCACCGCCGAGCGCTGTGCTGTGCGCCGGTGTTCGGGCCGACGCGTGCGGGCGGCGGCGGCGACCAGTGAACTGGGGCGGCGGCGGCGGCGGCGGCGGCGGCGGCGCGCGCGGCACACCAGCTGTTTCCTGTCGGCGGGAGCGGCGCCGGCGGCGCAGGGGAGGCGTCGACGACCTGCGGCGGGCAGATGCGCCGCCGTCAGCTGCCGGCCTCCGGCGCCGCAGCCCCGCAACGAGCACGGCCCGCCGGAGAGGGGAGCTGCATCAGGGGGGAGGGGAGAGAAAGAGAGAAAGAGAGAGAGAGAGAGAGAGAGAGAGGAGAGAGAGAGAGAGAGAGAGAGCACACTACAAACACTTACCTCATAAAGCATCTCGACTTCTTTCCATTCAGACTTCGAAAGCACGCTATTGCACATACCTACCATCACTAAAGGTGGCTTCATTGAAAGTGCCGTTAGCCGTTTTCACGACTGTTATTTGAAACACATTTGGTCACATTTGGTGTGATTTGGTCAAATAAGGTTCCCAGTTAATGCTGAGTATTTTTTCAGCTTAGGTTGCACTAATTTAGTTGCTTATGTACCTACCTGACTTCTCAAATAATCAGACATTACTTATAATTGAAGCATTGAAATACCTAAATTGATGATGCAAAAAATGTAAAAGATATTTTGCTAGATTTGGTCAAGTTTCGTACCTCCGCCAGATAGCCCGTCGTGAAAACGGCAATCGTCACATCTCGAGTGCATTTTATGTTCGATGGATCTGATACATCTGTTGGAGTTCTTGTCTTAACAGCCGTAATTGGTTTCTTGAAACCCGCCTGTTCCACGCGATGCCGCCGCTAGAAGTTCGAAGAAGTCGACAGCATCTGGAGACGGAGGTCACAGATTCCGCTCGTCGCCGTAGCAATAGAAGGGTGCATAGATGCATATGATGAATGTATGCTGCATAGGTATTACTTATTAGGTATGTAGTGAATAGTGATCGCAATATGTGTTCTGATGGTTACGTGCGGGATGTCTCGCCAACTGTTCGTTCAGAGGTTCAGGGAGTAGGAGGAAGCAGTGAGCGTCAAAGAAATTGCGATCGCTATGCTGCCTCTCCACACTCCGCTCAGCACTGATGACCCGCCTGCACTGAGCACCGTCCACCAGCCGTGACGTGACCCGACATCGCCTCCCATCCGCATCCCGCAGGCACAGACTGACCAGACCCGTCAAACCCTGGGCAGTCGACTAGCGGTCCGCTACTGCTGCTACTCACTACTCAGGGCAGTCGACTGCTGGCTACCAGGATCGGTAGGTAGCGGAGCCTTGGGTTGACTCAAGACGAAAGCCTGATTTCTAAACGCGAATAGGCGAAAATGAGCCGTCTTAACCCGGCAGTTGCTGGGGTATTTCGCCACCCACCGTTTGCTGGGGGGGGGGGGGGCGTTAAACGCCCCCAGCCGATAACTCGAGAACCAATAGGCGCAGCGAAACGCACGAGGCAGCAAACGAAAGAACGCGACGAGACGCTTCAGATGAGTACTTTGAAGTTGAATTTTGAGATCACAGGTCGGGTCAAGGTCAGGTCAAACACCCGAAATCGGGCTTTCAGTAGCATGGACTTTAGGACTTCGCAATGGGCGCCTCTCGTCATAAACTCTGTCAAAACGGTGCACAATCCATCATATAAGGCCTACAAGAGTGTCAGCTCCATGTAGGGGTCAGTCAAGCATAGGTCAGGGTCAAGGTCAGGTCAACCGGGTAGGCACATATCCACGAAAATCAAAACTGATATTCGCAGCCTGTGACACATGTTTCATGGGTAATTTGGGGCGTAAAACACGATAGTGACATTCTTTTTATCGTACGTGTACGTGTTTGGCTCAAAAAGTTCAATTTAAGAAATGCATGTATCATGGTCGTGAAGTAGCAACGAGAAATTGCCAAGATTCAGTTCAAGATTTTGGAAAATGCGGAACGATAATCAATAATCGAAGATAGCCATTTGATTGTTCATGGTATTGACAGTCTAATGACGTTTACGGCATGTCTGTATGTCTATTCTGTGATTTCATATGATTTTTGAACATATGCAGTTTTTGGTCGAAAACTCAGAAATCATGACGTCACTAAAACCTCGATATCTCAAAAATTTTCCGACCGATTTTTTTGAAACTTTGTCACAATAAACTTCAATCAATTGCCTACATGTATGAAAAATTCGATGCTATGGCCCGGCGAAAAAAGTGGGGGCGTTTAACGCCCCCCCCCCCCCCCCCCACCAGCAACTCGCGGGTTAATGTGACGTTTACGAATAAAAGACGCCTTTCGTTTTCATACTTGTGTGGCGTCAACTAGCAGTATAAGTCCAATCATGTACTCTGGTTATCGTTCATTACAGTGGCGCAGCCAGGGGGGGGGGGTCAGAGGGTCAGCTGACCCCCCGAAATTTCTGTCAGGGGCCCGCTCGAGAGAGAGAGAGAGAGAGAGAGAGAGAGAGAGAGAGAGAGAGAGAGAGAGAGAGAGAGAGAGAGAGAGAGAGAGAGAGAGAGAGAAGAGAGAGAGAGAGGGAGAGAGAGGAGAGAGGTCCTAATCTAATCGGACGAGCCCGCTTCGAGAAATGCCTACTGGGACACCACGGGTGAGGGGTCGGTCTGGGGCCCCAGGTGGACGGGGCCCGGGCCCCCGGTGGATGGGCCCGGGCCTCCCGTGGATGGGTCCGTGCCCCCGGGTGGATAGGACCCGGGCCCCCGGTGGATGGGGTCCGGGCCCCCGGTGGATGGGTCCGGGCCCCCGGGAGAACAGATCTGGGCCCCCGGGTGGATGGGGCCCGGGGCCCCCGGGAGAACGGGCCCGGGCCCCTGGGTGGATGGGGCCCGGGCCCCCGGGAGAACGGGTCCGGGCCCCCCGGGTGGATGGGGCCCGGGAGAACGGGCCCGGGACCCCGCCGGATGGGTCCGGGCCCCGGAAGAACGGGCCCCGAGCCCCCGGGAAAACGGGTCCGGGCCCCCCGGGTGGATGGGGCCCGTGGCACCCGGTGAATGAGTGGATGGGGCCTGGCCCCCGGGAGAACGGGCTCGGGCCCTTGGGAGAACAGGCCCGGGCCCCCTGGGTGGACGGGACCCGGGGCCCCCGGTGGATGGGTCCGGCCCCGGGCCCCGGGTGGACGGGGCCCGGAGCCCAGGTGTACGTGACCTGGGCCCCCGTGTGGATAGGGCTCGGGGCCCGTGTGGATAGGGCCCGGGCCCCCGGGTGAATGGGGCCCGCTAGGGTGCCCCGCCTGCTCCGCAACGCGAACAAGGGGTATTTTCGATGGTGAGCGTTTGGTTGGTCGTGTCCGTGGGTTATGTATTCATTTCGGTCGATTGCTTTTTGACAGCTAAGCATTTTGGTTTGGGAAAAATATCCATCGCATCGAGGTGCTCGTGTCTGATAACCATGCGTTCTTCTATAGAACATGCCAAGTGTATTATAACATAGGTTGACGTAGGTTATTGAAAAATGAAAGCCATTGATGAATTACTATGTAGAGGTTTGAAACATTTATACTTGTCAGAATATTGTTGTTCGTCATGCAAAAGCGATGATTGGATATTGGACAAAATTGAATGTTATTTCCAACTATGCCATTTTCAATAGTCAAACGTACCAGGTTGTGCAGCAATACCCGTGTAATTAAGTAAGTCATGAACAAATACCTACCATTTTCTCCAGCGATTTGTTCCACCTTGTTTTTGATCAATTAGCTTTTCACAATTTTTCCATGAGAGGCGGTACATTTCTCTTGCCAACAGGTGGTGTTTGAACCCGGCACCCGTTCCGTCTGACAGTCACCCGAAAATAGCATTAAGTCCAAAATACGTCCAAAACGTCAATTTTTCAAGCATAAGTGCCCCCATGGGCGCACGTGGCGCGTGCCATCCCTGCACCGCTCACCATTCGATAGCCCGTTCGATTCTCATATGTACACGATACTGTGTTTCCCATGCCGATCGGACCCACGGTTACCGAGATACTGCACGGAGACCGGACCCGTGTCGGGCAAATTTAGCCATTGTCGCTCAATTTTGCATGCCGATTGCCGATTTATACATGTAAAGTCTATGACGCGAATACGCACTTTTTGAGCACGCGCCATGTGCTCACCGCCAGCCCGATCGAGCTGAGACCCCTCACAGGCACGTTGCCCATCCTTGTTCTATAAGTTGCGCAAATTTCAGCGCACTAGGTGCAACGGTCTGGCCCAGGGCTGCGGAGTCGATGAATTTTAGGGTGACTCCGACTCCGATTCCAAATCCGGCTTCAAAAATCGTCTTCGACTCTGACTCCAACTCCGACTCCGGATGGTTCTAATAAAATCCATATCCTGATATTGAAGTTCATTCAGGTCGGGTCAGGTCAACCAGTAGGGGTCAACCAGTTACGTCGCGATCAGCCGCTTTTTACGCGAGTTATTCGTGAAAAAACCTTAGGGGGTTTTCACCAGTAGGGGTAGGGGTCCAGTAGGGGTCAACCAGTTACGTCGCGATCAGCCGCTTTTTACGCGAGTTATTCGTGAAAAAAACTTAGGGGTTGCATCAACCCCTCCCCCTCCCCCGTGCCGGCGAGGGTTAAAACTTCTTATGAGCGAATTCACGTAATGAAGAAGAATAAAGGCACAATCTACTACAGCAGCCTATAGATGATTTAGGACAGGTAAGTACATGGGACTACTTAAATCTTGTCCGACAGAAGCAGGCAACAGTTCCGATTGCCTATATGCTATATACATGTTGCGGAAGGGGCACATTTCGGCCTCGAAAGATACGAATTCATACGTCATAGAAGCATATTTCTGTCATGGTCAATTTGCGCAAAAATGGAACACCGGGTGATTACCGAGCTATGGTTCTATCCAAATTTTCTGATTCAAACTCGCCCAGGGTTATCGTGCAGTTAAAGGGGCCCGCTCAGCAGAATGCGTATGAAATATGGAGATTCTGAAAAATGGGTGGGGGGCCCGCACACTAGGGGGCCCGCTTTGAAGGCGATGACCCCCCCCCCGAAACGAAATCCTGGCTGCGCCACTGGTTCATTAGTTCTTAATCCATCGTCGTTTTTGCATATTACCCACTATACATAGTTTGCAACAACCCTCGGGAGTTTGCAGTCTAACTAGGGAGTTTGCAAACTACTTGATCATTCAGGGAATTGGCAAACTTCCTAGAGAGTTTGCAAACTAACTGATTTCTCATGCTCCCTGTAACATATAGGTACGGCTCTGGCGAGATTAAGCGGTAGGTTTTGCACTTTTATACGTTTTCGGTTATATCTCAGAAACTAATCGATCTACGATGAAGCCATTTTACACGATCATGGCCGGCTTGTGAACCAACAAGTCGATCGCATCTTCAACACTAAAAGCTTAAGACGACGAAGATATAGCCTGAAGTACACTAAATTTTCTAGGTGCAAAACCTACCGCTAAAACCCGCGAGACCTGTACATAAAAATTTCATTTGTCTGTGTGTCATGTTGAGCGACAGCAGCTGGGCTGGACCGTGCTCTCTGACAGTAGGTAGCGGCGAAACGCCCTCAATTAAGGGGGGGGCACTTCTTTCCATGCAACGCCCTTAGGGCTAATGTTGAAATGCCAAAATCAAAGGGGGACGGTGCACTCCGCGCCCCGCCGGGCGCCGCCTATGCTCTCTGACCTGACCTGGTGAGATCGGATGGATGGGGTCTCGGGTCGGGTCCTAAGGAGCGCTCCGCAGTCCAGGGGTAATTCTGGGGCGCGTGCGCGTGCCCCCCCCCCCCCCCGCCGCTCGTCGCAGGGCCGTTGGGGCTCAGCGAGCCGGCGGCTCCCCTCGGAGGGCAGCTGGCAGCCGGCGCCCCGCGCAGCTGTCGGAGCCGGCCAATGGCAGCGCGCGACGCGCCGGCCGCCGCCAATCGGCGCCGCTCGCGCGTTTGAACGTGGCGCGTCGCGCGTGTCACCGTTTTGTTGATATCAGACAACAGTGGCCTCGCCGTAGACTTTAATCGCGTGCCTCGCGTACCAACTGGCCTCTGGGGAAGCGGTTCTGCGCTCTCCGGAGCGCCGAGTCCCAGCGTCTCGCGGCGCGGCAGACAGACGCTCCTCTGACCGGCTGGTCCCTTACAAAGATTCGGCTCTGTTACCTGGCTCCCGTTTTTTTTTTTTCAGCAGAACCGTGAGAAATTTGCTGCGTGGGAAAGGTATCTCCAGGCAAAAAATCAGACTGAAAAACCTGGCGGGCCTGAATCATTTATGATGCAGGCCTTGGCGCCCACCAGAGATGCTCATTGAGCGTTACGGCAGAAAAAAGGTATTCTGCGATTGTCATTATGTGAGCGAACATTTTTGAGATTCTTGAAAGCCGAAAAGGTGGAGTCCTCTTCCAAAACTAAAGGCTCAAACGGACGCGTGGGAGCAGTTAGGTATATATCGGGCAGCGAGCTGGGATCATGGCACAATGCCGAAAGATTCTTAAAATATTTCCTTTTGAACTCGGAACCTACAAAATATTGCCTCCGTAGTAATTTTTCATGGATAGGCTGACACGATTACACGACCGTGATCATAATTTAAGCTGACATAATTAGCCTGACAAGGTCCTGTCAGGCTAAACAGGATTTTAAAAAGTCATGCACCTAATTGCACAAAAATAACTTCAAGGAGCCAAAGAGATGGCACCAATATTCCTTCAGTCGCATATGGCAGCATCGTAATCGCACTGCTCAAGGCTTGGAATTTGGATCCGCCTTAGCGCGGCCGGGTACGGTGATAGCGACTAGCGAGGTGGGAAGATGGCGAGGAACGGGTTGGAAGTCGGCGGTAGCGTCGTTGCGTTTCGGCGCTATCCTCATACAGTAGCGGCGGAACACCTTCAATTAAAGGGACCCTCCCACCTTAACATTAGATTTGAGTTGAGATAGCCAAAATGGGGTCCCTGGCTCACAATTACCGGTTTCGGCACTCACAACATCGATAAATGCCTTAAATCGGAAATATTGAATTTCAAAATTGCAGCATTTTGATTCAGAGGGGTTAATGCATAGGAATGCCCCTCTGAATGTGTGACGTCAGCGCAGATATCTAACGATTTTTACATGTTTGACTAAAACGTTTTGCAGCACGCGGTGGTATATGCTGCTTTGCGCGCAACAAGTGCCGCACTTTCAGCTGCCAACTATTGCTTCCAAATAAAGTCGCTAGGAACAGCGGAGACCCCAAAAAGTAAACAAAAGTAAAAGTCTTTAAAATATCTTGAAAACCGGTGAATATTTTTAGGTGAAATTTGGTAGATATTCGTTTTCGCTCTTTCTGAACCGAGCGACATCACTTTCATGCCAATTCATAAACTTTTTTGAAGGTGGGAGGGTGCCTTTAAGGGGGGGGGGGGCACTGCCGACTTTTGATCCCATTCTTTTCATGCAACGCCCATAGAGCTAATGTTAACCCTCGCCCGTATTGGTGTTTTTCCAGCCGCGAACGTATAAGGGGGGTCCGTTGGACCCCCCCCCCCTTGCCGTTTCGCCCCTGATCGAGCTAGAGCTTCGCGGAAAAATCGAGCGTGTTGCCAGTGACGAGAGGAAGCCGATGATACCTAATTTTAAGGTCCTAGGTCATTGGTTGACCTTGCAGGTCAGGTCAATGACTTAAAAGTCGGGAACATCGGGACCTGTTAGAACGTCGTAAAGTGTGGCTCCTATTGGGTTTTTCGGGGCGCTGATCACGAATATCATGTTAGTTTTGATAACAGATGATGTCTTTATGCATTTAGTCCAGGTCGGGTCAGGTCAAGTCAGGTCAACCAGTAGGGGTCCTGCCGGGTATTCCTAGTAGGTGTCAACCGCCTCTGACAGCTTCGTAACATGTTACGAAGGTACCAATACTACTTCGTAAACGTTCATATGGTTGCTAAATTCGAATTCAGCTAAAAAAAACTGGCCTAGAAACATGTAAAACTCGAAAAAGTGAACCGAGGTCACCAAAGGTCAATGACCTGACCTGACCTTCAGGTGACCTTGACACCCACCCTAATGCATGGGGGCAACATCATATCACATGTTTGAACGCTTGAAACCACGAAAAGACTGCAAACGCGCGGCAAATGCGTGCCGACATACGCCGAATCGCGATTCCGGCCAAACATAGTCTCGAAAAGTAGGTCACATGTCAAAGGTCATTGGGGTCAGGATCATGAAATTTTCAGGGTAGGTGTAAAATTGATTAACGCGAGGGTACTGAAAGTTTCGTCGCGATCGGCCGCTTTTTACGCGAGCTATTCGCGAAAAACCATGGGGGGGTCCGTTCGACCCCCCCCCCCCTATACGGGCGAGGGTTAAAATGCCAAAATCAAAGGGGGCGCGGTGCCCCGGTGCCCTCTCCGTTCCGCCGCCTATGTTCCCATAAATGAAGAAGAAGAAGAGGAACATCGCTTAACATCAGAAGCCAGTTTTACCAACAGAAAAATAGCCGCCTGCCGGAAATTTTTATCTGAAGACCGCACCGCTTCACATACGCGGAGCGTATACGCGATGGGCACGTAAGCGGATAGGGCTTTGCCGTTTACGCTCCGTATGTGGTGAAGCGGTCTTTTGGCAAAAAATTCCGGCAGGCTATTTTTCTGTTGGTAAAACTGGCCTCAGATCAGGCTTCAGACTCGCACCAAACTGCCGGCGGTGGGTCGCTGGACTCACGCCGGGCCAGGGCCGCCCCGAGGCAGCCAATCAGCGGTCGCCGCCGCGGGTGGCCCATGACCCGGACCAAGGCGGCGCGGCGGCGGACGCACAGTGGGGATTTTTCCGATCTAGCACGTATTTATTCGTAGAGGGCAAACCATAGGTAGAATTGTAGCCAGATTGTGCACAGATGTTGGCTGGTGTGTCCTGGTGAGAATTTTACCTGTAAATGTGCATAATCAACATAGTATAGGGGGTTCAGTTGGACCCCCCGCTCAGCCGTTTGGCCCCTGATCAAGCTAGAGCTTCGCGGAAAAGTCAAGCGTGCTGCCTATGTCGAAATTAGGCCGAATATATCCAATTTCAAAGTCGAAGGTCATAAGCTGACTTTCCAAGTCAGTTTAATGACCCAACTAAAGTTGGGAAATCGAGGCCTCTTGAAACTTCGCAAAGTTAGGGTGTTACGGGGTATTTTGGGGTGCTGATCACGAATTTCATGTTAGTTTTGATCACAGACGATGTCTTTATGCATTTAGGCCAGGTCGGGTCAGGTCAGGTTAGATCATTTAATAGGCGTCCTGCCGGCCATCCATAGAAGTATCACCTACTACTGATAGCTTCGTAACATGGAACGAAGGCACTAGAACTACTTCGTAAATATTCAAATGGCTGCTAAAATCGAAATCAGCACCAAAAACTACCCTAGAAACAAGTAAAACTCGAAAAAGTGAACCAAGGTCATCAAAAGGTCAATGACCTTGACTTGACCTTCACGTGACCTTGACTCCCACCATGATGCATGGCACCAACATCATTTCACATATTTGAACGTTTAAAACCACAAAAGGACTGGAAACCGCGGATAATGTGAGCTGGCATACGCCGAATCGCGATTCCGGCCAAACATGGTCTCGAGAAATATGCCACAGGTCAAAGGTCAGTTGGGTCAGAGTCATGAAATTTTTAGGTTAGATGTAACATTGATGATCTCGAGGGTACCGAAAGTTTCGGCGCGATCGGCCGGTTTTTGCGCGAGTAATTTGCGGAAAACCATGGGGTTTTATCCGACCCCTTCCCCCTCCCCCTCCCCACAAGTGCGATGGTTAATAAGGTTACGGTATGTATAATTTACGCTTGTCATCCTATTCCTAATGAATGTGTCTCAGAAAATATGCATCATATAAATCACGAAGTAAAATTATTCGCCTATGTCCAAAACATACCTATATCGTGCTGTTTGCCCTAGCGCTCCTCGAGTGGGGTGTTAAGATACTCTAATGTGAATATTCCGTGTTCAGGCAAGTTTCGGCAGCCAAACTAGGCGTTGTCTTGTGCAGAAGAAAGTGGCGAATTCGATAGGATATATTTCGGAGTGGAAAAGTGTGGAGAACATTGTTGATTTCCTACATTTATTTAGAATACCATTCCTTCAATATGGTGTCTGTAAGGGTTTTTTGTAAAGGGCATTTTTGTGACCTTAGTAAGGTTGTGGCATACTATCTGTTTGCCATTCCATTCCTAATAAAGGTGCCTTTCAGACGATATGCAACTTTAAGACCTCGCAAGATTAAAACCAACAGGACAGGACAATGAAATTTAGCTATACTTTCGGGCCTTGCTGAGCCCATTGAGTAATCACGCATGAGTGTGAACTTTGGGCGCATTTTTCCTAGTTTTGCTGTGGACATACAGATAAAACAAGGCCATATATGAAAAATTCAGACATTTCTTAGCCCTACTGACACAAAAAATAAACAAAAATCCAAAAAATATTTTTTGAATTAATAGGCGCTAGATCGGAAGAATCCCCACTGTGGGACGGCCGCAGCGCTGAAACAGCACCCAACCACGGCGCTCAGCAGCAGCGCCAAGCAGCAGCGGCCGGGCCGACAGGCCGCGGAGGGAGGGCACTCTGAGCCCCCTTACACCCTTCCTCGACTTCACAGAGTTCTCTTCTATGAGTTCCGCGACTGCCTGGAAAAAAGAGAGCATTCAACTACTATGCATTTCAGACCCCATGAGACCCTGTTTTTCGGCGATAATTTCTCCAATTTTTGTCCAATCAGCTTGAAATTTTGGCATACGGTATTTCAGCTCAAGCGCTAATTTTTGTCAATATGGTCTCTTAACAAAATATCAAAATTTAGAGCACTTGTCGTTGGCTCGTAATGTTAATCAGTTTTTGCACCCGGATAGAGGCTCGCTCGCTGCCGCACCGGATTGGATAGGAGCGCTGGCCAATCACGTTACGCCGGGCCCAGCTTAACTCCGCCCACTGGCCGTGACCGCGATGGGTCTATGCCGTTTCAGTCGGCGTCAGCACCGCGGAGAGGTCGCATCAGGACCGCACACTGGTGACAATGGAGCTGGCAAAGTTGTTTCGGGACGAAAGCCCAAAACTATCCGTTCGAAGGCAGTAGTGTTCTCTTCTCCATATTTTGGTATTTTAACGTCGAACCAGCTCAATATTCATAATGATCAGAGGCCAGTTTTACCAACAGAACAATAGCCGCATGCCGATTTTTTTTGCGGAGACTGGTTCAGATACGGAGCGTAAAAAGCAAAGCCCTATCTGATTACGTGCCCATAGCGTATGCGGTATGTGAAGCGGTCTTTAGGTGAAAATTTCCGGCAGGCGGCTATTTTTCTGTTGGTAAAACTGGCCTCAGAATCAGAGTAGGATCAATTATAGGACCGAACCGGCCGTAAAAGAAAAGATAGATGAACTCTTGGACTCTGGGCACTTATTTACGCCGGAGTTGCACCTATCTGATCGTCAGGTTGGGTTAGGTCACTATACCCGATTACCTGTGAGATCATACGTAAACCTCCACGTGACCCAAAAATATTGATATATTTGGCAGCTTCAATAAATGTTTCTGAGGAAGGCGCACAAAGCAAGCAACAAAGTAGAATGAAGACTGATGTCGCGGGCGCGGCCGATTGCCTGGGGCATCACTCCAGCGAGACGACCGTATTCGTGATTCGTAAAGCGGTGCGGGCCGCCGGGTGGAGCATAAGCGTGATGTGTCGTGTGGTCGAATTGTCCTTTATCACGACGTGCACAAAAAGAAATAAGAATGTGGCAGGCGGACTTTGAGCACTACCTATACGGGATCGGGCAGCACTATACGGGAAAGGTTTCGCAGGAATAGCTGTCAGGCCTACAGAGCTCTAGAAACATAAAAATGTTCAGACTTAAAAGGTGTAGAATTAACCCTCGCACGACCAGGCCATTTCTCATAACACGAACGACCAGGGGGGGGTTGTTACGACCCCCCCCCCCTGGCGTTTCGAAACGGAAGGTCGTAGAGCTAAGCGGAAAAAACCAACGGATTGCTCTCAACGAGATCTCGCGATTGGTGGTATATTTTTTGGTCCTAGGTCAACATTTGACCTACTTATGACCGGTCAAAGGTCAAATTTTCCGAAAAAATCAAACTTTTTCAACTTTGCGCAACGATTGCGGCACAACGGTGAGAGATATTAACTTCAAACCTTCAACAACGTATTCCCCACTCAATTCTGCATCATATATGGTGTTTTTGGTGTATTTACCCTATAAAAGTAAGAGGCCTATTGCTGATGAGTGATATGGTGTCACATCACCCTCCGGTGTTTGTCCCGATTCGTCGGCTGTTGACCACTGCTCCGCTATAAATACTGTAGGTAACGACTCAGAAAAGATATGTGGATATCCACTGCAATGTGGATAGCATCAGCAGAAAACCTCGGGACTCGGTACACACTTCGTGAAAATCCGGCCGGAGGCTGTACCTCTTATGACGTCATAACTCCGTGACCTGACCTGACCCGGTCAATTTTCTTGCACCACACGATAGCCAATGCTTGCCCCAACATGCATGGGAAGTTTCATCATGATCCATCAAACAATGTGGGTACCACCGGCAGAAAACCTAGGGATTCGGCGCACACGTTTGGTAACTGTCGGCCGGAGGCTGTACCTCTTATGACGTCATAACTCCGTGACCTGACATGACCCGATCAATTTTTTCGGCAAAAGATGCGCAAAGGTTGCCCCAGAGGGTATTGAAAATTTCAGGCCGCTACGACAAGCCGTTTAGCGTGCACTTCGAAAAAACCTCAGGGGGGGGGGGGTTGATACAACCCCCCCCCCTAGGCGTTCTAGGGTTAAGAAACACATTTTTTTTGTAATTTGGACGTAGTCTGACCTGATACATAATTTTACGCAACCACTTGAAATCAACAGCGTCTTTTGTGCGTTTTTCACAAGCCCCGAATCTTGTGTGGAATTTTATATTTTTGTGACTGAACAGGAAGTACCTACATTTGTGATGAATACAAAGTCAAGGGCTTCAGCATGCGTTACTTATGCGCGCTTTTTTTTTTGCTCATTCGATGAAGTTACGGCTGCAACAACTGCACGGCAGCTACGCTCCATGCGAGCCGCCCCGGTGCGGCAGCCACCGCCGCCCGCTCCACGCAGCCGACTGACCGGCCAAGGTCACCGCCCCGTCCGCCGGGAGGGCGGAGCTTAATGGTCACGTGTTTGTGACGTCATGCGTACGCACGGATAGCCTCTACTCCACTGACGGATTTACGGAGCCGATTTTAACATTACGAGGCAACGACAAGTACAGGGACCCGCAGTTGCTACTGTACACATATATTACCGATTTAGAATTGCGCTATTATTTGCTAAGTGCCTGGCTATCGGAGAAAGGAAATGTAGTGCAAAGTATGGAGGAATAACACATGTTTGCTCCTAGGACGTATGTTTTGTATAATTCCTCTTACCGCAACAGATATTCTTCCAAAACTACAATCGTGCTATTTTTCCGCGCCGGTTGCCTCCCCAGAGCCCGTCCTTGGTATCGCCTATAGCTTCCGTTCCCGCTACGTGAATGAAAGTCACGTGACTACTACAGGTTTGCGCTCAGTACTAACACACCTAGCCCGAGGGCCGGTCCGTAGCGGGGAGGGGTAGAACGCCAGAGCTCCAGCGCAGTGGAGGTGGTGGTGGCCCGTATCACAAAGAGGCAACCGTAAGCAGAACTACAATTGCCGCAGTATAAGATTATGATCAAGTTTTCTTTAGATGTATTGATTGACAAGAAAGTGCAATGCTTATCCGATATAATAAAACGGTGTCCAAGGCCTTGGAAGAACTATAAAACATATTCAGCAACGTATAAATTTCTGATACAGGCCATGACCTTTCACCTTGCCTCCGGGGAGGACCGCTCAGGAAGCCACATATACCGAACGAATCGAGGCCTCGCAGCGCGGCGGCAGAGGAGGTGGATAAACCATCGCCAGATCTTTCGGTTACTTATGTTGAAGAAGGGAGGGAGTTGAAGGTGTAGGGTGAGGGCTGTTTTCAACCCACTCACCAATCCTTTCCTTATCAACTTATAGCTTACCGAAAAATGCAACACAATGGTGGCCGTCACGAGATGTAGCGAAGAAGTGCCTCAGCCACACCGGTTTTGAGTAAACTTTAAGCATTGGAATTCAGGCCAGTGATCCTGAAGCATTAATTTTTGTACTGAAAAGGCTACGTCAAAAATCATCTTGCACGTTGCTCATCTTACCCCATGGGCGGGGTAACTGTTGAGACACGTCGTGGGGAAAATTGAGCATGGATAGAAAAGCGAACCTTTTCTTTTCGCTGGCGCGGCGAAGAGTGGGCTCTTTTATTTACTCCATGGCATAGATACTTATGGCAAAGTTTTTTCCTCCATCAAAAAAGTGACTGTTTTAAGCCTTCCAATAGCTCGTCAAGTTTTCTATCACGGAAGAAATCATTTTATCCTTCAGATAATCTGCAAATCACTTACAACTTGTGTAATCAACAAAGAAAAACAATTTCCTACCATTTTATTCAGCAGGAACAAGCGCAGCTCAGTTTGGTTTTCGACAGCGGAGACAACAATGGCTTACCCGGCTCATTTTCCCCAGGTGAAAATGGCTCATCTTGCCCCACCCGTGGCCATTTTCGATTAATGACACCCGCTAAGGAAAATAACCATACACCGCAGATAACAACCATCTCATTTTAAAGGCAAAACATGTCTTAGTTATCAGGGGCGATACCACATGTTACCGGGTGCTGAGCGTGAGAACGTTGCCGTCTCACGTGAGAGACTGCAACATCGTAAGCGAACGGCACATGGAAGCTCAAGTCAATTAGCGCCATAGGAGCTGAGAAACATGGGGTGGCTAAACTTGCCCCTTGGCTCATCTTACCTCACTCTCCCCCTATTTGGGGCTCTCAACTTTGATTTGTTGAAGTTTTTTGTCTGTTCATTATAAAAGATGTCAAATTTGCCGTATCATTAAACTTTTATTGAGTTTGTATTTCACACTTATCTAAAATGAACAATTTTGTCACTGGCTTCTTTTATGAATGGAATTGGATGGTCGCATGAATGACCGAATGAATAGCTCCATTTGAGCATCAGCTAAAATCAATCCTAAAATTTAATCTACCAGTCTGCACCGAAAAGGTTTAAAGGGACCCTCCCACCTTCAAAAAAGTTTATGAATTGGTATGAAAGTGATGTCGCTCGGTTCAGAAAGAGGGAAAACGAATATCTACCAAATTTCACCGAAAAATATTCACCGGTTTTCAAGATATTAGACTTTTACTTTTGTTTACTTTTTTTGGGATCTCCGCTGTTTCTAGCGACTTTATTTTAGAAGTGCGGCGTTTGCGGCAGATGTTGCGCGCAAATAGCATATACCACCGCGTGCTACAAAACGTTTTAGTCAAACATTTAAAAATCGTTAGATATCTGCGCTGACGTCACACATTCAGAGGGGTATTCTTAAGCATTAGCCCCTCTGAATCAAAATGCTGCAATTTTGAAATTCAATATTTCCGATTTAAGGCATTTCTCGATGTTGTGAGTGCCGAAACCGGTAATTGTGAGCCAGGGACCCCATTTTGGCTATCTCAACTCAAATCTAATGTTAAGGTGGGAGGGTCCCTTTAAAAACCAGTGCAAGTTAGGTGCAGTTTCTAATATATGCCGTTTTTTATTATGAGTGTCTCATAGCTCCTTAATCTTGAGCCGCTTCTCTTACGATTCATTTTATGTGGTGCTTACATTGTTCAAGAAGTTATAGTATTCGAGCTCGTTGGTCTTAAAAACTGCTATCGAAGTAAATTAAAGTGCTTCGGGCTTCGGCACTTAAAAACCAATCGATATTTAACCCTCACCCACTTAGGCATGTCTTTTCAGCGTCTTACATGTAGCGGAGGGGCGTAGAAACCCTCAGCCATTCGGCCCTTGATAAAAATAGCCAGAGCTTCGCTGAAAAAATAAAAAAGAGCGAGCTGCTCGTGACGAGAGAAATCCGATGATTTGAGGGTCCTGGTCATCGCTGACGAGAGAAAGCCAATTATTTTCATGTCCGTCAATGCTGAGATCCTAGGTTACTGGTTGACCTCCCAGATCAGGTTAATAACCCAAAAGCACGGAAAATTGGGTCCCGCTAGAATTTCTACAAGTGAAGTTTGCTGGGACTTGGCTTGTTTCTGACTCCGAATTTGCACTTGCTTTGATCAAAGATGATGTATCAAAGCATTTGGGGTAGGACGGGTCACGCCAGATCACCCATTAGGCGTTCTGCCGGCTATCCATAGAATGTTAACCAGCACTTACAGCCTTGCAACATATTGTATAGGCACTGTAACTGATACCTAAGTATGCCTAGTTTTCAAATGCTAAAATGAGTGCTAAATTTCAAACCAACACTTCCTAAAAACCACAGTAAAAAGGTGTAAATTTAAGGAAGTTAACCGAAATCATTTCAAGTAAATGACCTTAACCTGAGTTTCACGTGACCTTGGCACCCACAACAATCAATGAGACAAACATTAGATAGTATATTTCACATGTTGTCACGTTGCTAATCACGAAACGACTATGGAAATACACAGAAGATGTGCGCTGACTTTCAATTGCTATTCTGGCCTGACATGATCTTGAGAAAAATAATCACAGGTTAAAGGTAATTTGGTTCAGAGATTTAAAATTCTCAGACAAGATGGAAAAATGATAAGGGCTATTTAATTTTCCGGGAAGTTGTAAAATTGATTAACTCCAGGGCACCAAAGAATCGTCGCAATCCTTCGCTTTGCCGCGATTTATTGGTGAAAAACAGGGGGCGCGGTCTACTTACCTGACCTCTACTTATATGTGTGGTGAGGGCTAATATTCATTTTATCTGTGTTGATGAATATGTAACAATTTCTACATGAACTGAGACCATTCCATAAGACTTAAGAGTATGTTTTTCTCACGGACAATGACAATATAAAAACAATGCGAATAAAACCAAACGTTTCGGACAACAACGTGCCTTCGTCAGTGGAGAAAAATAAGTGTATAGGTTTAACTCGATGAGAACTATATGCGGCACCGTCTCGGTCTGGCCAGCCGCGGGTTGCCGATAGAATACACAAATGTTTATAAGCTTCCGTGATGTGCTTAAAAGACTGCTGAAAATATATCTTTAAAAAATAAAGATAACTACTTCATCGATTTTAGCGAAAGAAAACATGTATGCCTAATTACTTATTTCTTGCCACTGACGGAGGCACTTTTTTGTGCGAAACGTCTGGTTTTATTCGTATTGTTATTGTATTGTCATTCCCTGTGAGAAAAAAGGATAACTCTTCAGTTAGTAACCAGAACAGCGACACGGCTCAATGTAACACAATTCACTGTGTATACGAAACCTATAATTGTCCCTAAAAATAATCCTATTTACAACTTTTAAAAAGATACAGCCTATACAGCTTAGGCATACAATTTTTTTCTGCATTAAGATAATATTCATTTATCTCCACAGAATACGGTAAATTACTAATTAGTGCTGCTGAAGTTCGCTTTCGAAGCGTCTCCTCCAAGCATTCCACAGCTCTCGTGCCATTTTGGATCACGGAACATGGCTGGGCGCAGGACAGGCCGTCTGCGAGCTTGGACGGACCACGTGACCACCTCCTCCCCTCCCCCTCACTCCCGTCCCCTTCCCCAGCAGGGCGTCCGCCGTCCGATCTAACCGCGCCCCAGGCAGTCGGCTCGGTCCGACCCTCCCCTGGTCGAGCCACGGCCGCCTGAGTTTGTGCCGAGTGCAAAACTGGAGCAGTAACTAGCGCCGGAACTAGTAGTCAGCACGACCATCGTCAGATGGCAGGAGTAAATGGAATAAGCGGTTCCAGGTTTCAGAAGGAATGGGGCAGGAAGAAGCGCTGAAAACAATGTTTTGCTGATATAGCCATAAAAAGTTCACTGAATTAGGAGAGCAGCACATCAGTTTAAAGCCCTTCAGATGGTGGTTTTAATAAGCACACAATCATTTCCCAGTTCGCCTCCAACGGTGTCACAGGCAAAGAATACGCTGAAATACTAGTGTGTACAGAAGCAACTGCGGGTCCCTGTACCCTTAGATTTAATATTTTGTTAAGAGACCATATTGATGAAAATTGGCGCTTGAGCTGAAATGTCCATTGCGAAAATTTGAAGCAAATTGGACAAATATTAAATAAATTATCGCCAAAAAACAGGGTCTCATGGGGTCTGAAATGCATAGTAGGTGTGTTAGTATTTTGGTGTTGGACATCCAAATCAGTGACGATCGCAAGAGGGGGGCGCATCGGGGTCGTGCCCCCCCCCCCCCGCCATCATAATGAAATCGGACTCAAAGGGCCCCATTTCAGCATATCGGGCCGAAGACTGATCGTTGGGTGCCTCATACCGTCTATCTGAGGGTCGCTACCAGTGTGGCCCGTATGTCGGAATTCACGATCCCAACTCGGGCCGCAGTGGCGCTACACAGGTCTTTCATAGCCCACACCGGTTTGAAGGCCCGACATTGACCCTTCAGGGACCTCACAGTTCGACCTGTAAGGACCAATACTATGCTCTGACTCAGAGCATAGTATTGGTCTCATTAAAGGTAGTGTGCCAGCTTTCTTGGACCGTATGGAGTTAATGGCCCAGATAAGGAGAACCGGATTTTTAGAACTTATCCATACCTTCAAAACTCATGGAAACGTCTTAAATTCGTCAAATTTTGAGTACCCCAGTGCGAAATTCGCCCCGACGGGTTGTCGGTCGTACCCCAACCACATTTCACACCACTATGAACAATAAATGCACACACTGAAATCGCTATTACCGATATGCTCATCCAATCAAGTTTCGATAAACCCGTTCATCATCAGCTCCTGCGGTTTCGAACACGCCTGTTAGGTGGTGCGGTAGACCACGCCCAAAGCCAGGGCCCCGGTAACGTGAGGTAGCCAAGTCAGGGCAGCGTGCGCTGACCCAAGCCGGAGCCGCGCGTCCTCCCGGTGTCATGTGATAGCCCGGGGCTGCCCGCGGGGATGCGGTAGACCGCGCCCAAAGCTGCGGCCCCGGCTTGGGTCAGCGCACGCTGCCCCGACTCGGCTACCTCACGTTACCGGGGCCCTGGCTTCGGGCGCGGCTTCTGCTCATACTTTGTGGTGCGGTGGTGGTGCGTCGGGCTGCGCGCTCTGACTTCGGCCAAGAAAAATGCGTCAGCTGATCATTGTCATTTCTGCCACTTGCGTGTGGTGAAATGGGGTCATAACTTATAAGACGGCTTTTTCATATCAATTATTTTACATAAAATCATATTCCAAACCATAAATAATGTTCGACAGCCAAATAAAAGAAACAATACCAATACGGGCTTACAGTTTAAGGCTCGACATTGTGTTGTCTACGATTAGACAGCTGATAACTCATTCCCGTACGTCGTATGGTCGTAACACGATAATGACCTTTGCTTATTGTCACAAGTGCGCCGCATTCGCGATTGTTGCCCGACGCCTGTTTGCAGGTGAGCCCACTACAGTTGTTCTTGGCAGTATGCAGGTTCCTACCAAAATTATAAGCTAAAAGTTTATAATATTGACCAAATTATACCAAAATTCAACCATAACCACATAAAAACTAGAAATATAACCAAATACTAATCAATCAAGATTATAAACCAAATTAATCAATAACTTCACTTACGATTTTTTAAAAGATAAATCTGAGCAGCGACTGCGGATTCGAATTTTCAAAGGGCGTGCAAGATGTGCCGATTGCCCTCCACCCCCACTTTCCCACGTACGGGCACCTTTCCAAAAAGCCGGCACCGCCACTAGTCCGGAATAAGCCGATGCACGTTGGGCATTAGGTAGAAACCCGCATGCTGCCAAGGGTCCGACCCACAGAAATCGGCCTTGGCAAAAGGCTTTGTGGAGGCCCTGAAAAACTGGCATGAAGCCTGAGATCACGGTGTGGGGCCCTCAGGTATCGTTGTACCGATAGGTCGTAACCCTCGGGTATCGACCTGGCTATGTGTGTTTTATATGTCCCACTTGTGAGACAAATGTTAATCTGAGCAATCTTATCATACACTTTTCGACCATATTCTGTATTGTTTTCATTTTATGCCCATTTTAATCCTTTGAATGGTTTGAAACATTTTTTAGCATGATTATAATTATAGTTGTAATAAGAGTTAATAATAAGCTAGTTAATAGGTTGAGTTAATAACAAATCAATAATGGATTTGTTTTTTGACTAGCTTTAGTTATGAGCAAAAGGTTATTATTAACACTTATTACCATTTAAATACAGTGCATTTAAATTTGGGGCTGATTTTGAGTGATCCGGAGCCAGTCAGTGAGCTGCCGTAGAGGTAGCTGATGCTGCTACATAACATTCACGTCATCACCTGCATTGTTGTCTAGTGTCTACCTACATGACTGACGTGCGTTTTTTATCCAAGGCGTCTTTTTTAATTTGTTTCGATCTTAACCCGCGAGCTGCTGGAGGGGGAATGATAAATGCCCCACTTTTTCGCCGCGTTCTAGGTTAAAAACGTCAAATTTTCGGTACCTGTGGGGAATAGATTGAAGTTTGTTGTGACAAAATTTCAAAATAATATTAGTCGAAAATATTTGAGATTTTGAGGTTTTAGTGACTTCATGATTTCCGAGTTTTTCGGCCGAAAACGGCAAATGTAATTTTTTTTATAAAATCACAGAACGGACGTAAAAACATGCCGTAAACGCCATGAGACTGCAATGCCCAGTCAAATGGTATCTTCGTTTTGATGATCGTTCTACATTTTCCAAAATCTTGAGCTGAATCTTGGCAATTTCTCGTGACTACTTCACGACCATGATGCATGCCTTTCTTAAATTGATCTTTTACGACCAAATACGTACTCGTATGAAAAAAAATGAGTGTCACCATCGTGTTCTGCGACCTAAAGTATCCATAGAGCATGTGTCATATGCTGCGAATGCCAATTTTGATTTTCGGGGATATGTTCTTACCTGGTTGACCTGACAGTGACTCTGACCTATCTGTGACTGACACCTACATGGATCTGACACTCGTGTAGCACTTACACGCATATGGAGGATTGTGCTCAGTCTGGACATAGCTTATGACGAGAGACGCCCAGTACAAGGTCCATACAGATGGAAGCCCAATTTCGGGTGTTTGATCTGACCTTACCCGACCTGTGACCTCAAAATTCAACTTTCAAGTACTCATTCGGCGCATCTCGTCGCGTTCTTTCGTTTGCCGCCTCGCGCGTTGCGCTGCGCCTATTGGTTCGTTCTCGACTTATCGTCTGGGGGCGTTTAACGTCCCCCCCCCTCAGCAACTGACGGGAGGCGCAATACCCTAGCGACTGCCGGATTAACTTAACCTTTGCCCTGGCGGGGGGGGGGGGCTCCACGCGATCCCCCCCCCCCTGAGTTTTTTACGGTGGGCGCCAAACTATTAGTCGGATGGTGCTGAAATTTGCTGCTGCCTCTGGGGAATCCTTTGCGCATATTTCGGTAAAAAAAAAAAATTGTCGGTTCATGTCAGGTCACCGAGCTATGACGTGATAATAGGTACAGTACAACCTCCGACCGTTTTTGACAAAATCGTATACATTACTCGTAACTGGACGTGATCTCATCGACAAGAACGAAACTATTCCATTTGATTTACGTCAGATTTTGACAGGATATGGATCTTCACCTTGTATATTCACCTTTTTAAGGTCAACCAAGGTCATTGACACCGCGTGTTCACACGCTGACCTCCGTGATATGAGCTGTGTTTTGTGGGGTTCCTTGAGGTCCTGAATCCGAATCTGTGGTTCAATGTTCACCTAAATGCCTTCAAAACTGTTCCTTGACCTTTACAAGGTCAACCCAGGTCAATTACGACCGTCCTCGCCGGCGGCGGATGTGACCTCCTGTGTTCCCGGGGACTACGCCACGCCAGTGATGACTGAAATGCAGTCAATTATACATCATTTTGTTGCTAATTCGCTGAGAAACACGGTCGTCAAAGTTTCATGGCGCTATCTTTTATAGATTCGCCAATATTGGCTATGTAACTTGGAAAATTTTAGCTTTTCCCCGAAATTTGACCTTTAACCCTCGCCGGACCTATTGGTTTTCTACATACGCGCCGGCCGAGGGGGGGGGGTGCGGGTACGACCCCCCCCCCTCGCCGTTTCGCCCCTGGTGGAGCTAGCGCGTCGCGGAAAAAACGAGCGTGTGTGCCGTTACGAGACGCAGAGATTGGTACCCGATTTTAAGATCCTAGGTCAACCGGTGACCTCTGAGGTCAGGTCAAGTGCCCCAAGGTACGGTTCAGTTTTTGGTGAATAACTTCGCAAAAAATGGCCGCAGAGCGCCGATTTTGGCAGCATCGTGTTCGCCTCGCTCAGGCGCGTCGAATGATATACTTTTTGTCCGGGTCAGGTCAACTTGGGGTGTTGACCTCAGGTCAAGGTCAGGTCAGCACCCCCAGGTCACGAAGTTGGTCGATGTCGCATATCATTCGATTCGGCAGGTCTTCCTGAGTCCATTGGTGGCTTTCCCGACTCGCTAGCTCAATTTAATCAAGAGTTATTGACGAAAAACTAATATGACCTTGATGACATAAATGACGTCACGCAAGGTCATCATTTCAAAAGTGACGCATCTAACCTTGCAAGGAGTGCATCAAATCACGATTATGTGTGCTTGAGATAGTTGGAGATCGTTCCCGGCGCCAGAATAGCAGTTTTCATTTTCCCCATTGACTTATAATGGTGAGGTCACGAAAATGACCTGACCTCATATGACCTTTAGGAAAAGTCCGAGATATACAAGTTGTGGGACTCATAATGGATACTAGATCCTGCAAGTTTCATTTCCCTGTGACATCTCCTCTGGCAGTGAGGGCGTTGCGAAGTTGCGACATCTGAAGACCGTGCAGAGGTTCACTTATGACGTCATAGGTCAGTGACCTGACCTGACTCAAAAATGTGGTTGGTGTCAAAAGATGCGGCTTGAATCAAAGGTCAGGTATGCCAAGTTTCAGCTCTCTATCGCCAGCGTGCTCGGAGCTATCGCGAAAAAAACCTATGGGGGGGGCGGCACCCGCCCCCCCCCCCTCGGCCGGCGAGGGTTAACCTGCCATAACTGGGTCAAATATTAACCTAGGGTAAGAAAGTATACCACCGATAGCGAGTACTCGATGAGAGCAAGTGACTGGTTTTTGTTGCGAAGCGCTACGACGCTTAGTTTCGAAACGCCAGGGGGTCGCATCGACCTATCTCCCCTGCCAGGCCGCGTTATGAAAAATGTCCTGCCAGGGCGGGATTTGTGATCCGCAGCGTAGAACGTTGGATCCATGTGTTTTTATAACTTACATGTACATACATGCATAACTAACTATTTATGTGTACCCATTAATTTGTTATCTGTAACCAGGGTTGTATACCAATCCCAGTAAACATGCCGACGTCGGCCCGACGTCGGCCGACATCGGGGGGACGTCGGCAACTCGGCATCAGCATGCCGACGTCGGTCCAACCTCGGCACGACGTCGGCTGGATGTCGTATATGCCCGCATGTTCCGACGTCCAGCCGAGGTCCAGCCGACGTCGGGCCGACGTCGGACCGAGATCAATTGCTGAGGTCCAGTCGACGTCGGGCCGACGTCCGTTAAAATAATATTAAATACATGTTTCATGTTTCATAAAGAGCTTCTGTATTCAAAATATCCTCAGGAAACTCAAATCTTCCTCCACGCCGCAACCCCCTGATCCGGACTGGACGGGAAACTTTATCCCATTTGGGATTGCCCGTAAGCCGAGCTCGCCCGTAGCCGGGTGCGGTGAGTGCTTGGGGGCTGCTCGGCCTATCCTTTGGACAGGCTCAGCCCCGGCAACTCACCAGGGCCGGGCC
Organism: Amphibalanus amphitrite; assembly: GCF_019059575.1. Taxonomy (NCBI): domain Eukaryota; kingdom Metazoa; phylum Arthropoda; class Thecostraca; order Balanomorpha; family Balanidae; genus Amphibalanus; species Amphibalanus amphitrite. The sequence continues at coordinate 28,335 of NW_024882066.1, forward strand.
CAGTTCATATAGAAAGGCCAGTCGGCAAGTGTCACTTTGCCAAAGTGCCACTTATCAAAGGGACACTTTGGGAAACGTTGGTGCAGGTGTGTAAGAGTGGCTATATGAACCCATTGTGGGGTCGCCCTTTCCAATAAGTGTCACGTAACAGCAATGGGACCAGGGACTCTATATGAACTGGAGTCTGGACCCAGGGTGCTCGCCAAGAAGACCAATGTCTCCATCCTATGATCTTTCCGGCTCTGAAATGGTCTTGTCAGACCGAAAGGGCATAACCCAACAAAACAAACGTAATTCGTTAGCTGGCTGCGTGGTGTAGTCTAGCGCACTAACCTCGCGTTTGAATGACACGGGGTTCGAATCCCATCGCCGGCTGATGATTTTGGCGTGTTGTCCCAGTAAATATGCCGACGTCGGCGACTGGGGGCTCGAATCCCGCCGCCGGTTGATATTTTTGGCGCGTTGTCCCAATAAACATGCCGACGTCGGCCCCGTCGGTCCAACGACAAACGATCTCGTCAACCTCGGCAAACGATCTCGGCCCGACGTCGGCTCGACGTCGGCTGGACTTCGGCTGGACTTCGGAACATGCGGGCATATCCGACGTCCAGCCGATGTCGGGACGAGGTTGAACCGACGTTGGGCCGACGTCGGGCCGAGCCTCGGCCCGACGTCGGGCCGACGTCGTCATGTTTACTGGGAATCAAGTCGATTGAATTGATTGATTTGTTTCAACGCGTATTTTGAGTTGATTGGATTGAGTCGATTGACTTTTCGAGATGACTGGTTGACTGACTCGTTTGACTTAAGCGACTGGTTGACTGATTTGATTCCCGAAAATTAGAGTGACTCGTATGATTGAGTCGATTGAATGGAAAGTTCAAATAAGTTTTAGTTGACGAAAAATAATGACACCAATTGATGACATCAAAGATCACAAAACTACACTGAAAACTGCTTGTCATCACAAGTGCAATATGGGGTAGATGGCCAAATAAAGAACAGGGCCTAAACATGAACAGCCAACTTTGACTTTCAACTGCAATAACTGCTCCAATCCTGGTGATAGAACCTGGCGATGCACCTACCTACCTTTCTGCACTCAACAGGAAACGTTTTTTTTTTTATCCAGATGATAAAGTGCAAGGCCCTATATACTAATAAAGTGTGATTAATTAATAATTCACATCTCCACAGTCCACATCTCCTCAGAAACAACCCACTAAACTCTATAAATATATATATTTTTTTTGAAACCCCTACAAAAATAACTGAAACAAAAGCGCCGTTTTCGTCTCGCTAATTACGTTTACGTGCCTAATTAATAGCTAATTTGCTGCATTGTTTAATTTGCAGCAGAACGTTTGTTGATCATTTTCTCCTGAGAGCCTAAGCATAACATTTTTAATATATTTCATTTTCCTTAAAATATTGTACCGAATATTATTAAGTGGTTTTATATCAAATGAAATAATAATGAAAACGAATTTGGTGTTGAACAACCGATTTATTTTATGATGATCTACCATACTACATGATAATCAATGACGTCATCTTACCAAAATATCAGAAGACGTAGAATAAGGATTTATAAAAGCTTAGCCTACTTATTGGCAAAACGTTTTCATTATGTTCCTACTTCCTTTGTCCTTAACTTATCCTGTGGTTCCAGAGTCCCTGTCCTCTCCATTTCCTTTTAAATATATTTTTAATCCTCATCCCTATCCCCCAGTCCTAATAGTTTCAAATTGTATTGCAATGAAATGTTTTGAATTTCTCACATAGGTACCTAACATTGACATGCCACGTCCAGAGTCGTGGACAGCTAAATACTTCAAATCTCTTCCTTCCCAATCTGACAACATCCCACGTCTCAAATGCACATTGTGTGGAAAGATTTTTCAGGCTGCCCGTCAGTCTCTGTCTAACCGAAACCGTCACATGCACAATGCAGGTAAGATATTTATTTCTATTTCCCTATGGTTAATATGTTATTGATGCATATTATCCGTTAAAATAAACATGGTGTAGGGTAAATGGCCAAATCACGAACACTGCCAAAATCCGAGCAGCCAACTTTCAACTGCGATATCTGATATTTAGTGTAAATGGAGTTGGAATATGGCCAAAATTAAATTGACAACTTTTAGGTGAAAGGTGGTGATTTGGGTTAAGGGGCGAGTCAACTACTTGGTTATTTTGCACCCATTAAATGAAACTTCAGCTCAAATTCTACCCATTGAACCTCAATATCATGATCCACCTGTCCATCACTAGGTATCCTTCCTTATTACATAGAAACTTTGAATGGCATGGCAATTTATAATTTCAAATGACAATATTTTTATGTTTCTTCTGTAGGTAGGTAGGTAGGTAGGTAGGTACACCAGACTGCTATGGACACTTTTCCAAGTTGGTGGGGCAAAAAACCTAATGTATGTCTTGGTTTGAGTCGTTTGATTGAGTTGATTGATTCCTTTCATTGTCGCGTTTGAGTCGATTGAATCAATTCCCGAAAACTGATCTGACTTGATTGATTTGATTGGTTTCCCAAATTTGTCGTGATTGAATTGATTGCTATTGATTGAGTCGTATACAACCCTGTCTGTAACACATGTTATCTATAACAGGAAACACGTGTCATCCGTATTCGCGGTTAACGACAGGAACAGGAAACATCGCTAATGATTATTCAATGCACCTCCAATATATATTTGTTCATCTTTTCGCTTCACGTCCACGTCTAATATAAAAAGGCAGTGTTTGTTTAATGTCACGAGCAGCGCTGTTACCGGCACCAGTACCGGCAACCGGGCCAATTCTGGCCGGCGGTGGCCAGCAGCACACGGAGCAGTGGTCAGCACACGGAGACGGGGGGCGCCACGCTGCCGGCACAGAGCGGCGGCTGCGTGCCCACACGACACTACACACACAGCGAGCGCACCGTATCACAGAATCACAGGTCCCTGAGCTGCTGGAACACCGGCGCCGGCGGGCCGTCCCAGAGGCGCCTCGGGACCGCCAGCGCCGCCGCAGTCCACCGCCGCGTCACCGCAGTCCAGCAGTCCAACGTCACCAGAGTTCACAGGCGCGTCACCCGAGGTCACCGCTCCGTCACCCGAGTTCGGCGGGGGGCCGGCTCCGGCGGCCGTCACTCGGTGCCGCGCGTCACCGCTGGGAGCCGGCGGCGGCGGAGGCGGCGCGAGCCCGCCGGCCGGGCCGGGCTTGACCTCCGTCTGGGAGAGGTGGCGCACCATGCGGCCGTACTCTGCCAGCATGTGGTCGCGCACGCCGCACACCACCGGGTGGTCGCCGGCCAGGCCCTCGCGCTCGGCCAGGTAGCGCAGTGTCTCGCCTATGCACAGCGTGTAGCCGTACAGGTAGGCGGCCGAGGCGGCCGGCACGGGCGCCTCCAGCAGTCGCTCCAGCAGCAGCTGCAGCTGGTCGCCGGCTGGCGGCAGGGGCGGGCACCGGTCAGCGGCCACACAGACACACACCGCACACTGCACAGGCCTCATAGTCACCGCCCCGGGCGAACTCCGGGACGGCGGCCGGCCACCTCAGAACAGAGCGGTCAATAAAGCGCATATATAGTCTGACAAACCTCAGAACGAACGGAGCTAAAACGCCTCGGAGCGCTTATCACGTGCACCGGACATTGGATATAGCCTGTCCGTGCTAAAATTTGAGAAGTTATCCCGGGCGTATTGGGAGTTATCTACACAGACACGTCTATCAAGAACTGTTGCACTTTACACTAATTCTTTCTTAGCTTTGTCAGACTGGATGGAGCGGCATCTTAGCAAAACAGCGAGACGTGACCTGGTGTCGTCGTACGCATGCAGTGCGACCTGATCCCGCGGGCCGGCAGGCAACATGACGTCACTCCGCGGGCCGGCAGGCAGTATGTGACGTCACTCCGCGGGCCGGCAGGCAGTGTGTGACGTCACTCCGCGGGCCGGCAGGCAGTGTGTGACGTCACTCCGCGGGCCGGCAGGCAGTGTGTGACGTCACTCCGCGGGCCGGCAGGCAGTATGTGACATCACTCCGCGGGCCGGCAGGCAGTGTGTGAAGCCGGCCGCGCCTCCCTCCGCTGGCCTCACCTGCGGGCGCCGGCTGGTGCAGCAGCGCCTGGGCGCTCAGCTCAGCCAACAGCTGAACCTGGTCCTCCTCGAAGCCAGAGTCGTCCATGGCCGCGGGGCACCAACGGAAGAACGGCAGGCGCGAACGGCTGGGTGGCCCGCAACGAACACCGAATGTTGAGGGCGGAAACACTGCAAAGCACAAACACGCAGAGTGACAATTAACATTAAAGCTGCATGTAAGCATTGGTACATACGAAACGTCGCCTTAACCCTCGCCGGACCTATTGGTTTTCTACATACGCGCCGGCCGAGGGGGGGGGGGGCGGGTACGACCCCCCCTCGCCGTTTCGCCCCTGGTGGAGCTAGCGCGTCGCGGAAAAAACGAGCGTGTGCGCCGTTACGAGACGCAGAGATTGGTACCCGATTTTAAGGTCCTAGGTCAACCGGTGACCTCTGAGGTCAGGTCAAGTGCCCCAGGGTACGGTTCAGTTTTTGGTGAATAACTTCGCAAAAAACGGCCGCAGAGCGCCGATTTTGGCAGCATCGTGTTCGCCTCGCTCAGGCGCGTCGAATGATATACTTTTTGTCCGGGTCAGGTCAACTTGGGGTGTTGACCTCAGGTCAAGGTCAGGTCAGCACCCCCAGGTCACGAAGTTGGTCGAAAGAGGTCATGTCGCATATCATTCGATTTGGCAGGCCTTCCTGAGTCCATTGGTGCCTTTCCCGACTCGCTAGCTCAATTTGATCAAGAGTTATTGACGAAAAAGTAATTTGACCTTGATGACGTCATAAATGACGTCACGCAAGGTCAACATTGCAAAAGTGACGCATCTAACCTTGCAAGGAGTGCATCAAATCACGATTCTGTGTGCTTGAGATAGTTGGAGATCGTTCCCGGCGCCAGAATAGCAGTTTGAATTTTTCCCCATTGACTTATAATGGTGAGGTCACGAAAATGACCTGACCTCATATGACCTTTAGGAAAAATACGAGATATACAAGTTGTGGGACTCATAATGGATACTAGATCCTGCAAGATTCATTTCCCTGTGACATCTCCTCTGGCAGTGAGGGCGTTGCGAAGTTGCGACATCTGAAGACCGTGCAGAGGTTCACTTATGACGTCATAGGTCAGTGACCTGACCTGACCCAAAAATGCGGTTGGTGTCAAAAGATCCGGCTTGGATCAAAGGTCAGGTATGCCAAGTTTCAGCTCTCTATCGCCAGCGTGTTGGGAGCTATCGCGAAAAAAACCCTATGGGGGGGGGGCGGCACCCGCCCCCCCCCCCCCCCCCTCGGCCGGCGAGGGTTAAAACGTAAATGGCGACATTTACACGGAACAGGACATTTCGAAACATTTTTACGCTTCATTTAGCAGTATAAAATGTAATGATAAATAAATAGAATATTACAAAGACACTTCAACCTCAAAGTCAGAAATGTTTTCAATCCGTAACAGCGATCGGCCAATCCGTCCCTCACCCGTCATGGACGGGCATGTCCCCTGGGCGGTGTTTCAACGGCACGCTGCCAGCCGCTGCCAGCACACGTGGCAATTTGGGTTTCCATGGAGACATCAACAAGCCCATTGCTCCAACACTACCACAAGTATGTCAGCTCGCGAGATACGTTGGCAGCGTCAGCGTGCCTTTAAATAGGGCCCTTATTACGAGTAGTCGGTTCGACCGTTATGCCTCCTACCTGTGAGGGATATATATCCCTAGCTTCTATCAGAACCAGCACTAGCACCTACCTGTGGGGCCCAGCCTCCCAGCTGCGCGGTCCAGTCCCTCGCTCTCACTCGGCTGGTGCGCGGCCCGTGCTGGCCCGGCCGCCGCGCCGCCGGCAGTGACGGCTCACGGAGGCCGCCGCCGGCTCCTGTGCGGCCGGCGGCGTCTCACACCGCCCTAGGGCACGTCTCGCCTCACCAGCTGCCACCGCCGCGCCGCGCTTACCTGGAGCAGCCGGCGCCGCTCCTGTCCTCTGGCGGTGGGACCGGCTACTACTGAGGTTATCGCCGCTGGACACGGCCCTCACGACAGCCAGGGCCAAAAGGCCCTATATAGACCAGGGCCCTGAACCCAATGTACCCCCGTTCCGTCGTTTCTATCCTCAGGATACTGAAATCCTTCTCATCCACGCCGCAGCCTCCATTCCGGGCTGGACAGGCACCTTTACCTCATGCGGGCTGCTCCATTGGAGTGGCACCGCTGCTTCCGAGGGAGCGCACCCCGTAGCCGGGTGCAGAGTGCTTGGGGGGGGGGGGGGGGCTGGCCAGCCTGTCCATTCGGACGGGCTCAGCCCCGGCGACTCTCTAGGGTGCCTGCCCAGACCAATGTCTCCCCCTAATTCCGATCATTCTTCCAAATCTGAAATGCTCTTGTCAGACCGAAAGGGCCAAACCCAACAAAACAAACAAACAAACAAACCCAATGCCGAAAGGATCACCTGCCTCGGCAAGTCGCAGCACTGGCTGTATACTCATGGGCGTCACCACCACTAGGGAGTCCCTAGTGGTGTCCCTAGTAGGGACACTAGGGACATTTTCCCTAGAACTTTTGAAATCATCGAAAACTACTAGGGACTGTCCCTAGAAGTATTTTGGGCTCCCTTTACTGGGGACACGCAAAGAACCCGGGACACGATAAAGGCGCAACTGGCTCAGCTCTCCGAACACATGTGTGTTGCCTTGCGAGTAGTCGCGTCAACATCGCCACGACACCGTTCCGTGCTTCTATCCTCAGGATACTGAAATCCTTCTCCTCCACGCCGCAACCCCCTCCGGGCTGGACAGGCAACTTTATCTCATGCGGGCTGCTCCCTTGGAGCGGCACCGCTGCTCCCGAGGGAGCGCACCCCGTAGCCGGGTGCAGTGAGTGCCTTGGGGCTGGGTGGCCTGTCCTCTGGACGGGCTCAGCCCCGGCGACTCACTAGGGTGCCTGCCCAGACCAATGTCTCCCCCTATATCCTATCATCCTCCCGGCTCTGAAATGGTCTAATTGGACCGAAAGGGCCTAACCCAACAAAACAAACAAAATCAACATCGCCACGGTAAATAAAAAGGTCCGCGAGCGGTGTGCCACCCTGCACAGAGGTGACGGTGCCCTCCAGGCACGTGCGTGTGTGGTCGCTGGAAAGCTGAATAAGGCAGGCCGGGACTCTCGTCCGACAAATCGGTCGAGTTTGTTTCCCAGTCACCCGAGGAGACACCCGAGCCGATTCTGGGGGACTCAGCTGTATGATGAGGGGCTGGTCGCCACAGTGCGCGTGGAGTGGACCCGGCGGGAGGTCAGGATCAGGGCGGTAATGGGCCGCCGCTCTGGGCATGGGTGGTGTTTTTCCAGAGAAGTTGGTGGGGCAAAAAAAATTGTCAAACCCACAATGTCCGAGAATGTAGGAGACCAAAGAAACAAACCAAGCGATGAAGATTTTCGACAACATTTCGAGAAGCTTCTGGGTTTTATCCATCTAGTACCTAAGACTGTGTCAATAAACTACTACTACTACTACTACTAGTTGAATAAAATGCCACACTGAATCAATTCCTATCATTACAAATATATTGTGTATTGACCCGCGCCGGGCCGGTGCTCCGCGACTTCCGCGCCGGGCCGAGGGGGGTCTGAACCCCCCCCCCTCTAACTAGGCTCCTGGGCGGATACATCGGATATGGGCGGATCCATCGGATACACAAGGTACACCGCGGACCGCGTCGGGCACACGAAGCAAACGCGAAACAGACATAGACCATGCTATCTTGGAGAAGCTAGACAGGAGTAGGAAACAGCAATCTGACATGGACTATGCATTCTGTATGAATGTGTATGCCGAGCTGCAGCACAGGAGTGAGGCCACCAAAAAACTGATAAAACGTGCGATCCAGCAGATCCTAGATGAATACGAGGACTGAAGGACACTTATGATACCCATCAGTCACTCAGACTGGGACGTGTTTGCATAAATGTTGTGGACAGGTTGTGGTTGAATTTTTTTTTGTGAAGCTTACTGGTGCCTCTTATGTTTTGACGTCGTTATAACTACGTGTGCTTGCAGACAACCTGTTTTGCTGTATGTACAGGGTGATTCATAGCCATGTGACCTATTTAGTTGATCTCTCTTGAGAAGAAGATTGCATATTTCCGCGTGAAATTTCACGTGCTAGTAGAAAATTTTATGAAGTTTTGTTCTATCTTGGTCAGGTCTGTGTGTATCGCTCAAGATGTACACAGCGCAGCAAAAAGTAAAAATGTGTAATTTGTATAGGTTAACGCAGTCCGTCAAGCAAACACAAAGATGCTTCTGCACGTCTGAGGACTTGCACCCAAGGGAAACTCCAAAGAAGATAACAATTCATGGAATCGTTAATAAATTCAAAGCAGAGGGCACGGTTCAGTGATAAGCACGGCACAAAAGAAATTGGTAAGCGAACCCCGGAAAGTTGATTTCAAAGAGCGCTGAGGTCAGGTGGGCGCCACACTCGCCGGAGCTCAACGTCTTGGAATTCTTCCTCTGGGGCTATGCAAAGTCCGAGGTCTATGATGAGAGTCCCCAGGATATTCTGGGGCTGAAGGATGCCATTGGAAGCTGCTTTGGTTCTATTTCCTAAGAAATGCTGTGCGTCCGCGCCATCGCCAACTTTAGGCTCTGGCGCTGGAGTGCATCCGTCGCCGAGGTGGCCATTTTGAACATCTTGTCTAAAAGAAGTGTGAGAGTCGAAGGAAAAGTATTTGTGACTGATGCTATACATGGATCAAAACTTCAGATTTGGCTGTTTAATATGGTACTTGGCAATGCCATGCAACACGAATGCATTTCCTGTAGTTTTCATTTATTTTCGGTCACACGGCTATGAATCACCCTGTATTTCTGTGGATATACGATGTTTGTAATGTATTGTACTGGCGTTTATATCTGCAAGGATGAAGGACAGACTGCCTTTTTTTGCGGTATGTACCTATGGCTGTTATTGCTCAATTTGGAGTTGACAACGTTTGTTTTGTCCTTGCGTTGATAGCCACAGCTTCATGGACAGACAGCTCTGTTCAGTCGTCTGTCCCTGTGATAGAAGTTGTTCGTTTTGGCTAGCAACAGTCTCATCAAATTTACAGATGGTGAGCAAGATTGAACCGCCTACCTTTCAAGGTCAGGTCACCAGGTCACTTTGAATGACCCAAGTCCAACCTCAAATCGCTTTTTGCAATTTTGTCACCGTGTCAGAGCTACAGTAGATGACGGAGGCCTTTGGAAAATTGGAAGTCGCAGGACGTAATAAGGTCATTTGTAGCTACAAGTTGTGTATCTCGGAACTTTGATATCGATTACCTAACGTCATGTCAATTTCTTGACCTCCCCATTACCTATAAGCAGGGGGTGCGCTCCGGCCTTTCAACATTACGAAAAGTGGGGACACTTGCGCTAGCGCTGTCAGCACCGTGAGCATTCTAAACAACAAATGCAGTAAATCCACCAATCAGCGTAAGTCAATACTTGACGCTCATTGCCTGATAAGCCAGTGACGATTCTGGGGGCCAGAGCGTTAGAGGTAACCTATGGCAGCACGGGCCTTTCGGTTTAGGACTTGATTTTGATACCGTGAACGGGGGTGACTTTGGCATGTTATCAACTTTAGACTCTTGTATTCTTTAAACTTGATACGCTTGATACCCATTAGATACGCTTGGCAGCTTTTGCTGCCACAGGACAAAAAAGCGCCTCATTCCTAAACGTTGCGGTAAACTTTCAAAGTTCTCACCTGAACGGAAGACCAAAACATTGGACGTCCTGTGCGCTCCGAATTATTGATCGAGAAAGCGAATGTGCTGAGAAATAAACAATTTATCGCGGGGGTGCAAGGGGCGCGCGATGGCGGCCGTGCGGCGGACACCAAAGAAGTCAGTTGCGAAGGTGGTGTGAAAAAATGTTACCTTTTTATTATTGATTATTGTAAAGAAATGTGTTATTATCAATGGGAAGAGCTAACGTGTGACACGAATTTCTCTAAGTATCGCCAATCGTGCGTTATATTTAAGTGGCAGCAAAAGCTGCCAACCGTATCTTACGTAGTCAAAAATGGAGCAGTTACGTCCTTTTTGCTATGCCATTCGAAGTGAGCAACAATGTCTGGCTTTATGGCTCATAGTGTAATGCCCCAGTTCTTTGCCTTTTCAAAAATGGTCATTACCGGGGTTTCTGCTGTTTATTCTTGTCTGCAGAGCATTGCATACCAACACACTACCAGGCGTGTAATGTACACATTCCGCCATTGCTGAAGCAGGGACGTTGAACGGAGTGGTGCGGACAAACTGTCATCAGAGGCGCCATCCCTCAAGGGGCGCGCCGTCGCCTAAGGGAAGGTGGTGCCGTGGCTCTATAGATGAATGGGAAGAGGGGCGCCTGCTAGGCCTGTTGGGCGCCTTTGAGGCCTAACTATGGGGTCACCCCCGCCCCCCCTCCCCGCCCCGCTCCCGCCCCCCATGCAAAAGAGGGGCGCCTACGAAGGTCATGGCCATAATGGCGCATCTGCACGAAAGAGGGGCGCCTGCATGCCGAAGAGGGGCGCCTATGAAGCCCAATGGGACGCCTCTACGAGAAAGAGGGACACCTGTAAGGTCTATAGGGGTGCATGTAATGTCCACTCCATAGGGCACCTTTATGCGAAAGAGGGGCGCATTGCATATGAAAAAGAGGCGCATTGCACAAGAAAGAGGGGCGCCTCTGAGACCTCTAGGGGCGCCTTTGATGACCAAATGGGCGCTTACATGGGAAAGAGGGTGCCTTAAAGCTTACAGGGACGTCCTCCATGTGAAAAAGGGGCGCCTGGGACTTTATATGTCCAGCTCCTGCTGCACTATCCTCCAAAATAATTCTATTGCATTTAGGCCAGAACTGTTCCCTAGCCAAGTGTCCTTCCCCCAGATATCGGACAGATGGTCCTGGCACCGCCTAGTTCCGGAAGATCGATGAGATGGAGTACCGTCCAGCATGAAAATGTTGTCCGACCTGCGGGACACCATGCGCCGTTGCAGCACGGGGTAGTGGTCTTTTAATGCCAAATGCACGCTTTTTCAGTATGTTTTCTAGGTAGTAGTCGGGATCGACTTCGTCTTTTGGTAGAGTACGTCCAGCTGGTTCAGCTCAGGCCCTGCTAGGACATCGTGATCGTTCGACATACCATTGCGGCGAGAATTTTTCGCAGAAGTCTGTCGGAACTTGGGCCGCGTTTTCAGCCCATGCTCGTTTTGGGGTCCGTGTGGTGAAACCATTGAAACGGAGACTCGTCGCCGAACTAGACCCGCTTCTACATACCTGCTCCGTTTCCACTCTTCTACCGGCCAGATTCTCCGTTTCGTGCAAATGTGAGGGCTCTGGGCTTGCTGATTTTCGTTATTCTGGCCGCACCAATAGTCAAGCGCCTTCAGTCCAAGGGCGTTCCTCCCTTATCAATGGACAACATTATCCGAGTGATCATTATGAATAAGACTTCAGATTCCCCGCAGAATGGTCAGACTTCCCAGGTGCTTTCTTCATGACGATCTTGGCGACGGTTGAGACGCAGGAGGACCATGCTGATTGGGGCTTATGCGTGACGCTGCTTGTCCCTAAACTTCTTCCACCAGCGCTTGTTGGTGAAAACGGGGGCTTAGAAGTGTGAGGCAGCGTCCTTCCATGTATCGCCACTTGCCAGCTTGGAGCACGCCAACAGCGCAACTACGAACCTCTCAATGCTCTCAATGTAAAGCTGAACCTTCATGCTTAGACGTTCAGTAAATGCGCCGTTCAATGCTCCTGTGTGGTGTAGGTATGTTTTGCAATAACTATAGCCTGCCTGGGATGGGATGGGGATGACGGGCTTTGGTTACATCTTCCTATAAATAAAGCAAACCCATCTTATTGATGTTCGCGGTTTGCGGCTCACTTGCATGTCGCAGGGCAGAGTTGGTTGTATCAAATGAGACGTCTCGACCGGCTTCTTGTTGTTTGCTAGGTGTGCACGATGTCGGTGCACGGGTTTTGTGTAGATCGCCGAAAAAAAACATTCTGGGCTCTACTGAATTCGGGTGGTCTGAATCGGCTGACTAGGTCCGCTCTTACTGCGAGACGGGCGACCCGATCAATTTGAAACCCTTACTCCCGTCTCGCGGCATCGATTTCGACGGCGATTATATCGCACTCTCCCCTCCTATCGTCGACTATAGCTTCAGAACACAATGAAAAACGCGGGAATGAGATGCGTCATTAAAGCTGGCCGTCCACCTAACACTGCCGCGCCGAATTTAACACTGGAGCCTATCGGAACGCTTTAGCAAGCATATATTCTATCACGTGCAATTATTTGGTGACTTCGTAATTAAAGCAAATAACTTCAAATTGATATTTTATTCACAAGAACATAGGTTTTGTGCACTCATGTCGAGCACGTCATTAAACATCCATATTACATTGTTTCTATGCGGAAAAGAGCGGCTCATTTTCACTGGCGCCGTCCGGCAACGTTCACAGGTTGCCGCTCATCTTACACGACGCGACTTGTCCACTGCTTTCTCACTCGTGTAACTTAGTGTGTATCAAAACAATGGCTATGCTAGACTGCTGTTGTGACAGTGAGCGAACGTGACAAACAACAAAACAAAAGTTACATACAAATCAAGCATCTCGCATTCACAGGCTGGAGATGGTGTACAGCCGCGCCAGAGGGCACATGAAGCCCAGGCGTGTGGTAGCGGGGGCATTCCACGATAGATCGTACCAGGCCCGTCACCCTCATCTCTCAGATTTTAATGAAAATCGGTCCTAGGGGTAAACATAGGCCCTAAAGACGCCTGGCAAAATATCAGACTTCTCAGATCAAAACTTTTTGAGTTATATTGCATTACATTTTTTTAACTTCGGTTTGTAACGGTGAGTTTGATGGCCTATAACTCAAGAACGGGTTAAGCAACCAACAAAAAGTAAACAACACTAAGCTTGCGATGAATCAAAAATTCATATTACTATTTAAAAATTCCAAAGAAAAAATTTCATTGTTGAGCAAAAAACTTAATCTTTTTTCATTTGCCTCTAATGACTTTTGGGACCAAAATTTTTCACATTTTTATTTTTTCAAAATAAACTTCATCTAATTGCAAATCGACATGCAAAAAATTAGAAAGGTGTTCTTTCTATAAGTTCCTCATTTTCCCGCAAACAAAAAGGGTTTCGGAGGGGTTGATACGACCCCAGCACGCCGTTTCGCTTCTAATAAAGCTAGAGCCTCGCGGAAAAAAACGAGCGTGTGTGCCGTTACAAGTCGCAGCGATTGGTACCCGATTTTAAGGTCTCGGGTTAACCGGTAGCGTCTGAGGTCAGATCAAGTGACTGAAGTTACGGGTTCGGTTTTTAGTAAATAACTTCGCAAAAAATGGCCGCAAAGCCGCGATTTTGGCATCATTGTGTTCGTCTAGCTCAGGTGCATCGAATGGTATACTTTTTGCTAGGGTGAGGTCAACTTAAGTAGTTGACCTCGGGTCAAGGTCAGGTCAGAGCCCCTCAGGTCACGAAGCTGGGCAAAGGGTATCATATGACATATCATTCGATTCGGAAGGTCTTCCCGAGTCCATTGGTGGCTTTCCCGACTCTCTAGCTCCATTTGATCGGGAGTTATTGACGAAAAACTCGTACGACCCTAGTGACGTCATAAATGACGTCACGCAAGGTTAACAATGCAAAAGTAAAGCATTGGACTTTGCAAGGAGTGCATGAAATCATGATACCATGTACGTGAGATAGTTTTAGATCATTCTCGGCGCCAAAATAACAGTTTTTATATTTTCCCATTGATTTATAACAGTGATGTCACGTGACCGACCTGACCTCATGTAACCTTAAAAAATTCCCAGATATACAAGTTGTGAGACCTCTGGAGGACACCATGTATGCGTCCTGTAACTTTTATCTCGGACAGCTATGGTCATTGGCGTCCAAAACAATGTCAGAACCAAACAGCCTTTTTCACCCTCGCGCTAATAGGAAAGAGTGTTGGATTAACCCTCTTTTCACTTTTTTCAGATGACTCAGACTTCAATTGAAATTTCAGTAACCCGTGATGTCACTAGGCAGCTTTACCACGCCATTTCTAAGCTCCCCTCCCGAAATCACTATTCGAAACCGTTATTGTGACGTAAAATAAATACATTTATAGAAAGAACACCTTCCTAATTTTTTGCATACTTCTTAACAATAAGCCAAATCTTTTTTTAAAGAAATAAAAATTCAAAAAAAATTGGTCCCAAAGTCCAAAAAATACAAATGAAAGAAAACTCGATATGTCATATATCAAAAATAGCGTATTTTTCGAAATTTCAAAAATACATATTAATCTCTGTTTCATTGCAAGTTCAATGTTATATAACATTTGGCATTTGAATAATCTGTCTTAGAGTTACAGCCCGCCAAACTTAGCGCTGCAAAGCAAGATCCAAAAAATGTTATACACCATAACTCAAAAAATACTGATCTGATAAGCCTGAAAATGTTACAGGTGGATTCAGAGCCTCTGATTACCCCTGAGACCAATTCTCGTCAAATTCCGAGAGATGAGGGTGTCAAATTGGAAAAAAGTGGTACGATCTATCGTGGAATGCCCCAGCGGCCAAGTCGCACCCATACGTCGCCAGACTGCTCAGCGGCATGCTGGAGCGGCGGCGCGCCGGGCCGGTGCTGGGACAGCGGCCGCTGGCCGAGGACGACCCACGCCGGCTCAGCCGCTTCGTCCACCGGGGGGCGGCGCAGCCTACACCCGAGGAGGCGGAGGACATGCGCCTCGAGTGGCAGCGGCGCACCATCTAACTGCCTTACAGGACGACCTCCCGGAAGCCGACATAGTGGCCGGACGGGCTGGGGAAGGCGTCCCGGATGGCCCACAGCACACACGCTGGCAGGCGCTGGCGGTTGCCTCGGCCAAGTGATCCCCACCTGAGAACATGACAAAGAACTGAGTGCAGTTTTTTTAGGATGAGCGCGGACGGTGCTAGCACGGTATACCTGTTTCCTTCATATTACCAAATGTAAAAGTGCATTTCGAAGTTAGCGTGAACAGCCGCCTGATCCATAATGGCCGTTTTCACGACGGAATAGCAGGCATCTATTTGATACCTGTTTGATCCTTTGGTTCCTCAGGAATTTTAGTAGTTCTTTTTAGTAGGTATCCCAGCTTTCGAATGAATGGTGCGTTAGTTTGCTATTTTTCTATTAACCCGCGCCCTGCTGGGGGGGGGGGGGGGTGTTTGAACCATAGAGATCTTATATACATAGAGATGACACGCCTTATGTTAAAGCACTTGATTTCGTGGCGATTCAGTGGGTCTTTTTAAGCAAGGTTTCTGGGGTGCCATGGCCCGTGACTTGCATTTTGTAAGGATTCGGTCAAGGAGATTGTGTTCACATCCGCTTATTTTTAAGTACAGCTTTTCTTTTTTGTCTAGCTATGACGCTTTCGAGCGTTATTATTGAAATGAAATTAGGTATGTTTTAACCTTATGCTCGTATCAGGTACTAAATGTATCATTTACCCTCGCCGGCCGACGGGGGGGGGCGGGTGCCGCCCCCATAGGGTTTTTCACGATAGCTCCGAATACGCCGGAGATAGAGAGCTGAAACTTGGCATACCTGACCTATGATCCAAGCCGCATTTTGTGACACCAGCCGCATTTTCAGGTCAGGTCAGGTCACTGACCTGTGACGTCATAAGTGAACCTCTGCACAGTCC
Organism: Amphibalanus amphitrite; assembly: GCF_019059575.1. Classification (NCBI taxonomy): domain Eukaryota; kingdom Metazoa; phylum Arthropoda; class Thecostraca; order Balanomorpha; family Balanidae; genus Amphibalanus; species Amphibalanus amphitrite. The sequence goes on from NW_024882066.1 coordinate 44,163, forward strand.
TCATGGTCGCAACTTCGCAACGCCGTCAGTGCCAGAGGAACTTTCACAGGGAGATGAAACTTAGAGGATGTAGTATCCTCCAGAGGTCTCACAACTTGTATATCTCGGATTTTCCCTAAAAATCACATGAGGTCAGGTCGGCCACGTAACCTCACCATTAGGTATAAGTCAATGGGGGAAAAATGAATCCCGCGTTCGATGTCTCTCGGACGGGGAAGATTCTACGTCGTCCGGCCAATCACGTTTCATAACCGCAGCCGAGCCCCCGCTGACCTTGAACGGGATTGGCCGGACGACGTAGAATCTTCACCGTCCGAGAGACATCAAACGCGGGGAAAACTGCTGTTTGCGCCGAGAACTATCTCAAGCTGTCTCCAGCACATGGAATCGTGATTTCTTGCACGCCTTGCAAGGTCCGATGCTTCACTTTTAGATTGTTGACATTGCGTGACGTCATTTATGGTCACTTGGGTCATTATAGTCTTTCATCAATAACTCCCCATCAAATTGAGTTAGCGAGTCGGGGAATCCACCAATAAGCTCAGGAAGACCTGCCGATTCGAGTAATATGTAACATGACCTCTTTCAACCAACTTCGTGATCTGGGGGCGCTGACCTGCCCTTGACCCGAGGTCAACACCTCAAGTTGACCTCACCCGAACAAAAAGTATACCATTCGACGCGCCTGAGCGAGGTGAACACGATGATGCCAAAATCGCGGCTCTCCGGCCGTTTTTTGCGAAGTTATGAAAAACTGAACCCTTGCCCTTGGTCACATGACCTGACCTCAGAGGGCACCGGTTGATCTGAGACCTTAAAATCGGGTACCAGTCGATGCGTCTTGTAGCGGCGCACGCGCTTGTTTTTTTTTTTCCGCAACGCTCTAGCTTCATCAGGGGCGAAACGGCGAGGGAAATCGTACCACCCCCCCCCCTCCCCCCCCCCCCCCTCGGCCGGCGCGTATGTAGAAAACCAATAGGTCCGGGGAGGGTTAATTTATCATTGAATGGGAATATGTAACATATGTATATTTGAGCTTGCACCGTGCTCAGAAAGGTTTAGAACAGCCGTTTTCACGATGGTTGACCGAAAGCGCCAAACTTGACCAAATCTCAAGAAACCTACCCTAAAAATTCCATGAACCTAATCCAAATGACCTTAGACCCGTAACCTTTTTTGGGGGAACCATGTCGGGGGCCATAAAACATGCATCCCATAACCCTAGTAAAGTTGGGTTCATGTGCTGACCCTTCGTGACCTGACCTGTGACCTGACATGGTATTATCAGTGACCTCTAATAGCAGCATATATACTAGGCAACGTACGCCCTATTGCTGATTTTCGACAAAATGCGTTTTACTCTTTGTTATAGCGCATCATTCCCTAGAAGACCTGTGAACGGCGAAACATTTATCTTTGACCTGACCTGTGACGTCATTGGTGACCCCGAGGTCAATGAAATTGGAGTTCCGTCGACAAATTTGACAGGGCTATCGAACATCGTTTGAATGTTACGGATCCGTCCAGTAGTTTCGGAGATACGGGAGGGGGCAAAAAAATGCCTCCCCCCACCGCGCGGAAGGTGGCCGGGAGGTCCACCGCCTGCCCGGTTGATGAGAGCCTGAATGAGAGAGAATGTTTTTAGGCGAGCTTTTAAGGAATTCAATAAAAACACAAAATTAAATCATGCTACAAATTTCATTGCTTACCTCAGGGATGAAATCAGCGAGAAGAACAGCAATATTTTTAACCAGTAAAACGCTTTTTGGGGCGACCAACAGAGCGAGCGAGAGGGTGGGCCTTGGATAAGCGAAATTGCAAGGGACACCTCCAACTAACTTATGCACTGCACCCTACTAACCGGCCCCTAGCGATGTGCCAAATTTGAGCGCAATCGGCCTAGCCGTTCTCGAGATCTGGAAGCGGCACCCTGCACGTGCACACGTGCAAAGTGGGTCCCAACTGACTTTTGCACGGCACCCTACTAACTGGTTCCTAACAATGTACCAACTATTTCAAAACAATCGGTTCAGCCGTTCTCGAGATCTGAAATCGACCCCTGCACGTGCGCACGTGCAGCAGCACCCCAACTGTGGCACATGGATATGCATTGCCTAGTGGGTGCCTACCTACATACCAAGTTTCAGCGCAATCGGCCAAGTAGTTACCAAGATATTGCAACAATTACATAACTGACACCTCTTCGTTTTGCACGTGGCACGTGCATAAGCGATCACCCACATGCATCGAGAATAGTCCAATACTTGGTAGAAGGAATGAAGCTACCCTACAAAAATTATCGCATGTAAATCGGTCAAGTGATTGCTGGGATATAAGCCTCGCAAAAGCGTAACCACGGCCGGCCGGCCGCTCATACTCAGAAATTTCCGTTAATCTACGAAAGACTACGCTCGCTTCGCTCGCTCCGTAATGATTTCTTCAGACTAACAATGCCTCAGCCATATTGGCACGCTACTGGCTGAAAATAAGTTGCTTAAAAAGACCCACTGAATCGCCACGATTTTAAGTGCATGTCATCTCTATGTATATAAGATCTCTATGGTTTGAACACCCCGCCTTGTGGTTTTTCGCGAATATCTCAAAAACGGCGGCGCGGAGCGCCGCCGTTTTTGGTACACCTTATCATACATCAATTCTACACATGTTGTGAAAATTTCAGACCAAGGTCATTCAAGGTCAGGTCACCAGGTCACTTGAAGTGACCTCACCTCATAAAAAGTTTCAATGTCTGTCATAGCTACACCGAGTGACCGATCGCTTTGAAACTTTCAGCGATGGCTAAGAGCAATAGTATGTACAAAATGTATATCTCAGAATTATTGATATCGATGACCTAAGGTCAGGTCAATTCTGCGACCTCCCCATTATAAGTCAATGGGAGAAAATTGAAATGCGCCTCCTTTGGACGAAAGGCATTATAAACACTCCCAAACACTGAATTACAAGTGGTTTAGACACACTGAACATTAAAATGGTGTCCGTGACCCCTGTTCATGCCCTGAGGTCATCTTAGGTCACGAATGGTATCTAACAGTTTTTCGCAAATAACTTTTGATAGAGGCATCCTAGAGCGATGAAAACGCCTTAGATGTGTTCAGCTCGACGATACGGATCGACTGATATGCAACATGACCCTTTCCGGTCAGGTCATGACCTTGACCTGAGGTCAAATTTTCAAGTTGACCTTTCAAGGTCAAGTTATGGTTCATTCGATGCGTCTTGACGAGAGGAACACGATGCCGGTAAAAGTAAGCTCGTACAAGGCTTGGGTCAAAAGTTATTGCAGAAAAAAAAACTCCGAAAAAATAGGCTATTTTTGCAGTTTTTGCCCCCTGCAGGCAAAACCGTTGACGTTAGGTCAAATCTGAGAGAATTACTCAGAAAGGGCGTAAATAGGGCTATCGAATGCGCTTTTCCGCGGCGCTGTAGCTCTATTGGTTCCCGAGTTATGCGTTGGCTTCTTGGAAATTTTCTCGGCGAAATTTTGCCTTCAATGACCTCTGGTGACCTGACCCTTGACCTCACCAAAAAATTGACCGAAGTGATTTCGTCATTATTTTTGACGCTCTTTCGAACGCCGCCTTCCGCGTATCGCTACGTGGCCCAGGAGCCGAGTTAGAAGGGGGGGTGTTCAAACACCCCCCCCCCCCCAGCAGGGCGTGGAAATCCAGGACCCCCAGCCGGGCGCGGGCTAAATATCACATCGATTTGCTTTATCTAAGGATTTATCACTAGTATCAACATAAAGCGTAAGCACAATTTAAAAATTATGAAATTATTAAATACTAGTACAATAGTTTAAAAAAGATACTGAGTTGCCACGCTACAAAGAATATATTCATTAATGGCGCACGACAGACATTTAGAAAGCAGCGCCCTGTTTAATGTTTTATTGCACGCTGCTATCCGCTTCCATTGGGTTTTGCAGGCCGACGTCATTGGTTGTTACACATATGATGTTACGCGACTTGTGGCCTATCACGGCTCTTTAATGATCTCCACTAAATGAATGCAACAATGGCTTTTTAACCCGCGCCCTGCTGGGGGTCCTGGATTTCCACGCCCTGCTGGGGGGGGGGTGTTCAAACACCCCCCCTTCTAACTCGGCTCCTGGGCCACGTAGCGATACGCGGAAGGCGGCGTTCGAAAGAGCGTAAAAACTAATGACGAAATCACTTCGGTCAATTTTTTGGTCAGGTCAAAGGTCAGGTCACCAGAGGTCATTGAAGGCAAAATTTCGCCGATTTCCACGTCGAATGTCGACAATTTCCAAGAAGCCAACGCATAACTCGGGAACCAATAGAGCTACAGCTCTGCAGAAAAGCGCATTCGATAGCCCTATTAACGCTCTTTCTGAGTAATTCTCTCAGATTTGACCTAGCGTCAACGGTTTTGCCTGCAGGGGGTAAAAACTGCAAAAATAGCCGATTTTTTCGGAAACACTTTTTCTGCAATAACTCTTGACCCAAACCTTGTACGAGCTTACTTTTACCGGCATCGTGTTCCTCTCGTCAAGACGCATCGAATGAACTATAACTTGACCTTGAAAGGTCAACTTGAAAATTTGACCTCAGGTCAAGGTCATGACCTGACCGGAAAGGGTCATGTTGCATATCAGTCGATCCGTATCGTCGAGCTGAACACATCTAAGGCGTTTTCATCGCTCTAGCATGCCTCTATCAAATGTTATTTGCGAAAAACTGTTAGATACCATTCGTGACCTAAGATGACCTCAGGGGCATAACCAGGGGTCACGGACACCATTTTCATGTTCAGTGTGTCTAAACCACTTGTAATGCAGTGTTTGGGAGTGTTTATAATGCTTTTCGTCCAAAAGAGGCGCATTTCAATTTTCTCCCATTGACTTATAATGGGGAGGTCGCAAAATTGACCTGACCTTAGGTCATCGATATCAAAATTCTGAGATATACATTTTGTACATGCTATTGCTCTTAGTAATCGCTGAAAGTTTCAAAGCGATCGGTCACTCGGTGTAGCTATGGCAGACATTGAAACTTTTTATGAGGTGAGGTCACTTCAAGTGACCTGGTGACCTGACCTTGAATGACCTTGGTCTGAAATTTTCACAACATGTGTAGAATTGATGTATGATAAGGTGTACCAAAAACGGCGGCGCTCCGCGCCGCCGTTTTTGAGATATCCGCGAAAAACCACAGGGGGGGGGGGTGTTCAAACACCCCCCCCCAGCAGGGCGCGGGTTAAGTTGATCTCTGTGGCCATCTGTCTATGGAGCGACCAATATGAAAGTTGGGTGAATTTACCGGGGTTACATGACTATGAGCAAGCAAATGTGTATCAGGAATGGATTTAGGTGATAATTGCGCTGGACCATGAGTGCTCGAGCTCTCCCAATTCCACGCCGGTTTGGCTTTGGAGCCGAGACAGACGATGCGGGTCAAGGTCACCGCTGGGGTAACGGTGGATTGGCTGCGCCCGAGCACCCGTAACGCGGTACAATTCTCCATCTATGGATTTTCCTATTCGCTCAGCATTGTGATAGGCGTTCGTAATAGCATTTAGTTACTCTGCTCATTTATCTATCCCCGGTTATTTAAAAGAGGTTTTTGTGGGGGGATATCACGGCTAAGGTACTCAGTGGCCCTATTCACGACTTTCAAAGAATGCTCTGATAAGCTTAAAAAGAAGGTTCATCAAGGAATCCCATTTTAGCTTGCGTGGTGTTGCCAACCATGCGATTCCAAAGACGTTCTGTGGACAGAAAGGGTTGGGCATAAGCTGGTCGGCAGGACACTCTTGAGCCGAGCCTTTGATGTAATTACAGATGATCCAGAAGCATGCACAAAAATTCATGACACACTATTCTCATTTATGTATTCTCATTTATGCTACACATGATATGATATACCAGCTCATGATCAGTGACGCATTCTGGGCAATATGTTCTAAAGTGAAGTAACTGAAGTTACAATTGACAGCTAAAAAAAAAAAAAACACACGCACACACATTCGATAGCTTATGAGAATAACATGCCTTGTCTGCTTAAAGGGACTATCCCACCTTTAACATGGGGTTTGAGTTGAGATAGCCAAGTTTGCGGCGAGGTTCAGAAACCACTATCTATCTAGGTTGCAACCCCCGCGGCCTCTTGGTGTTGAAGAAATTCGTTCCCTTCATTTGAAAATGGGCCTTGTACAAGGCCCTATCTTCAACATGGAGCGACCGTTAGTGTGACGTCACCTCGTTTAGTCATTCTGATTTAAATGGGTTTGTTCGTTGAAAAATCGCTTAAAACTTGGTCTGAACTTTGTTGTGGTGCCTACAGAGTAAAAAGAATCAGCTTTATGACAGTAATGTGGCCTGGGGAAGGAGGTAATTTTGGGCTGTGACGTCACATATTTGAAAGTTTGTGTTTGGAATATGGGAAGCCTAAGATGTTTAATGAAAAATAAATGCCAGAACCGTGTTCCTGGTCATCCAATCTATAAAGTCGGGCGCAATTTAACTGGTTTTAACAACATTTCAGAAGGTGGGATAGTCCCTTTAATGCAGGAAAATATTTTTTCACTTTTTAGAAACAGCAAAACAGTTGTCAACAAGCCATGTCAACTATCTTAACAATTTTTATGGAAACTGCTCTACAGGGTGCGCCATAAAGATTTACCCATTACAAACTTGTTCGCCAAAACTTTATTTTTAGACATAGAGGTCCGAAAATTGCGCATGCGCGAGGCAAACACGTGACTTTTATGTAAAACAAATTATTTTTTAGGTGAATGACACAGTTTATGCACCATGACCCGGACAAGCAGACGTGACAAAATCGTTGCACTAAAAAATGCCGGCTTCACTGACCGGGCCGTTGCAAAAGAGGTCGGTGCGTGCCGTAAAACCATTTACAATGTAATGAAACGGTACAATGAGAATGGCACAACATCTGACAGACCAATTCCAGGCAGAAAACGATCTGTACTAACTTCAAGTGTCACAGAGGCCGTAAAGAAGAGAATAGCCAGAAATCCAAGGAGGAGTTTGAGGGAGATGTCAAAAGAGATGCATATCTCACCAACGTCTTTGAGGAGACTCGTGAAAGGGAGGCTAAGAATGAAGGCCTACAAGATGTCAAAGCGGCACATGATTTCAGAAAGTTCCAAGAAAAAGCGACTGAGCAGGGCAACAACAATGTTGGAAGAGATGAAGTCCGCCGGTCAAAAGGCCTTTATCTGGTCGGATGAGAAGATTTTCAACGTAGAGTCAGTATCCAACAACCAAAACGACCGGGTATACGCCAAGAGTACCGAAGACATACCTGCAACAAAAAAGTATCATTTTCGAAGACAGAAACCAGAAAGCATGATGGTTTGGGCTGCTGTTGGCTCTGACGGCTCCAAATCTCCTCTGGTCTTCGTGGAACCTGGAGTCAAGGTCAACAGCGCCATCTACGTGCAGATGCTGGAGAGGGAAGTGCTCCCTTGGCTGAAGGAGAAGTACGGCGACCAGTATGTCTTCACTCAAGACGGTGCGCCGGCCCACACAGCGGCCAACACCCAGAGCTGGTGCCGGCAGAACATGAGCGCGTTCTGGTCCAAGGACTGTTGGCCTCCGTCCAGCCCAGACTTGAACCCCATGGACTTTTCCATCTGGTCTATCTTAGAGAGCCAGGCTTGCCACGTCCCCCACAGCAGCTTGGTCGACCTGCGACGCGACCTCCTCAGAGCGTGGAGGGGGATCAGCGAGGAGACCGTGCGGCGGACGTGCGCTGAAGTGCCCTCGCGTCTCAGACGTGTGATCAAGGCAAAAGGCGAACACATCTGAAATCGGCCAGACTAGCCTGTTCGGAGATAGTCTCGTGACTTGTGTGCAAAAAATGACTTACCTATGTGAACTCGTTTGGAAATACAGTGCATTTTTTGATGGGTAAATCTTTATGGCGCACCCTGTAGCTAGCTTAAAGTTCCACAACGTTTCCGGAGCACTGTACCCAAACTCAGTTCATGTTACAAGAAAAACAGTAATAATGCCCCCTAATTTGGAATGAAATATAGGTATAAGTAATTTGATTTGGAAAGCAACAAATTTCCGCACATCATGTTAGCAAAATCACTATTTTCTTCAGCCACCAGGTTTTACACAAAACTATAGTAAACTCTATGATCTAGTTTACACAAAACCAAAGCCCCGATTTTAACAAATGTAGATTAAATTTTAACAATTTTAATAAATGTATCGTGGAGAAAATAAAAAGTATAGATTTGTAAAGCCGGGATATTTCACGGATTAGGCAAAGAATCTTCACCTTTCTTTGAGCCACCAGCCTTCACCAAAGTTTTACACGAATGTAGTGAACCAGACAATGTGGCAACTCAAAATTGTGATGGTTCGAGATAATTATGACGGTAAAAGAAAAAGCAACACAAGGTTCCTTACCCTCGCTTTTTCACATGGGTTCAGATGAGGTTTCAAATGTTGCCGACCTGAGGAGCTATAGGGACTTGAGCTATCCAAAACTCAATTTCTAAGGGCACTGTGCAGTGTTGGTTTCACACTATGCGATCGTAAGTTATAAGTTGACAAAGCAAGCAAAGCAAAGCATGATGCCCCGCGCGTCCGCCCGCGACCACGTCCCGCGTCCGACTCCCGACCGCCGCGTGACCCGAGGCTCCCGGCGGTCACGTGACCTACCGGCCGGGACTGCAAACGGCCTTCAACACCATTCTTGTATGACATCATATCCTACTGAGGTGCTGTTTGGTCGGAATTAGATACCTGAAGGTAATTATCCGCCGTAGTTATTTTTGTTTCATTGTTTTGCGTGTTTTCTTACATGAAATGTTATTTAAAAATTTGCCATATTTTAATCACCATTAAAACATAACTGAATAGGTATAAAAGAGAACTCGATATATACGTTCCTTGTTTTTAAGAATTCCGGAATTAGATACCCGAGGGAGCAAAGAGGGAGCAAGTTGCCACGCTGATTTGATACCTCATAGTCGAAAGGTGGGCTACTAGAACCGAAAATTGCTGTGTTTGTAAATAAATAAGTGATTTGAGGGCAAAAATGCCCGGATTTTAACTTCTAAAATTATTTTGAACATAAAATATTTCAGTTTGAGGGATGTTAAAGCCTCAAAGAGTAGGTACTTTTCAGGCATCGGAATGTAGGTATTGTAAGGTCATGCCTGTATTGCTCTACAATTCCATAATATGCTATGACCACACATCAAGGCTGTATGATATGGCAGCAGCAGGTTTGCGCCGCAGGTGCAGTGAGTAGTAAAGGAATCTTGGGTGCAGTTGCCCGTTAGGAGCTAGGGTGTAGGCCGTAAGGACAATGTTTGACATAGGCGTAGGAACAGGGGGGGGGGGGCGGGGGGCCATGGCCCCACACTTTTCAGCCATTTTTTCTAAGTAAAATCTTTATTTTTTATTTAAATCCAAAACTAAGAGCAGGAAATGGTTCAGCAAGGTTAGATGAGCACAACAATGCAAAGAATTTCGGTAGCAGTAAAGCAGGCGTCACACTTCTTTTTGCAACCAAGAAGAGGCGCTGTAGGTTAGGTTGTAGGTTTTAGGTGGTAAGTTTTAGGTTGTAGGTTGTAGTTAAGGTTAGGTCAGGTTTGGTTAGGACTTCGGTTTGATTTGGTTCGGTTCGATTAGAAAGCATCTCTGGGTATAGCGCCTCTCCTTGGTTGCAAAAAGAAGTGTGACGCCTGCTTTACGACTACCAGAATTTCTTCATAGGGGTATTGGGGCTCCCACAAAGTGACATCAAAGTTTCGCTGCCCCTCCCCCCCTCCCCACTTCTCGTGATGTTCCTACGCCCATGATGTTTGAAGTAGTAGGGTGCAAACGTTGTTTCATGGTCTTCCTTTAACCCGCGCCCCGTTGGGCTCTGCCGAGCAACGCGCCCGGTTGGGGGGGCCATTTTGGCCCCCCCCCTAAGATCTCGAGAACCACGCAACATAGCGACAAGCGGTAAACGACGATGGATAGCCCCAACGGGGAACTACCTTGTGACCCAATTTTATTGACCTAGGTCAAACCGATGACGTCACAGGTCAGGTCAAAGGTCCAATTTTCACCGTTTACAGGCACTTCAAGAAATGCGTTGTAAAATCGAGTAAAATGCATTTCATTGAAAATCATCGATGGGGAAATGTTCTTCAAACACATATTTTGCTATTTGAGGTCACTGATACCAGGTCAGGTCACAGAGGTCAGGTCACGGGGGGGTCACAATATGAAAGTGTAGTGTGATACATGTTTTAGGACGCCATTTAATTGCGTCCCAGAAAAGCTATTTCTGGCACCTAAAAGCTGACTCGCCCCAAAATTGGTCCTCAGCACCTATTTGGTGGATACCAGCACCAATCATGGAAAATGACCTTAATTAGCTGTTTCTGGCACCAATTCATCGGTACGCCTTACTCTTTTTTCTGAATCTGGCACCTAAATGCTGAGCGTAGCACCAATCTAGTAGAAAAATGAACTACTGGCTGGTAGAATCATGTTGTTCTGGTATAATGACCCCTGGAGTCTAGTCTAAAGGTTGCCAGTGCAGCTACACTCGAAGACAGCCCCGTAGTGATCTCAGCATTGTATATGACGTTTAAGTAAGCAAATAATATTGATTCGTTTGAAAAAACAATGTCATTTAATATTTAAAAGTATTTATTTCTTAAAAGTAAAAATGTTTTATTTCGAAACATTTTTGGGAGTAATTGTCTCGATTTTGACCATTAAAACGGGTATTGTATTTTTTGACGTCATCAAATAGCTCCAAAAAAGAAATGTAATGTTTTCATTCCGTTCAAGGCCGCTGAAGAAGCGCGGGATCTTGCGTGGGACATTGTCCGTTGTTTCCCGTTGTTTTACCCCTCAGAATTGTGCCGTGGTTGTGCCAATTGATTTTGTTTTTGTTATTGTGTGGCAGAGATGGAGTCAGACGATGATTTTCAAGGCGATCTAAATGGGACAGAGCCTGCAGCTGCGTCCTCTGCTGTCAAGGAGCCTGGCCCGTCAACCAGAAAAAGAGGCTGCGGCCAGTCCTGGACACCGGTCCGCTCATGCAAAGATCACAATGAGTTTCTGCAGTGGATGCATGGCCAATATGCCCTCTCACTGGGGGCAAAATGGTCGAAGAAGCGCACATCACCAACACTGCAAGGAACAAAAGGCTATTTCCGGTGTGTAGCTGGCCTTAAATGCCAAGCACAGTTGTGTGCCCTCTATTGTCCGCTTGGTGACAGCGTCAAGATTTCTTGCAATGGTAAAAACCATTTCCATGCTGAAGACGCCAACAACAACCGCCATGGCCATGGACTGACTCATGCCACCAAGTTGGAGGTAGAGAAACTGTTCTCTGCTGGTGTGACAAAGCCACTGCAGGTAAGCTGTTACCAGTTGGATGTAAAGTGTTTCCCTTAATCTTAAGTTTGGGAAACTAGGCTTCTGGAATAAATAATGGAGGCATTAGATACTAATTTTGATTCCTAATGACCTTATGAAGGCATCTATGCAGGCATTTTTTGTTCTGCTGGTTGCTACAAAACCAAGAAAAGGAACATTTGGTTTTGGTACCTAAAACCTAAAACCTACAGCGCCTCTCCTTGGTTGGAAAACCTTCGTGTGACGTCTGCTCTACTAATGCCGAACATTTGATAGTGCAGGAAATGTAAGGTCTACTTAATACAATGAACGCTGTTGCTCTAATCATACCAATTAAATTTATAAAGGTTGGTAAAAGGCAACCAAAAAATAATTAAGGGAATCAAAATTTTGATTCCACATACAGCTGGTTAATCACCTTTTACTTAAAATAAAGTGAAAAGGGGTGCAATTCTGGCTTGCCAAAATAGGTATAGCAGCGCTTTAATCTGACTCTCAACCTACTTACTACAGCCTTGTCTTACATTACCTTGAGTACGGACCCGACATCTGATCTCAATTCACAATTTTAAATATCAAAATACAAAACAGATGCTATGGGTATGAAAGAATGTAGCAAATGATCATGCATTTAACTCTTCAAATCAAATCAAAAACAATTTCATTATGATATGAGACAAAATTATGCATGCATGAGTACCTACGTGATTCATGGTACCAGAAAGGTATTCTCAAAATTAGCCTTTTTCCACCTATAGGTATAGCAGATATTTGAAGAGAGTGTGCTAAGATGGCAAGATGAACCATTATGCTGTGCTCATTTTCTGGTCTTAATCCACCTACCAAAGTCAAATCATGGTTACCTTCATTTTAATTCCACAAGCCTTGTGTGCTCATTGCTCAACTGTCTTTAAAACATTTGATGAATTCACTCCTGCATATCCAGGTAGGTAACTCTGGCTAAGAAGGGAAAGGTGTTTACCATTAAAAGAAGCAAATGTCTAGCTGATGTTATCTTTGTTGAGATGAGTGATCATGGTTTATTAGAAACGTTGGTTAAGGATGTGGTTTGTTGGGAGAGTGCGCATGGTGATGGCAAACCACCAGATGGCAGCTAATGCCTTCAGTCTGCTTGTGCGGGCAGTACCACACAAACTATCTGTACGTTAGATGGCAGCACTGTAGTCCTTGGCGGTGTTTCACGGCCGCTGCTAGCGCTGCCAGCACATGTGTCAAAATGGATTTCCATGAAGACGTTAACAAACTCGGACCCTCCAACATGATAGGTACACTGAACCTGATATGATATGATAGACTGCTTCTATGTATCCTACGCGATCCTATGCGAGTCAGCCTGCTCGCAACGTGCTAGCAGCGGCCGTGAAACACCGCCCTAGCCATTTGTTAGATGGCAGCTGCAGTGGTTGTATGTTTCGGTCGCGGTATGCTTACATACCTACCTACAAATGAAATGATTCCGAGCAATTCAGAGTGAATCATGTTGTCCTTAAATGCATAATTTATACATATAGCTGGCAACAAATTTTATGAGCGGGCACACGCTCACCTACAAAGGGCTAGACGTTGCGCTCACCAAGCCACCAGTTATGATAATGAATATTGAGTGGGCTGGTTGGTGGTAGCTACCCCCCCCTCTATTCTGTACCTACTTATAATGTCATTATTATAGGCAGTTTGTGCTCATTGGTCTTATGGAAAAATGACGTTTTTGCTCTTTCTCCAGGTCCAATCAGCTCTGCATAGCCAGGGCGTCAGAGGGCAATCTGTCAAGCAGCTCAGCAACTTCATCGGTCACCTTCGGCGAAAGCTTCTAGGAGCACCTACCATCAGCTATGGGGAGCTACGTGACTGGTGCGTCCAAGCCGAAGCTGTACCTAGCGACGACGATAAGGCGTACGTAGTGCATCATGATGTTGACCGTGAGCAGCAGAAGGTGAGCGTCATGCTCACCACCCGTTCCCTGCTTGTCGCTGCTGCGGCGGCCGACGTCATTCACGTAGATGCTACATACAAACTGAACTGGCAGGGGTATCCTGTCCTGATCGCCGGAGTGACAGACGCGGCGTCCCAGTTTTTCCCCTGCATCTTCGCAGTGATGACGTCAGAGAAGGAGGGGGACTATACTAGTCTCCTGCGGGTTATGAAGGATGAAGTGGAGAAGGCCACGCAGCAGACGTTCGCTCCGAGGGTGGTGATGGGTGACTGCGCGGAGGCTGTGACACGTGCTGCAGAGGCTGTGTTTCCTGACGCAGCACGCCGCGTTTGCTGGTTCCACGTTAAAAAGGCTATCGACGGAAGGCTGCGAGGTGAGGACAAAGAGTGGCGGGGAATGGTCCTCGGAGACCTTGAAAAGGTACAGCTGAGTGCCACGCCGGAACAGTTCGACCATTCATTCGATCTGATGTGTGAGCGCTGGCTCAGCAGTTCGTGGCCGTCAGCATGTGATTTTGTAACTTACATACGTACGCAGTATCGCACGAAGAACTCTGGTTGGTTCGAAGGCTTTGATCTACGCTCGCCATCCACCAACAATGCCATCGAATCATTCAACGGGCAGATCAAGGCTCGGCACACTATCCGGGAGCGCGCACCTGTCGGCCGGTTCCTTCGGACCGCCCTCGACATGGTGAGTGAGTGGGCGGCGGAGCATGGCGAGCGTCGTGTCTTTCAGAGCGACCCACCCGTGCATCTGTCTGTCCAGACGGCGGCCTGGCAGTGGATAACGAAGGGTCAGCGATGCTTCACCTCTGGTGCCCGTACCTATGTCCCTGCGGGTGACCGGGAGAGCGTGTCGCGGGATGAGGCGTTACACTACGATGAGGTGATGTCTGGGTCCACGCCGGTGACATTCGGGGAGCTCATGCAGGTGCGGTTTTCCACGTGGCTGATGGAGGATAGGGGCGGCGAGGGCACCGAGAGGAGCATTCGAGACCTGACATGTACGTGCCCCCCGTACTTAAAAAAGTCGATGTGCAAACATGTGGTGGCCGCTGCCATCACGGCCGGCTGGATCATGGTGTCCGAGCGGGCGAAGGACGTGCCCTTGGGGCAAAAGAGGAAGCGAGGTCGGCCCGCCCTGGCTAGGCCCGCTCTTCTCCATTGAGCACTGAGTAGGGCTTCCAGCCCAGAGACAATGTACAGGCCCTTGCCTCACACTTAGTAGGGCTTCTAGTCAAGAAACAACGTAAAGACCCTTGCTCATGCAGGAACTGATGGAATACGTTTTCATTGATGGCTGTTTCCCTCCATATTTGCGACACATTTTGTGCCCTATATATAAGTACCGGTATATGCCACATTTTGAGTTATTTTTGTTTCAGACGCAAGTTAATGCCTCCATCGTATCTTACGTTTACTTGATATCAACGACAGTTTTGCTATTTTTCACTGCTTAATTCTAGCAAGAGCAAATTACTAGAGTAATGCTAGTTATTTTCATTGTCAGGCATTGCACATGTGGTGGAGGATACTGACTATTCAACCTCTTCGCCGAATTACCCCGCTTTCCCCAAGACATGAGCGTCCATACATGTATGTATTGTGTGTAGTCACTTGACTTGGTGTCGTTTCATGTGACTGCGACTTGTTTGTGTAACCCGTTCACGTACTGTGTTCCACCTCAGGGTTGTATCATCGTTATCTGACGGTTGCTATTTGCGCTTAGGTGTTGCGTGTGTACTGCGTAAACCCCTATCCGTTTACGAGCTTAGTAAATCCACAGAACCTAACAATGGCGTGTCCACCTTCTTCAAATGTCAGCGCTAGCTGAGAGAGTAACGCGCCAAGCGTGACGTGCAAGTGGAATTTCAGAATTTGTGTTCTGTGTTTGTTGAGGCGTGCATGCATGGCACGATGATCGATCATATCATCGGTTGCTGAGGACCATTTGCTTGTTTACTTACAAATCAGTTGTTTGCTGCCCAGGACAGGGTCTCCGGCTTTTGAACTGGATGACCTAAACGTTTGCTTTGCATAGATGTCGAGAAACCTTGAATGCAACGTTTTCAAGAAAAATACAACGGTTTGTCGATGCCAGTCACTTGTTTCGTGGATGTTATGCTGACTTTGATACAGCTTATAGAATGTACATTGAAGATAGTCTGTTTCATTTTATTATCTCAAATAATTCGTAATCACAGTTGGCGAGGTCTCGAGTTCATTGCGCGGGAACGTTAAGTGCACATGGGAGTTTAGATGCCAAACCCAGGGATGTGGAGCCGTGAAAATTTCAGACGGCTCCGGCTTCGGCTCCGGAGAAAAAGTCGGCTCCAGCTCCGGCTCCGGCTCCGGGTGAAATGTAATGGCGGCTCCGGCTCCGGCTCAGAGTAAAATGGTCCGGCTCCGGCCGCTCCGGTTCCGGATCCGACTCAGTACATCCCCTATGCGCAGGGATGCGGAGCCGTGGAAATTTCAGACAGCTCCGGCTCCGGCTTCGGAGAAAAAATCGGCTACGGCTCCGGCTCCGGCTCCGGGTGAAATGTCATGGCGGCTCCGGCTCCGGCTCAGAGTAAAATGGTCCGGCTCCGTTTCCGGATCCGACCCAGTACATCCCCCAAACCTAAAGAAAAGAGGGCCGGTTGCGTGGCATGTCTGTTCAGAGTTGACATTTTGCTTTACTCCAGTTTATGACCTGAGAGCCTGGCTGGAAGTGACGGATCCAAACTTTTAACGTTAAAATGGCTGAGGGTGCAATAATCTCTACATAACGGGCTGGTATAGCAGCGTCTTGCTATGCTGCACCATAGCTGGCTAGTGATTCTCTTTTGGGTAGAAATGGCATTAATCATTATCTCCACTGGCGAAAATGGCACTTGACATCACCGAATGCAACGTTCATGTTTGTTAGGATACATAAAATCAGGAAGATTACGCGAATTAGGTAGGCAAACGTGGAATAAAATAGGTGCTGGATGTTTTGGTTTTGGTGCTGAATCAGCAAACAGCAAATACGGAGTTCAACTAGACGATCTGGCAACTTCAGGCTGTGTGGAAGCAATTAGGTGCCAGATTCAGATATTAGGGTCGAATAAGCATTTTGGGGCTGATCAGCAATTAGGTGCCAGAAACAGCTTTTTAGGGACCAGAAACAAATATTCCCCCATGTTTTATGGTCCATTTTTCATGACAAATGCGATTATATGGGTCAGGCAGCCTTTGGGGCCAGCTTAGATCACGTTTTGGTCAAGGTCAGGTCAAGGTCAGGTCAAGGTCAGGTCAAATTAGGTCAAATTTCAAAGTTAATATTTTTGCATAAAATGGGTATCGAATCGATGCAGCTCGTCACGGGGAGTTCAATGGTGGTCTTTGTTTTGCCGTACGTGGTCTAGAATTGCTAAAAAATTGAGTTCAAAAATTTGACGTCATCATTTTTGAACAGTTTTTTCGCTATAACTTGGCCAAAAAACGAGATATCGATCTGAAATTTGGTATGTATATAGAAGAGCGCTGGGAATATCACATATATTCCGGTTTTTTTCGAAATTCGGAAATTTTTTGGATTTTTTCAAAGTTTTTCTAAAAAAATCAATTTTTTGAACTTTTTTTGGTCAAAAACCAAAAATTTTGAAAATCCGAGATAGCAGTTTTGTAGCGCCGCTTTTTGTCTACTAGACCATATAAAGAACTTTGAAATTGCTTGATAACTGTAGATTTGGTGAGCGTTTCAAGATTGCATGTTTTTTGCTCATTTTTGCTCGAACATGACCTCAGTTTGACCTCAATAACTCCTGACCTAAGGTGACCTAAGACTTGAAATTTGGTGTGAAGGTGTCAAATTGATGCCCGGGAAGGTACTGAAAATTTGGCGGCGCTGCGCGCCGCCGTTTTCTTGCTATTCAGGAAAAACCACAGGGGGGGGGGGGCAAAATGGCCCCCCCCCCCAACGGGGCGAGGGCTAATGGTTTGAATGAAGTCCAACACTATTTTCTTCAAAGGTTCAAGGAAAACTTTTAAACCTGAGGCCAAAAGTGGAATTCACATGTCTATGGTGTTTCATAATGTTGTTCGTGCGTGGTTTGCTTTCCCCCAATTTTACTTTTAGGTTTTACATGGATCACGAGCAATACCTATTGTGCGATTTTAATTCTCATTTTGTGGGCATGCCCACAGGTGGTCTTTAGTCCAACTCCTTTGTTTTTTTTTATCTTTTCGTATGTGTCTAAAGTTCTCTCATGCTTATGCCTCTCTGATACTGGATATGCTAGAATTGGGGAAAAGATAGGTTCAGAAAGTGTTTGGGTTTCCCACTCAATTGACTTATTCATCAGTTAAATTCTGAGTTTCAATTCATAGTTAACATTTTGTGTTTCTAATGTCTGTCCAATCATTTCTTGAATTAATTTGTTAATCCAGAGTTGCATTATCTGTCAGGCTATTCCAGGGATAAATTCGTGGCCAATATGCCTGCTCAAACTTTCATAGTAACTTTGTTTTTTGTTTGTAATGATTGTGGTTTTCTGTAATTACAGGAGTTTGTAAAACTATGTTCAGCTGCCAACCGACCTGATTACTGTTGGTTTCCACAGCTTGATACTAAGTTTATTATATTTAGTTGTGAGAACTGATAAGTTATGAAGCGTCAGAGCTCACTGTTGGGCTTTTTCAAAAGGAAGCGGAGGTGAGTGGATAGCTTATTGCAGAAACCCTAGTGATCAGTACTTCCACATAGTTATTAATCCAATTAGAACACTGTTCATGCAGTTGCTGTCAAGTTTCAATGACTCATCTTGATGTATATGCTTTTAGAAATGATAAATAAATTAACTTTATTTTCCTGCAAGACAAGGTTCAGCCAATAGCTTGTAATTAGAATTAATTTCACTTCATTGAAGTGTCTCATGTCTGGGATGCTTGCTTTACTTCGCTAACACACAATATTTTCAACTGCCTTAGCCACCAAGATCCTGAGCCTGGTTCCAGCAGAGATGGCAACACTGGGCTTCCTGACCTTGCTCCTAACCAGACAGGTATGCTAGTCCTAATTAAATTACACACCCCAGACTGCCTGTGAAAAATCAATGTGGTTTTGTGAAGATCAATAGCAATCTGTCAATGATTAATACATTTCATACAAGTTTAAGTGTTTTAGGTTATCATATAATACTGTCCTCATATACTCATATGTACCTCTCCAACTGGATTGAACATGGTCTCACTGTGTCAGCATGTGTCCCCGTTAAGAATATATCACAATCAAATATTGAAGTAGTATTTCAGATGCTGCTTCATCTTGTATTCTGTGATGTGCATCAAATCAGTTTTTGCCCAGATGAGCTTGTTGACCCTGACCAGCCTTGTTGGTCTATTTCAATATAGGTCAGTGGTGTGCATTCTGTGTATGCCAATGGGATGTGCTTGATGAGTCGATCTTTCTTCAACAGCTTGGGGTGCTTGTTTGCGCTGGCTGATTTTTATCCAATGGCAAAAGCAGAGTTGTTTAATCAGTTATCAAAGTAGGGTACCTTCCGCTCATTTGACTAATTCAAGCTCACTTTCCAACATCCCGTTTGTGGATTATTTTAGGCACACATCTTGTATTTGCACTGTATTGTGCTGGTATCATTGGAGTCCAATGACAGAATCTGTCCAGTTGAGTTTTTTCTCAGCCATTTTATTCTTGTACCACGCTTATACGGCTAAATCCTTTATAGGTGCCACCCATACTCCTGTCTCCGCCGAGCTGGCCGGCAGCAGTGACCCTGAACGCCATGCCGTCGAACCAAGCACCAGCCGGGCAGCTGCCGCTCCTACTCCTGTGTCCGCCGGGCTGGCCGGCAGCAGTGACCCTGCACGCCATGCCGTCGAACCAAGCACCAGCCGGGCAGCTGCCGCTCCTACTCCTGTGTCCGCCGGGCTGGCCGGCAGCAGTGACCCTGCACGCCATGCCGTCGAACCAAGCACCAGCCGGGCAGCTGCCGCTCCTACTCCTGTGTCCGCCGGGCTGGCCGGCAGCAGTGACCCTGCACGCCATGCCGTCGAACCAAGCACCAGCCGGGCAGCTGCCGCTCCTACTCCTGTGTCCGCCGGGCTGGCCGGCAGCAGTGACCCTGCACGCCATGCCGTCGAACCAAGCACCAGCCGGGCAGCTGCCTCTCCTACTCCTGTGTCCGCCGGGCTGGCCGGCAGCAGTGACCCTGCACGCCATGCCGTCGAACCAAGCACCAGCCGGGCAGCTGCCGCTCCTACTCCTGTGTCCGCCGGGCTGGCCGGCAGCAGTGACCCTGCACGCCATGCCGTCGAACCAAGCACCAGCCGGGCAGCTGCCGCTCCTACTCCTGTGTCCGCCGGGCTGGCCGGCAGCAGTGACCCTGCACGTCATACCAGTGACTCTCCCACCACTGGCGGATCCAGGGGGGGGGGGGGGGGCCACCGGGGCCATGGCCCCCCCCCCCAAAAGCCTGAAAGGGGGGGCCAACATATCTTTTGGCCCCCCCCAAAACGCTTGAAGAAAAATTAATGTGAGATGGTTGCGTAGTAGATACCTACTAGAATCAGCAGCGTGATTCAATAGCGTAGAGAAAGTCAGGGGTGCGGGAACTACTTTCAGACTGGGGGGGGGGGGGCACACCATAATAGAGATCAACCTAGGGTCCCCCCAAATCTAGTTTCTCACCGGTTTTAGGCCACTTATTTTTCATCTCTTGGCTTTTTCAACAAAAAAAGAAAACATTTGCAAAAAGGGCGGTATTCCGTCTGAAAGTTGTGGTGGCACCGCCCCCCACTGGTGGATTCAGGGAGGGGGCCACCGGGGCCATGGCCCCCCAAAAGCCTGAAAGGGGGGCCAACATAACTTTTGGCCCCCCTCCCAAAACGCTTGAAGAAAAATTAATGTGAGAAGGTTGCGTAGTAGATACCTAAAAGTTAGAATCACCGGCGTGATTCAATAGCGTAGAGAAACTCAGGGGTGCGGGAACTACTTTCAGACGGGGGGGGGGCACACCATAATAGAGATCAACCTAGGGTCTCCCCAAATATAGTTTTCTCACCGGTGGTTTTAGGCCACTTATTTTTCATCCCTTGGCTTTTTTCAACAAAAAAAGAAAACATTTGCAAAAAATGGGGTATTCCGTCTGAAAGTTGTGGGGGCACCGCCCCCACGGCCCCATAGTTGGGGGGTGGGCAAGCTGTCCCCACTGCCCCGGTTCCCGTGCCTATGGAGAAACCACCGGGTTTACTAGCTTCCTTCATAAAGTGTCGTCATGTCTTGTCGTCACCCGAGAAGGTCTTATTGCATACATATCGATTGAACTGTCAAGTTAACAAACTTGCTCTGGCAGCCTGACCTGACATGACCCGGCAATTTTTCATTCACGGAATATGCGCAATAATTTTTTTAGGAACACTCACTGAGTTGGCGTTGAAAAGCTTGTTTTGTTTGGTAATTGTACAAGAAGCATATCAGGGACCTTTTTGTCCCTTCCCGTGAAACGGTAAAAGACTTATTTCGGTCAGAGCGCAGGCCAATCTCTAAGGGGTCAGTCGGGTCACTTATTTCTTAAAAGGGTCCTTACGGCATCCAAGGACCAATTCCGGCTTTTGAGTGCACCACATCAGCATTTGATGCTGCGACAGATGGTGAAATATGAATATATGTTACAGGCCGTATGAAAAATTGTCCGTTTGCAAACGGCCTGGCCCAGTCAGGGCATATGAAACAGCCTGAAAACACCGGCCGTTTGCAAACCATGACCTGAAATATCAGACCGTTTGAAAACGGCCTAGTTAGTTTCGGCCTAGCGGATCCAGGGGGGCCACGGAGTCATGCCCCCAAGCCTGAAAGGGGGCAACATGTATTTTGGCCCCCAAAAACACTTAAGAAATATGAATGTGAGAAAGTAGCGTAGTAGGTAGAAACTACCGTATCATTAAAAATATGTGAGCTTGAGTGTTGGTCTCGTCTTCTCCCAAGAAGTTCTTATTGCATACTTTACCTCTCGATCGACGCGTGAAGTTATCGTGTAAGTTATCATGAATCCGATCGCGACGAAACTTTAGCACCCTCATGTTGACAAAGTCTGAAAATTTCATGACCCTGACCCAAGTGACCTTTGACCTGTGGCCTATTTCTCGAGACTATCCGTGCGTTCGGAGAGCATGGAATATTCACCGTCCCCTGGAATATTCCCCGTGCCGCGTTCGGAGGCGTATCTCTCTGAACGGCCAATCTCCGGGAATGTTCCGCGCGCATGGAGTATTCCACGGATTCCACGTGGAATGTGCCTCTCCGAACGCACCATATGTTTGGCCATGTTTGAGGCCATGTTTGGCCGGAATCGCGATTCCGCGTATGTCGGCTCACATTATCCGCTCGTTTACAGTCTTTTCGTGGTTTAAAACGCTCAAACATGTGAAATGATGTTGGTCCCAACCATTGTGGTAGGTGTCAATGTCACCTTAGGGTCAAGTCAGGTCATTGACCTTTGATGACCTCGGTGCACGTTTCCGAGTTTAACATGTTTCTAGGATAGTTTCGTTTAGCTGATTTTGAATTTAGCATTTAGCAACCATTTGAACATTTACGAAGTAGTTTTGATGCCTTCGTATCATGTTACGAAGCTGCCAGTGGTAGTCGGACACCTGCTACACGGACACCCATAAGTACTGTTTGACCTGGTTGACCAGACCTGGCCTGCCCCGACATGGCCTAAAGGCATGAAGACATCATCTATGATCCAAACTAACATGAAATTCGTGATCAGCACAAAAAAATCTATTACAGCCTTACTTTAGGAGGTTCTGACAGGCCCTGATTTTCCCGTCTTTTGGGTCTGTGACCTGACCTGGGCGGTGTTTCACGGCACGCTTCCAGCGCTGTTGGCACTTTTGGTTTCCATGGAGACATCAACTAGCCTATACCTACAACACTACCGAAGGTTGACCTTAGCTCGCGGAATGCGCTGGCAGCGGCTGGCAGCGCGACCGTGAAACACCGCCCTGGAAGGTCAACCAATGACCAAGGACCTTAAAATCGGGTATCATCGGCTTCCTCTCGTCACTGACAGGCAACACACTCGTTTTTTCCGCGAGCTCTAGCTTGATCAGGGGCCGAACGGCAGAGAGGTTCAACCGACACCTCCCAGCCCGCGAAGGCTGCGCCAAGCACCGACCCGGAGCGGTGGTCGACAAAAGCAATTTGAAGTGTTTTCAAAGTAATATTAAGGCACGGGTTGAGTGGACTACCATTTCTCTCTCTATTTTTTTTTTAGTTTAAAAAAAATTATCGTTTCAGGGCTGTGACGAAAAATAAGTGGCCTAAATCCGATGAGAAAACAGGATTTGGGGGTACCCTAGGTTTGGCTCCTTGCACGAGTTGGCCCCCCCCAAAACGCAAGTCTGGATCCGCCAGTGTCTCCCACTGAACCCAGTGTTGCTTGTGACACCCCATCAGTCATGCCCTCAAGTAGGTTGTCCGGTGGCAGACAATTCCGTTCAAAATGGATGAGTAAATACCCCTTTCTGGAGTATCATGGTGATCGGGGGTGTGTAACCTGTCGGAGCTGTTGTTCTGCTGTGGGGAAGGACCTGATGCGCAAGTCTGACTTCCGAGAGGTGGCATTCCTCAACGGTTTTAGGAACTGGAAGAAGGCTCTAGACAGGTTTGCAGCTCACGCAAAATCTGAGGCACATCTGAAGGCAGCAGAAAAGTTGGTTTTGTCTCGTAGCGTGCCTGTTGACGCCGTTGCCTGTGATGCACAAAAAAGAGAGCAGGAGAAAAACAGAGCCTTATATAAGAAGATCATATGCCTGCTGCGTGGTCTCGGTCGATGTGGCGTGGCATTCCGTGGCCACAGCAGCTCCGATGGGAACTTGTCGGTTCTTTTGGATGAGAGCGCTGCCACGGACGAGGACATGCGCCGTTGGATAAAAAAGAAGACGAACTTCCTGCATCATGACTGCCAAGATGAGCTGCTGGACATAATGGCAAGGATGATTCAGCACCAGCTCGTGGAAGAGATCAAGAAAGCGCCGTTCTTCTCCATCATCGTCGACGGTACAACGGACGTCGCGGCTTGTGAACAAGTGTCGATGTGTATGAGGTATGTCGATGACGATCTGAGGCCCCGAGAAGTGTGTCTAGGTCTCTATGACGCTCCAAGCTCTGGAGCTGAAGTGCTTTTCAAAGTGACCCTGGACGTTATACAGAGGCTCATCGGCAGTGTCGATAAGCTTCGTGGCCACTGTTTCGATGGCGCCAGTAATATGTCCGGGCGTGTATCTGGTGTCCGTGCGCGTGTCGCTGAAGTGCAGCCTAAGTCCCTGTACGTGCACTGTGCGAACCATTCGCTTGACCTTGTTCTAGTCGAGCTAGCCAAACACGTGCCTCTCGTAGCAGATGTCATGAATCTTGTTCGTGATGTGTCCAGTGCCCTGAACACTGATAAACGTAAAAACGTTTTGAAACAGTACGTGCTCGAAAGCCGTGAAAGCACTACAGGCGATCCCGGCACCCATAGCTCCCAGTCTGTCTCGGACTCGGCGGCCGGCACTCGTGGTCCTGTGTGCACACTCCTGGCGCTGTGCCCCACGCGCTGGACCGTACGAACTGCGGCTTTTACACGCTTCCTGGAACTCTATGACTGTGTCGTGGACGCGCTGTATGATGTGTATGATGATGAATGAGGACAGAGGCGTGCCTCCGGACTCCGCAAGCAAGGCAAGGGGACAAATAAGCCACCTTAAGCGCTTTGAAACTGTCTTTGGCATGGGCGTTTGTGAAACTGTTTTCACTCCCACTGAGCTCTTTGCCAAAACTCTGCAGAAGCCCGGCATTTCAGCCGGCGAAGTGCTACAGGGATACACACTACTTCTGAGGAAGATACAGCACCTGAGGACGGACGAGTCCTTCGCTGAGCTATACGAAGCTACGGAGGCTCGCGTGGCGAGTATGAAAACTGACATCGACCGGCCGAGAGCTCCTCGGGTGACCCGTCCACCGAAACGATTGGAGCAGTGCTCTGATGCCGCGCGTGGAGCCGCGTTAGATGCCAAGTCTTCGCTGCGTCGACAGTATTTTGAGACTGTGGATATCGTCGCCAACGAGCTTGAACGGCGCTTTGATCAGCCAGATCTGAAGAAACTTGAAGACCTGGAAAAACTCATGAGCGATGTGGCCATCACACCGGAGAGCGCTAGGTCAGCGCTCGGTGTATTTGGCGAGAAAACCGGAGTGGACAAGACCGCGGATATCGACGCTGACCTGCTAGTGGCCCAGCTGAGGTGTGCTCACGCTAGTGGACTTCTCCGCAATGAGACTGGTTCGGTTGCCGAACTATGTGAGACTTTCTTTGGAAAGGGTGAGGTGGTGAAGGGGATGGTCAGCGAGGTACTTAAACTAGCGCAACTCATCATGACTGTGCCGATGTCCGCAGCGACAGCTGAAAGATCGTTCTCAACTTTGCGCAGAATCAAAACCGACTTGCGCTCCACAATCGGCCAGAAGCGACTGTGCAGCCTCATGCTTCTAAGCCTCCATGAGGATATAGCGAAAGGTCTGGACCCTGAGCTCATCCTATCAGAGTTCGTGCGCAACCATCCCCAGAAAAGAGTGCCAGTGTTCGGGGCATGGTAGTTGATGGCTGCTCCGCGTCACTTTAGTGTATGTGATGCAGTGCATGGGTGTATGTGATACACGTTTGTCTGGTCTCTGGCGAATAAAAGTTTAGCTTTCGCTATATTCTCGAAAAGCCGCAAAATATCCTGGATTTCGGGCGACGCGGGGGTAGTTGCCTCAAATGCCCCCCCCCCCCCCCTGGATCCGCCAGTGGTGTCAGGTGGCCTCCCATTTATTTTAAAAAAATATATATATTTAAAAAAATATCGTATCAGGGCTGTGACGAAAAGTAAGTGGCCTAAATCCGATGAGAAAACAGGATTTGGGGGTACCCTAGGTTTGTCTCCGTAGCCCCCTCCCGCGCCCAAGCCCTGGATCCGCCAGCGGTGCCCCCCCCCATCCCAAATTACCTTCCGCCGCCACTGCCACTGACGCTGCACATGGGTCTCAGCTGTATGCACTCAGTGGGCAGCATGGCTGGCTGTCACCCTTCGGCACCGACGGTATGCTCTCATGGAGCACCTCTTGCGTCTCACGAGCGTAATGGCACGATGCCAGCTCCGGCCAGAACATAATTTCGTCTCCACTATGTTTTTCTTCGATGAAGAGGACAAACATCTTGGTCACGCGCTGTTTTCGGTAGATTTGACCACCCAGGGCACCTCCGCTTTGACAGAAGAAGGGCTAAAATACACCTCTTTCGCTGACGGCAAGCCACACAATTATTTTCTACGGAAACTTGTTTTTTTAGTTGAACCGAACATGCTCAGGATCTTCCTGAAGAGGACCCGATGTATAAAATCCCTGGTTTTCCGGCCACGGAGTGCCTTACGGTAAACGGTTTACCGAGCTCACGATTTTTTCGTTAAGTTTCGCCACCCCTTTTAACAACGCGTCTTTCTTCTTTGGCTCCGTGTTCACGATTGGCAGGGCAAAACAGCTTATATTGCATATAAACAGAAAGTATTTTCCCAACCTTTCACCTGGTAGTTGTTGTTTGCACGGGCATCAGGCAATTAATGTTCTATTGACATACAAAGTTTGTGCAAAATTTTAGTGCTCACCCGTTAGGATGCTTCCTTAAATATCGGTTCCCAGAAACAGACTCATTATGAAAAAAAATGCAAGCAACCATTTGAGATGGGCCAAATAATTCATGCATTATGTACTAGAAACAAACCTCCGGAAAGCTGGCCGCTCACAGTGACTGGCCACTGTTGCTCGTGCCCTGGCCCGGGTAGGCCTTCTTCCTCTGTGGGGTAGGTACATGATAATTTTAATTGCAATAATCACCTTAAAGTATATATTGGCTAGCAACCTAGATAAAGGCTAGGCCACACATGGCAATTAAATAAATATTAACAATTGTTTCATACTTTCACATCACATCGTAAGAAACATTAAGTTATTTACCTTTGGGGCTCGGGCTGGGCGGTGGGTGAAAAGTTGAGAATTCTTCTTGCCCCTCGACCACCTCCTCTCCTCACCCGTCCTCGTCCTTTCCCTCGCTCACCAGGCATCTTCACCTGGAAGGTAGGCATACAGAAATGGGCCAGTCTGCAAAACGTGGCAGGTCTTGACAATATGTTGTCGGGGCACACACCACAGGTTGTGGCAGGTTTGAGGAATTTTGGGGCGGAAGTTAAAGCTTGTCACAGCATTGATTCGTTATCATTATATGACGCGTAAAACAAACTGACGCATAAAGACTGTGTTCCAAAGTGTGAGCGGCAGCTCCGCAAGCACTTGTTGACAAAATTTTTGCTTGGTTGCCATAGCAACAAGAAGTGTCACAAATTCCGAACACTATCTGAGTGCGCCAGGTTCGACCACATCGAGGACGATGGGTGATGGTTGCCAGCTGATTAAATTAATGAAACGAGAATAAATTCGCTTTTGTTTGAGATGGCGAGTAAAAATGTGTTCTTAATTTCAAATATCATTGAATTAGTTTTTGTAAATAAAATAAATACAAACGCCTCTGTGCAAGGAATAAATCAAGGCTTATGAAAATCGTGAGTAGGGTTGGGAAAAACAGAAAAAGGATCACGTGACCGGCGTCCCAACCTTTTCTGTAAGAATCTTGGTTCCGACAAGGGTGAGCGGCTTCTCGCGTAAGGTGTGCCACGAGAGCGCCCCGCGGATGGTTGCTGGTGATGATGTTTGGCCCTGTCCGACGTCCGTTTGTAATGCTCCGCTCATTTCATAATGGTTAAAGGGACCCTCCCACCTTCAAAAAAGTTTATGAATTGGCATAAAAGTGATGTCGCTCGGTTCAGAAAGAGCGAAAACGAATATCTACCAAATTTCATCGAAAAATATTCACCGATTTTCAAGATATTAGACTTTTACTTTTGTTTACTTCTTTGGGATCTCCGCTGTACCTAGCGACTTTATTTAAAAGTGCGGCATTTGTTGCGCGCAATGCAGCATATACCACCGCGTGCTACAAAACGTTTTAGTCAAACATTTAAAAATCGTTAGACATCTGCGCTGACGTCACACATTCAGAGGGTTATTCCTATGCATTAGCCCCTCTGAATCAAAATGCTGCAATTTTGAAATTCAATATTTCCGATTTAAGGCATTTCTCGATGTTTAGAGTGCCGAAACCGGTAATTGTGAGCCAGGGACCCCATTTTGGCTATCTCAACTCAAATCTAATGTTAAGGTGGGAGGGTCCCTTTAAGTGCTGCTAGTGTCATGATATAGGCAAGATATAGGTCTTTTGTTCGGGTTGGTAGGGTAAGTGCAGTGAGACAGACAAAATGCCAGTTTTGGTAGAGAGAAAACGACCCTACTCGCCATACTGGAAGACAGCGAGATCAGAGCGACGCTGCGAGGCCTGTTCGGGATCGAGAAGATCAAGGAACTAAAGCAAGAAGTAGATGCTCAAAAAGTTCTGATCACCGAACAGAACGACAGACTGTCCGAACTCGAGCAGTACCTCGCGTCGTAACTATTTGAACTTAACCGGCATTCCCGAAGCCCGTGACGGGAATGTTGTTCAGCTGGCGATCGACGTAATTTGAGCCAAAAGCGTGCCTGAAGCAACAAAAAGTGGCAGAAAAGGTACAGCAGAAGCTACATTCTAGTGGACCAAACGTTCGGCTAAGAACAACAGTTGTGTGAGAGCAGCGAACATCCAAAGCGCACTGTGAAATGACTGGACGTCGCATCCTTCTATGTGCCCGGCGATCGGTGCGAAAGCGGGGAACCACGGTCAATTATTTTGATGAGTGACGACCGGGAGTTCTACAATCGCTTCAGGTTCGATAAGAAATCTGTTCGCCATCTTATCGACTTATTTGAAAAAGACCTCGATTCCATGGGTAGTCTTTACCCAACATCAGCTGAGACCAAGAAACTCGCGACCCTGCGGCCTGCTTCCTTACTAGTAATTCGTTTCAGGTCATAAGGCCAACCCGGGTGTCAGGGAGACACTCGGCTTGGCTAAAGGCAGAGTAAACGAAACAATATGGCAAGTCATTCCACGCATAGCTGACAGAAGGGACGAGATCATCCGGATGCCTACGGGGCACGAAATGATGCAAACTAACCAAGCTTTTTACGTCAGCGGCATACCTGGAGTGGTCGATTTCACTGATTGCACCCATGTTAAGGAAGACGTGTGTGATGAGGGAAAACCGTCTTCATTGACGGTTATATATCTGCGTAATACAGCAGTCTATGGTAGGATGGGGTGATTTGGCCGCTTTTTTAACCCGGCGGCCGCTGGGCCTCCGCGCCACCCGCCGGCCGCTGGGGGGGGGGGCATATAGTTGCCCCCCCCCCCCCCCGTTTACTTCTGCGACGCTATCGTCGCAACGCGAAGAGATAGAGAAGCGAAACTTTGCACACACTTTTCTGAATACCTAGCCGAGGTTGTGTCCAAATTTGGTGTCGATCTTATTTGAAATGACGTCACAGTGACGTCATAAGTGAAATTATAGATTTGCGACTCGCATTCCTCACGATACATCAGATATATGGGACCGAATATAAAGGGTCGATTATTGGTCAGAAACTAGATGGAAGTGTAGTTAGATGTTTTAGGATGACAGCAGGTGCTATCTAGTTCATTTACAGTTGAGTTTCATGCTCAGCGTCATCAGAAACGGTCCATATCGGAAAACGACAAAACTTTATGACGTCACTGTGACGTCATCTTAGGTGCTACAACCACCAAACTTTCCTCAAACATTGCCTAGGTATTCATTTGAAGCTATGCCAAGTTTCACGTTCGTAGCTCATCAGGCTTCGGAGATATTTCACAAAACGTAAAGGGGGGGCAACTTTATGCCCCCCCCCCAGCGGCTCGTGGGTTAAGAAGCGCTGTGGCTCGAAATTGGCGACATATTTGTGCACTCTTTCAACGCTGGTAGGTGTAACATTCATTTTACTATCTTGTACAGTAAACTGAAAATGATAGAGGAACTAATTATACCTGAATTTTAACGTTTTACAAAGGACTGCAAAGCGGCTCAAGTGCCCCGCTAGCAGGGGTATTTGGCCGGTGGGGTGGGGTGGAAATTTGGCCGGTGTTTATCTAAGGCCAAGATTCATACAGATCAGGTTGGGACGTGCTAGTCACGTGATCCGTTTCTCTGCTTTTTCCAACCCTATTCACGATTTTCATAAGCCTTGATTTATTCTTGAAACACTTTGCACAGACGTGTTTGTAGTCAATTTATTTACAAAACTAAATCAATGATATTTTAAATTGACAAACATTTTTACTCGCAATCTCAAACAAAAGCTGAATTTATTCGCGTTTCATTACTTTAGTCAGCTGGCAACAATCACCCATCGTCCTCGATGTAGTCGAACTTGGCGCACTCTGATAGTGTTCGAAATTTGTGACGCTTACTTGTTGCTATGGCGACCGGGCAGTAGGTACCTACGCTTTTCATTCGTCAACCAGTGCTTGCGGAGCTGCCGCTCACACTTTTGAACACAGTCTTGATGCGTCAGTTTGTGTGACGCGTCGTATCTGAAACATGTTTCGTGAGGTTCAAAACCATTCAATTCATCTCCTTCAAAAGAAGTGTTTTGTAACATTTTCGATGTTTTTGGGCTAATTGCTAGCTCCATTCATCCTATCTTGCGTGAAGATAGTCATCACTCGGGGACCAGTCGTTGAAAGCAAGAAAAAGCGAGAAGGTCTTGTAAAAAGTCTCAGCGATTGCATTGAGCATTAAATGACGAAAATATTTTTACCCCCCACCGCCTCAGGCGATCACGTGCCGTCACCCACCTGTCTAAGGCCTTGATTTTATTTTGCAGGCGAGTCAGCTTCAGCGTCATCAATGACGTGTCCTTTATGCATTTAAGGCTGACTCGGTGTCCGACTTCTATTCGGATGAATTTGACTCAGGTCTCATTTCATTTCATTTCACTTCGGCTTTGCCTCGTCACGGGCAGCACGCTCGTTTATTTTCACGAAGCTCTAGCTCGATCAGGGGCCAAACGGCAAGGGTGGGTCAAACCAGGGGGATGTCACTACTTTGCTTCGCCATAGGTCCAGTACTGATGTCGGTTTCGATCCCGGTGACGTCAGTGCTGTCTACATCCGGGAACTTATTGCACTTGGTTCTCATTAGAGGTGGCCATATTGTTTTGTCTCGTGACGACACATTTACGTCATCGGGATCGAAACTGGCTGTAAACAAATCGCTCAGTGTCGCTACCTACTATATATGGCCTTGGGTCAAACGCTCCCCTCTCTCCTAAAGAGGGGGGGAGCCCCCCTCCCTTATACGTTCGTGGCTGGCAAAAAAAAAAAACAATGTGTACACGTGCAGGCGAGGGTTTACTCTCGCCTGTTGTTGGGGGGGCAATATTTTTGCCCCCCCCCCCGCCTGTTGGGGTTTTTCCTGAATAGCAATTCTTGCTATTCAGGAAAAACCCTGTGGTTTTTCCTGAATAGCAAGAAAACGGCGGCGCGCAGCGCCACCAAATTTTCGGTTCCTTCCCTGGCATCAATTTGACACCTTCACACAAAATATCAAGTCTTAGGTCGCCTTAGTTATTTAGGTCAAACTGAGGTCATGTTCAAGCAAAAATGAGCAAAACACATGAACTCTTGAAACGCTCACAACAGCTGCAGCTAACCACCCAGGCGGTGAAGGGGGGGGGGGTATTTTTTGCCCCCCCCCCGTTTTTTTTCGATACATCTAAAAGCTATGATAGGTTGGCTGTCAATGATGTCGGAGTGACGTCACTTCTGGCCATTTTCGACCTAAAAAAGTTTTGCGGGAAGAGCTGCAGCTTTAGGCCTACAGCTTTAGAGATACAGAAAAATGTTTAAGACATAAAAGCGTAAAATTAACAGGGCTATCAAACTGCTACCTCGGATTTTTGAAAATTAAGGATTCTTACCCCAAAAACTAAAAAAGTAATTTTTTAATATAATAGCAAAAAAAATATGAAATATACATACCAAATATGAGATGGATTCCTTTTTCTTTGGCCAATTTAGAGCGAAAACTTCAAAATTCATGGCGTCAAATTTAAGCTCAATTTTTTTTTAGCAATTCTAGACCCCGTAGCGCGTAACAAAGACCACCATTAAACTCGCCATGACGAGCTGCATCGAATCAATGCCCATGTAATGCAAAAAAAAAATTAAGTTTGAAATTTGACCTGATTTGATCTGACCTCGACCTGACCGTCACCGGAACATAACCCAAACTGGCCCCAAAGGCTGCCTGACCCACATGATCACATTTATCATGTAAAATGGACCATAAAATATGCATCACATACTATTTTCATATTGTACCCTCAGTGACCTGACCTATGTGACCTGACCTGGTATCACTGACCTCAATAAGCAGATGTGGTTGACGAACCACATCTCAAACAACATCTCGAACAACAATCAAACCCCATCGACGATTTTCAATGACATGCATTTAACTCGATTAACAACACATTTGTTGAAATGCCTGTAAACGGTGAAAATACGGCTTTTGACCGGACCTATGACGTCATCGATTGGACTGAGGTCAATGAAATTGGGTTACAAGGTAGTCCCCGTTAGGGCTATCTAACACCGTTTGCTGCTTGTCGCTATGTTGCGTGGTCGGAGACCCCAACGGGGCGCGGGTTAAATCGCTTCTCGTTATTTTCATCGGCCTATCACCTTTCGTCCTTGTAGTCGATTTCGGCGCACTCGATTGTGTTCAAAGTTCGTAACGCTCGCTTGTCGCTATGACGACTAAGCATTACATACACAATTCGCTTGTCAGTAAGTGCTTGCGGGCCTGCTGCTTGCGCTTTTGAACACAGTCCTTGTACGTCAATCTATGTGGCGCGCATTTCTGAAACATGTCATGTGAGGCTCCAATACTGTTCAGTTCACTTCCTTCAAGAGAAATGTTTTGCGACATTTTCCATATGTTTGTGGGCTCAATTGTTAGCTCATTTCATGTGACCTTGCGTGAGGATAGGCAGTCATCATGTGGAGCCCAGCAGCTCAAAGGATTTTTTTTTTTTTTGAATAGCTGAAAGTAACAAATTACGACGAGGTGAAGGTCTTTCAAAAAGTCGCAGGAATTGCATGAAGTGCCAAATGACGGAAAACATTTCTCCCCCCCCCCTCCACCGCCTCAGGCGGTTACGCGTCGTCGCCCACCTGGACGAGGCTGCGAGAAGGGCGGAAGCTCTCTCCAAGCAATCCCGCAGCGAAACCGAACGCGAGAAACGTCTCCGAGCGACTCTGCAGTCCATGCTGGCAGAGCTTCGTGACAAAGCCATGTTGACTGCTGAGCTGACAGCCCAACTGGCAGCCTACTCGAATATGGAGTTTTTCTATCTATCTGACAGAGGGTGTAGCACAAGCGTGTTTCTTTTTTCCAACCAAAGGAAGGCGCTATACCCGAAGATGCTTCTTGGTAAACAAACCAAACAAAAACAAACATAACCTAACCTCACCTGACCTAACCTACAACCTACAAACCTACAACCTAACCTACAACCTAACCTACAGACCTACAACCTACAAACCTACAACCTACAAACCTACAACCTAACCTACAACGCGCCAAAAAGTTCGGCCGGCGGCGGGGATCGAACCCTAGTTATTAGATCACGAGGCGAGTGTGCTCACCACTACACCACGCAGCCAGCTGGCCGGTATGAGGTGTAAGTCACTTTTCAATGACGCAATGGGATATTCTCCGTATAGCGCCTTCCTTTGGGTGGAAAAAAGAATTACGCGTAGCACAAGTCCTGGCAGGAAAAAAAAAACTCCGGACTGACTGCATGGTGACCACTAACCAGGGATCAAGCCAGGAATACTTGGTCCTTGCCGGTCCTTCTGTGGTGCGGAGAGTTTAACGAAATTCTCGAAAAGCAGCTCAACATCCACCTTTGCAATGCTTCAGGAAACCTTGTAGTCGGACGTGTGGACAAATCTGCACAAGAAACAATGGAAACCATATCGCCCGATCCTAACGACCGTCCACTCCGATAACAGAACGGTGTCTATGCTGGAAGCGGGCACCTTCTGGCTCAATCAAGCGGAAGAATTGTTCGAACGTGTAATATGGAGTGACGAGAAGTGGTTTGTGCAACAGCCACCCTACATGAAGAATACAGTCTCCCCAGGGAGGCACCGGTTGGTCACGGACTCGGAAACAAAAATCAGCTGATAGGCGTGTTCTTCTTTTTTTGTGTTGGGTTAGGCCCTTTCGGTCGACAAGACCATTGCAGAGCCGGAAGGATGATAGGAATTAGGGGGAGACATTGGTCTGGGCAGGCACCCTAGTGAGTCGCCGGGGCTGAGCCCGTCCAGAGGACAGGCCACCCAGCCCCAAGGCACTCACTGCACCCGGCTACGGGGTGCGCTCCCTCAGGAGCAGCGGTGCCGCTCCAAGGGAGCAGCCCGCATGAGATAAAGTTCCAGTCAGCGGTGCCTGTCCAGCCCGGAGGGGGGTTGCGGCGTGGAGGAGAAGGATTTCATTATCCTGAGGATAGAAGCACGGAAAGGTGCGTGTTCTTCATTTGTTTGTTTGTTTGTTTTGTTGGGTTAGGCCCTTTCGGTCGACAAGACCATTGCAGAGCCGGAAGGATGATAGGAATTAGGGGGAGACATTGGTCTGGGCAGGCACCCTAGAGAGTCGCCGGGGCTGAGCCCGTCCATAGGACAGGCCAACCAGCCCCCCAAGCACTCTCTGCACCCGGCTACGGGGTGCAGCTCCCTCGGGAGCAGCGGTGCCGCTCCAAGGGAGCAGCCCGCATGAGATAAAGTTGCCTGTCCAGCCCGGAAGGGGGTTGTGGCATGGAGGAGAAGGATTTCAGTATCCTGAGGATAGAAGCACGGATAGGTGCGTGTCAGCGATGCCATTCCTTGGGATTTGAACATTAACATTGGGATCTTGTGATTTGCGCTGCATATCTTGGGATCTGGCAGAAGCTGATTTCACTTTGTCTTCTCATGCTGTCGAATGCTTTTTTCCTTGGTCGATAATAAATTTAGGATGGATTTGCCTCACGGACGGTTAATAGCATTCAAAGTTGAAGTAACGTAAAACATATTGAAGTAACGAACGCAGCTTGGGATGTTTCTTGCAGGCATTATCTTCCCGAGGTCGCGGGATTATTTTTGTACCATTACTTGTTATGGGTATAGTAGCAGCTTTCAGTCGCTGTTCGCAACTGGCGCTCATTTGTTTAATTTCCAACTACCGATCAACGGGGATGGGTGGTTTGGCGGCATGATGTTGGATGGCTATGAAAAGCTTTTACATACATTATGCCTATAAAATATTTCAGAAAGCGGCTCCCGCACAAAGCGTTTCATTTTACGGTTTTGCTCTATGGAGGCTTATCCGTTGACCGCGAACCAAAATAAGGGCAATTTGTCTTTGACCTCGGAAAAGTATCTGGTCACCTGACCTCTGGGCTCTGCTGGACCTAATCAAAGCGTAACCTTGCGACCTTCACAACACTGCTGACGTCTTGTAACTAATAACTATATAGTCCAGGGGACGAGTTAGGTCCTCGTTTAGACCCCCTCGCCATCGTCGGCTTGAAAATTCATGGGCCACAGCGGGCACTGGCTTACGCGCAGATTCACAGCATAGGCTTTTCGATTTCGGGATTCACATAAGCTTTTCAGAGCTTGTTTTGGAGCCCATATTTCAAAACTCAGTGGTGGAAAACACTAAAAATCAGCCTGACCTCACCTGACCCTAGCTTCTCCAAATGTGTCACGAGACAAATTTCGAAATAAATCCAAAATGCCACAGACTTCGTTTCCAAGAAGTTCTAACAAATTCGAACTTAGTGTTTTGGGTCCTTGACCCACCATTGACGGTCGACGAATGACCTGACCGTAATAGCAGATGCCACCGGCTTCATGTTGTCTAGGCCAGCATCTTCATTTTTCGTGAAGCTCTTATACTCGGTCAGGAACCGATCAGCTGTAGGAGTCCGATCGACCCCCTCCCCCTCCCCTCCCCCCGGCCTCTAGGTACATTAGCTGCTGTAAAGACGCCAATAAGGACAAGGGTGGACCCGAAGAAGAGAAAGTTGAATACTAAACACACTAATATGTCCAAAATAAGCTATGGATTTACTTTGGGTACTCCTGAGGATATGCGATGGGTAGTCTTGGGATTCGAGACGAGAATCTTGGGAAATTCTGGTCGAGATCTTGGGATGGAGCAAAAATGTGGATGGCATCACTGGTGCGTGTTCTTCACAACAGGCCAAGGCTCTATAGAAAGGTAGGCTGCTCCGGCCGCGAGAAGTGGCAACATGTATCAGCGCCATCTATGGGCGGGATGCGTAGACCACACTAGCGTCATCTATGGGCAGCGGGAGAACTACTGATTCGTGACGTCACAGATCACTCTGCGCCCGTCGGCTGCAATGCAACTAACGCTAAAATGCGTTTACTCCCGGTCATTCAGCTCAGCTAGCAGCTCACATTTTCACAAGACAGATCAGTGAGGAAAAATGAACCGTTAGAATTAACATAACAGTCGGTACTGGTAAACGCTCCGCCTTACCTACCTCTTAGATATAGGTAAGTTTCCACCCATCTACCGGACACCAGCCCCCGTTCACGAGCTTCAGAATTCCTTTACCGTGACGTCATCACGGCGCATGAATTTTCCTTCACCCATAGAAATGCATGCAAAGCATGGTGTGTTTCAGGCGGGCTAAGGAGAAATCTAAGGCCTACATGTGTTCAAAAGACGTACCACTAAGCCAATGGATTCGTCTCATTACGATAAATGGGGTTGAAATCGAAAAAATCGGCCTATATTTGACTAAAATGGGCCTATCAAATGGTCCTTGCAACTCATAATGAAGGATTTCCTCTGCGTTAAAAAAAATTGTTTCTTGTGATTTTGATCAGCTACAGGGGAAATCCTTCATAATTGATACCAGATTACTACCATATTCCCTCGCATTTCTGTTGCGCATTGCCTCACAAATCAGAGTTTTGTGAAGTTTATATTAATTTAATTGTCATATTTCGACTGATTTTGGCGATTTTCAATTATTTCAACGCAGCATGGATCAGATAGCTCTCATAGTTTGCTGAAGAATGTGACTTTTGCTTGGTTAATTTCAAGTTATGTGATTTGGTGCGCCGTGATCGTAGCATTATACATATACCTACATATATCAACTTTAAAAATTGAATCAACTTTTGAAGTGAAGTTCACATGAAAAATCAAAAGTTCAAACATAATAATTGTTTAAACATAATGGTGCAACATGTGTCTCCCAGATGGAACTTATATTTCAATTGATAACTGAAAATGGAAAACAGAAGATGGATCTGCGGAGTTACTGAGATCACAAGGTGCTCTTGATTGTTGGTAATTGAAGATGTTGAGAGAACTTGTGAATCTGCATACCAGTCCTGACTTGCTTGATTGTTTAAAACTATTTTAATTCTCATAATTGTGTAATGTGTAGTGACTGCACACTGCGCAGCACATGTGCGCAGAAATGTGCAGGTGGCTGGTAGGTGGGTTAAACTTCGGAGATGCGAATTTGGATGTCAGTTATAAAATTAATGGTTATGCCTTGTAGAGTAAGCTCTGCTGTTTTTTTGTAATTGTCTTTTTTATAATTGTAACCTACAGTGCTGTTAGTTTCATTTTTATTTAAATGCTCGACCAGAATTTGCACTTGTTCATGCATGAGTGGCTAAGTTTGGGGTGTTTATTCAACCCTGACTGCTCAAGTTTTTTCAAAGGCACATGACACAGCACGGCTAGATCAGCTGGTACCTACCTGTTGACTATTTTTGTTTTTGGTGGTGATGTGTTTGCTGTTTGTCTTTTGCAAGGTGGTCAATGAAATAAAATAATGCATTATTTTGGAATGTTTCCTTGACAGAAGCCAGG
This sequence comes from Amphibalanus amphitrite, assembly GCF_019059575.1. Lineage (NCBI taxonomy): Eukaryota > Metazoa > Arthropoda > Thecostraca > Balanomorpha > Balanidae > Amphibalanus > Amphibalanus amphitrite. The sequence goes on from NW_024882066.1 coordinate 81,502, forward strand.
AGCCGGATTGATGTGTGCTGGTGAATGAGATGGTTCAAAAGCATTATCTGATGTTTTTCAATGTGCATAAGCCATAACATCCCTTTCATACTACGGTCGTCAAGTTAGATGTAAGTGAATCCTAATCTATAATCTAAGATTCGGAATCAGGTGAGCCCCTACGATTTGGACCAAACTTGGTCAGTGGATAGTACGTAACGTCCTGATTACGATGCACCCAAAATCTAAGCTCGGCCCGCCATATTTACGAAGTTACGGATGTTTGAATTTCAAGGTCATTCGGGAGAGCCCCTACGATTTCCGTCAAAATTTGTGTACGGACACTCTAGATGCTCCTCATTACGAATATCACAAAATTTAAGCTCGGCCCGCCATATTTACGAAGTTACGGAGGTTTGAATTTCAAGGTCATTTGGGTGAGCCCCTACGATTTCCGTCAAAATTGGTGTACGGACACTCCAGACGCTCCTCATTACGAATATTGCAAAATTTAAGCTCGGCCCGCCATATTTACGAAGTTACGGAGTCACAAAGTTACGGAATTTCAAGGTCATTCGGAGAGCCCCTCCGATTTTCGTCAAAATTTGTATGCGGACACATTACATGCTCCTCATTACGAATATCATAAAAGCTAAGCTCGGCCCGCACTATTTCAAAAGTTAGAGATGTTTGAATTTCAGTGAGTTTCAAACATCTCTAACTTTTGAAATAGTGCGGGCCGAGCTTAGCTTTTATGATATTCGTAATGAGGAGCATGTAATGTGTCCGCATACAAATTTTGACGAAAATCGGAGGGGCTCTCCGAATGACCTTGAAATTCCGTAACTTTGTGACTCCGTAACTTCGTAAATATGGCGGGCCGAGCTTAAATTTTGCGATATTCGTAATGAGGAGCGTCTGGAGTGTCCGTACACCAATTTTGACGGAAATCGTAGGGGCTCACCCAAATGACCTTGAAATTCAAACCTCCGTAACTTCGTAAATATGGCGGGCCGAGCTTAAATTTTGTGATATTCGTAATGAGGAGCATCTAGAGTGTCCGTACACAAATTTTGACGGAAATCGTAGGGGCTCTCCCGAATGACCTTGAAATTCAAACATCCGTAACTTCGTAAATATGGCGGGCCGAGCTTAGATTTTGGGTGCATCGTAATCAGGACGTTACGTACTATCCACTGACCAAGTTTGGTCCAAATCGTAGGGGCTCACCTGATTCCGAATCTTAGATTATAGATTAGGATTCACTTACATCTAACTTGACGACCGTTTTCATACTCTGAAGTTTTAATAGCTTCTCAGTCTCTGTCATTTTTCTGAAATATTGGTGTACAGTAGATAAGAGATATCAGTACCTTCTCAGAGGTACCTGCCTTCTGCTGGATGAATATTTAATTGGTTGGACGAAATGGACAGGTAGCCTTATGATAATGTAATGTGAAATCTTCTTTCTATAAAAGTTTGAAAATGAAGTTCTAATTATTCATATGTGCATACATTTTTGATGACTAAGAAAGTTTTCCACAAGAGTAGAAAATGTGGGAAAGTCTATCAAATAACACATTCTGAAGGCTCAATGCTGACAGAGTGCTGCCTCAAAGAATAACTAACTTGCTGGGTTATGAATATTTCTTTATTTTAATTTTCAAATGTAATGTACAATACATTGCAGTGAAATAACAAAATAGTGCAGTAAAATAGTATTGGCGACGATCAAACAACACGTGCGCCATTGATGTCTGCAAAAATTGCTACCAGATTGCTACCAAATCCGTGACGTCACCACGGCGCCTTTATTTCCCTAGTGAACCAACCTGAGTAGTAAAGTAATCTTGCCGGACACAATGGGTCTGTTCCAGTCTCACTTCCTAACGCATCTAAACGCGTAATTCTTTTTTCCACCCAAAGGAAGGCGCTATACGGAGAATATCCCATTGCGTCATTGAAAAGTGACTTACACCTCTCACCGGCCAGCTGGCTGCGTGGTGTAGTGGTGAGCACACTCGCCTTAGTGATCTAATGACTAGGGTTCGATCCCCGCCGCCGGCCGAACTTTTTGGCGCGTTGTAGGTTTGTAGGTTTGTAGGTTGTAGGTCTGTAGGTTAGGTTGTAGGTTAGGTTGTAGGTTTGAAGGTTAGGTCAGGTGAGGTTAGGTTATGTTTGTTTTTGTTTGGTTTGTTTACCAAGAAGCATCTTCGGGTATAGCGCCTTCCTTTGGTTGGAAAAAAGAAACACGCCATCTAAACTCCTCCAAGATTGCTTCCCTGTTCAAGTGGCAGCTCTAGCCCCAACAAAGTCAAGGAGGGCCCTGCTCCAACCTCCTCTATCTTGCCCTTGGAGTAGGTAATGCATTCGCCATAGCCCATCCGTGGCTGTTTCTCTTTCGCTATTTCAAAAGTTTATCGCAACTGGACCGTTTCTGATTCTAGATAGCATCGCAATTCACTAATGCGTACTGAATCGTGAAATGATAAATTTCATATTGTGTAATGTATACCTAATACCTATATAAAGCACTTGTAATGCCTATATAAAGCGCCTGAAACAGCGGTACAGTACAGATGCAGGGCCGTTGCCTGGCCGTGCCAGCCAACATTTTTGTTTTTTGTTTTTATGTGCGCAGCGCTTGTATACAAACACCTTAAGAAACAGTGCTACTTAAAATACCTATCGTTAACTAGCCGTATTTCTTAAACCAAACCTCGCCGGACCTATTGGTTTTCTTCATATACGCCCCGGCCGAGAGGGGAGGGGTTAGTTGATAAGACTCGCCGTTTCGCCCCTGGTTGAGCTAGATTTTCGCGGAAAAGACAAACGTATGCGCCGTTACGAGACGCACTACGCAGCGATTAGTAGCCGATTTCAAGGCCTCAGGTTAACCGGTCACATCTGAGGTCCGGTCGAGTGGCCCAAGCTGTCAGTTTTTGGCAAACAACTTCGTCAGAAATGTTCACAGAGCCGCGATTTTGACGGCATCTTGTTTGCCTGGCTCAGGCACGTCGAATGGTATACATTTTGTTCGGTCGAGCTCAACCTAAAATGTTGACTTCGGGTGAAGGTCAGGTCAGAGCCCTTCAGGTCACCAAGTTGGTCGAAGGAGGTCATATCGCATATCATTCGATTCGACAGGTGTTCCCGAGTCCATTGGTGGGTTTCCGTACTCCGCTACGCTAGCTCAATTTGATCAGGAGCTATTGACGAAAGACTTATGACCTTATCGACGTCATAAATGACGTCACGCAAGGTCAGCAATACAAAAGTGAAGCATCGGATCGTGTGCATGAAATCACGATTCTGTGCGCTTGACATAGTTCTGGATCATTGCCGGCGCCATCCGGCAATGATCCATATTTACATATCGTATCCATATTTTCCCAGGCCATCGACTTATAATGGCGAGGTCACGTCATGGTGAGGACTTGACCTCAGGTGACCCTTAGGAAAAATCCAAGACATACAAGCTGTGAGACCTCTCGTGGATACTAGGTCCTGTAAGTTCATCTCCCTGTGAAAGCTCCTCGGCACTTGTGCACTGTGAGAGCGCTGCGAAGTCACGACATTGTGGGGCCGTGCAGAGGTTCACTTATGACGTCATAGACCCGAAAATGCAGTTGGTAGGCCATTCTTATAAAGAAAAAGGACGGAGGGACGGAAGGAAAAAAAGAACTCAATGAATTAAACGATTCCGTCCTTTTTGGTTATCTTAAAGGTTCCGTCCCTCTACCCCTCCCCCTTCGTTGTTTTGCTAGGATGCGTTTTTCGTCTAAATGATCAAGAGCTTTATTAAATGAAACAGGAATTATTTCCTGCAATATTTTCTTATAAATTTCGTCACAAAGAATGCAATAAGACTAAGAAAATACTGTGTGATCGCTATATGGGTATAATAAAATGAGAACCTGCAATTATTTGGGATCACATTTGAATTTTTATGGGACCGGGGACTGTTGTCTGCTACGATACATAGCCTTGGCCAGAGGCCTTGGCTACGATCAAGGATAATATAGATAGGCGAAGTATGTAATATGTTGTAGTCTTTCCTGCTAGGCTGAAACCCACCAAAGATTGTTTTTGCGTATAAATGTGGTAATGCCTATGTCTTACTCAGTGATAGGATGTCTAATAAGCGGTAAGGGAACAACGCAGACACCCTGAGTTAGCGTGGCGGCTCGGGACAAGCGGTAGAGATAAAAGAGGAGGGGATACTGATAAGGCATCTTTCGCTCAAGGGGACGACGCGGCGCGCGGCGAACGCGCGCGGCGGCTCGGGATGAAAGGGAGGGAGAGAGGGAAGGAGTAGGTAGAGAGAGAGAGAGAGACGGGGGGCGCAGGTGTTGTTTTGACGAACTGACGCTAAAGAGGGGGGAGGGGAAGCGGGGGAAGAAATGGCCTGTGGATCTTCTCTGTGTGGGGACAGCGAGGACAGTCCAGCGAGAGCGCTTGAGCGTGGTGGAGTGTATACGAATTTCTCTGCGTGCAAACAAGAACTTTAAGTGCTAACGAGAAGTTGTAGTGCCACGTGACTCAGACCTCCAACCGTGATACCAGTCGAGGTGCCAGAGGACACAGGACACAGGCCAGGTGAGGGTGGAGCTACTGGGAGGCAGTTGCAAACAGTAAACACCTACCACTTACTGGATATTGCATCTCAAGGTGTCCAATCCTGCCTGTTAATGTGTATGCCCCATAAACAACGATAGCTGCAGAACGATAAGGTGGCGGTCTATAGGTACTTGGTCTGCATGTGAAATTGACTAATTTTCGTGTGAAATAACTCCCGACCAATGTCATACAGTTCACATATCGATTAGCACGCAGCCTGAAACACATTTCGCACAAGTTGGTCTCGCAACTAGCTAAATATCGTATCAATGCCGCTATTTCTGATGCGTTATTTTTCACGAACAACGCAAAGTCTTACGTCACCAGAGGCGTCTTTGTCTCTTTATGATACGGAAACACGTCCTTTTGGGTGGGGGTAGCGTCAATCTGGCTTCGTTCTTTTAACGGGTTCCGTCTTTCGTCTTCGTCCTTTTATGATAACCAAATTCCGTCTAATCTCAGAAATGACGGAGCGTCCCTCCGTTCTTTTCTTTATAAGAATGGCCACAAGACGCTCTAAATCGGACAAATGCGTTAACGAATGGAAAGTTGATGTGTAGCAGCCACGAGAACGACCTCAATTGTACCAAAATTAAGAAGAAGACCTTACGTGACACTCAAAGTAGGAAAAAACAGGTGCACAATATTCCCCTCCATTGACTATAACACTATCGGCCTTCGGGCAGAGTGATCTGTGACGTCACCATATTAGCTCCGCCCTATTTACAGCCGTCAGCCAATCAGCGCGCCGGCCGCTGTCCAACGGCCTTGAGCCAGCCTATTGCCAGTTTTTGATAGCGGAAAAGCACGGGAGCAGACCCCCGCAACAGGCAAACATTGCAATGTTTTATCATTCTTTGATCAAGAAACGTTCACAAATCATATATTTCTTCGATTATTACTGTCGCAACCGACGCGCACATGTCGTAGCCAGCGCATAAAGCTGTGCTCTGCGATATTATATGTGAAGAAACGGCCATTACAAATTTTGTGTAACAAAGCTCGAAAAAGATAGCATTCTATCTTGCTTCGACCTTCTACTTGCGCTTTTATAATTACGACAGCAACACCATACGGCCTATCGACGCTATCTAACCTAACTCGTGGTGCGTCCGGCCGCACTCTGCCGAGTGTGCCGAGATAGGAGGCGGCGGACCATCTGCGGCACGTCCAGCTGGGCGCTGCCCCAACGCTGCCCGGTCGCTAGGAGGGCAACGCCTAGTGGCGCTAGCCGCCGCCGCTCTGGCCGCTCGCTTCCGCGCACAACTTAGCTACCTGGCTACGCCTGTGGGAGGGGAGGGAGAAAACGGACAGGCGACAACAGTCTGATAAGCCAAAGGAGTCTGTGAGCCGCGTCAATCAGCGCCCTTCCGCGCGCAGACGGGAGCTAGAGCTATCCATCTCCTTTCCTGTTTCCGCTGGTCCGCCAGTCACCAGCATCGTTCCGTGCTCTCCATCGTGGCCGATTCGGCCGTGATGTCCTGTGTGCGTCAGCAACAACAGTGAGAGAGAGCCTCGGATCACGCCAGTCAGTTACATGGTTATCTATTGTTTATTTACTTTTCACTGATCGCAAGCGTTTTTGTTTGGAACGTGTCATCAGTATTTCACGCATTTGTGTGATCTGTATGATAAAACTGAAGTCAATAGTGTCTCCCGGAATCGGCATCCGAGTATATTTTTGGAAACTGGAGTCTGAGTCAGAGTCAGAGTTACTGATAATCCATCGATTGTGCAGTCCTTATTGAAAGCGTGTCCCATTATGACTTGGACACATACCAAGTCCCGCAACCTTAAAATGGTGCTCAGCACCATTTTAAGGTGAGCTTTAAAATGTGGGGTTGCAAATACAAATATTTCACATAATTATGTACTTTCTTTTTCTTTATTTTGAGGGGTTTACAGGTCTGGGCCACACTTTTCGGCGATATCAATTGAAAATTCTGCTTATTAGAGACATGGTACCATGACGAATTTAACCTTCTTTTGCAGCAGTTATATAAAAATGGAGGCCAACAGAATAGAGATAGCCGCTTTGCTCCGCGCGCAGCATACCAAAGCTTTCATTGCCAAGCACCTGAAAGTCAGTCGGATGACCGTCCACAGAGTTGCGGACAGGCTCAAGAGCGCAGGTCTCAAAGATCGACCCCGTACCGGCAGACCTCGAGTAGTGAGCCGACTGGCCGTAAAACGGGCATTCGAACGCAACCCAAGGCTGAAAATGACTGAGGTCGCGAAACGCAAGAAGATTTCGGTCGCCACGGTGTCCAGGGCCGTCAAGAACCAGGGTGGAAAGAGCCTACGACTCCTGGAAGGGCCTCTGCTCACTGCCCGAATGCGGGAGCGGCGCCGCGACCGCTGCACGCTGGGCCGGCGGACCGGATAAGCGCTAGAAATACCCCCAAGAGTGACTTTCCACAATATGAACAAAATATGTATCATTCGATCCCAAATTGATCAAAGCATACGATTCTGATGCCATTTTTGCTCTAAGGTCGAAATTGAGGTGGTCAGTTGTCACCAAACACAAGACTATTTAGACCCGCTAGTGGCCACCACATTTGCCGATTTTAATGCTAATCTTTAGTTGATATTTATTAGTTGACCAGTTGTCGTTTTGAACGCAATTTTCTGTCAGACTAGTTCAGGGCACTGTTGTTCACTGTACCAACAACATTCTTACATATTGCATCGCTTTTCTGCAAGATAAGCTAGCTTTTTGCAAGCAGCTGCAAGACCATAATAAAAATCATATCTAAATTTTTAAATAGACTTTTATAAAAAAACGTTATTTCGAGCGGCTAAAAATGAACATCTTATACTAGCCTCTGATTACTCATCTTTCGTTCCATATAGGTGCTTTGCTGCTTTTCCCTGCTACTTTTCGAGATATGCGCCAGTCAACCACATGATGTAGGGGCAATTGTCACCTCGTCACCCTACCGCGGTAGGGTGGCATAGCAGCTATATCAGGTGACTTAGCAGACGATATCCCGAAAAGTAGCAGTAATAGGCAATAATCGTCAATAGGGCATGGCAGACCATTGACTAGTTGTTTGCATGACATGCTCATCTTTAGCGGCTCGAAATAACATTTCTAAAAAAGTCTAACTAAAGAGCGAGTTGTTGTTTATTATCACTGACTTGTGTTTGGGGGTTCATAATGACTTAATTATTGACTTTGGCCCAAAAATTTTGACAGCATTGTGTGCGTTGATCAATTCTAAAGAGCGCCGGGCCGTCAGTAGAGCGGCGAGGTGACAATTGCCCCTACATCATATGGTTTACTGGCGCATATCTCGAAAAGTAGCAGGGAAAAGCAGCAAAGCACCTATATGGAACGAAAGATGAGTAATCAGAGGCTAGTTTAAGGTGTTCATTTTTAGCCGCTCGGAATAACGTTTTTATAAAAGTCTATTTAAAAATTTAGATATGATTTTTATTATGGTCTTGCAGCTGCTTGCAAAAAGCTAGCTTATCTTGCAGAAAAGCGATGCAATATGTAAGAATGTTGTTGGTACAGTGAACAACAGTGCCCTGAACTAGTCTGACAGAAAATTGCGTTCAAAACGACAACTGGTCAACTAATAAATATCAATTAAAGATTGGCATTAAAATCGGCGAATGTGGTGGCCACTAGCGGGTCTAAATAGTCTTGTGTTTGGTGACAACTGACAACCTCAATTTCGACCTTAGGGCAAAAATGGCATCAGAATCGTATGCTTTGATCAATTTGGGATCGAATGATACATATTTTGTTCATAGTGTGGAAAGTCACTCTTGGGGGTATTTCTAGCGCTTTTCCGGTCCGCCGGCCCAGCGTGCGCTGTCAGCACCTGCTCAGCGACCTGAAGAGCAACGGAAAACGCGTCCTCATCTTCTCTGACGAGAAAACCTTCACGGTTGACCCGGTCGTGAACAAGCAGAACGACCGCGTCGTCACCTTTGGGAACGATGTTTCCGAGGTCCGCCGCGTGTCAAAGACCAAACATCCGGCCTCCGTGATGATGTAACTGACTTACAGGTGCTTGGCAATGAAAGCTTTGGTATGCTGCGCGCGGAGCAAAGCGGCTATCTCTATTCTGTTGGCCTCCATTTTGATATAACTGCAAAAGAAGGTTAAATTCGTCATGGTACCATGTCTCTAATAAGCAGAATTTTCAATTGATATCGCCGAAAAGTTTGGCCCAGACCTGTAAACCCCTCAAAATAAAGAAAAAGAAAGTGTAACAGAACTTTTGCAAAGCCCGGTATACACAGCCTTCATGAATTCCAAGTTCCAACATTTTCGTGAATAAAGTGGAAAACAGTTGTCGGAGAGGGCATTGAGAAGCATGTACTAAAAGGTCACGTGCTTGTGGTCTAAGCAAACCATGTACAATCATGGACATGCAACCATGCAAACCGTGAAAACAAAATGATTGTGTTTAATATGACATGTGTTCGGTTGTCCGTTAACCCGGCAGTTGCTGGGGTATTTCGCCACCCACCGTTTGCTGGGGGGGGGGGGGGGCGGGGCGTTAAACGCGGGTGGGACTAAATGCTTACTTCGAAATCTAAGCTACGTTGCGGCATTGGCGGTTATGTGCGGCGTGTATGCCGCATGATTAGTAAGAGGCGACCACTAAATTAAAGACTCAAACGCTCCGACCGGTTCTCAATGAATAACACTGCATACCAAAAATGCCAACCGCTCTCGTCATAAGATATTCAGCTTTAAATAACTAGGTTATCTACATCATCATTTTGAACCAAATTAATACTTTCAACTTAACTCACTCATTCCTTCCTTTGTTGTCTCCAAACAGTCGTTCGATTGTCTGGAAATCGTATGCTAAATCCCGTACCTGTATGCGACTGGTGCATATAAAGGCCGATAAAAGAATTTGAATAGGCTCTGGCATGCGATTTCCTGGCTACCCAAAAAAGTCTGTTTCAGTCTTGCTATCAAAACATGACCTCGCCCGCACAGGGGGGGGGGGGGTTGATGCAACCCCCCTAAGGTTTTTCGCGAATAACTCGCTTAAAAAGCGGCTGATCGCGACGAAACTTTCAGTACCCTCGCATTGATCAATTTAACACCCATCCTGAAAATTTCATGACCCTGACCCAAATGACCTTTGACCTGTGACCTACTTTTCGAGACCATGTTTGGCCGGAACCGCGATTCAGCGTATGTCGGCTCGCATTAGCAGCGCGTTTGCAGTCTTTTCGTGGTTTCAAGCGTTCAAACATGTGATATGATGTTGCCCCCATGCATTAGGGTGGGTGTCAAGGTCACCTGAAGGTCAGGTCAGGTCATTGACCTTTGGTGACCTCGGTTCACTTTTTCGAGTTTGACATGTTTCTAGGTCAGTTTTTCGAGCTGAATTCGAATTAAGCAACCACATGAACGTTTACAAAGTAGTTTTGGTGCCTTCGTAACATGTTACGAGGCTGTCAGAGGCGGTTGACACCTACTACAAATACCTGGCAGGACCTCTACTGGTTGACCTGACCTGACCTAACCCGACCTGGCCTAAATGAATGAAGACATCATCTGTGATCAAAACTAGCATGATATTCGTGATCAGCACCCCGAAAAACCCCATAGCAGCCACACTACGACGTTCTAACAGGTCCCAATTTTCCCGCCTTTTGGGTCATTGACCTGACCTGGAAGGTCAACCGATAACCTAGGACCTTAAAATTGGGTATCATCGGCTTTCTCTCGTCACGGGCAACACGCTCGTTTTTTCCGCGAAGCTCTAGCTTGATCAGGAGCGAAACGGCAAGGGGTTATACCTTATACGTTCGCGGCTGAGTATTAATTTGGTTCAAAACAATGATGTAGATAAGTTAGTTATTTAAATCTAAATATCCTATGACGAGAGCGATGGACATTTTTGGTATGCAGTGTTATCCATTGAAAACAGGTCGAAGCTATTGAATTTTTAATTTAGTGGTCGCCGCTTACTAATCATGCGGCATACACGCCGCACATAACCGCCAATGCCGCAACCCAGCTTAGATTTCGAAGTAAGCATTTAGTCACCCGTTAAACGCCCCCAGCCGATAACTCGAGAACCGATAGGCGCAGCGAAACGCACGAGGCGGCAAACGAGAGAACGCGACGAGACGCTTCAGATGAGTACTTTCAAGTTGAGTTTTGAGGTCACAGGTCGGGTCAAGGTCAGGTCAAACACCTGAAATCGGGCTTTCAGTAGCATGGACTTCAGGACTTCGCAATGGGCGCCTCTCGCCATAAACTCTGTCAAAACGGTGCACAATCCATCCTTTAAGGCCTACAAGAGTGTCAGCTCCATGTAGGGGTCAGTCAAGCATAGGTCAGGGTCAAGGTCAGGTCAACCGGGCAGGCACATATCCCGAAAATCAAAACTGATATTCGCAGCCTGTGACACATGTTTTATGGGTAATTTGGGGCGTAGAACACGATGGTGACATTCATTTTATCATATGTGTACGTGTTTGGCTAAAAAAGTTCAATTTAAGAAATGCATGTATCATGGTCCTGAAGAAGTCACGAGAAATTGTCAAGATTCAGTTCACGATTTTGGCAAATGCGTAACGATAATCAATAATCGAAGATAGCCATTTGATTGTTCATGGTATTGTCAGTCAAATGGCGTTTACGGCATGTCTGTATGTCTATTCTGTGATTTTATATGATTTTTTTAACATATGCCGTTTTTGGTCGAAAACTCAGAAATCATGACGTCACTAACACCTCGATATCTCAAAAACTTTCCGACCGTTTTTTTTTAAACCTTGTCACAATAAACTTCAATCAATTCCCTACAGGTACCCAAAATTTGGCGCGCTTGCGGCGCGCTGTCTTTATGTTATGGCCCGGCGAAAAAAGTGGGGGCGTTTAAGGCCCCCCCCCCCAGCAACTCGCGGTTAATTAATTTCATGTTAAAGGGACTATCCCACCTTCTAAAATGTTGTTAAAACCAGTTAAATTGTGCCCGACTTTATAGATTGGATGACCAGGAACACGGTTCTGGCATTTATTTTTCATTGACCATTTTAGGGTTCCCATATTCCAAACACAAACTTTCAAATATGTGACGTCACAGCCCAAAATTAACTCCTTCCCCAGGCCACATTACTGTCATAAAGCTGATTCTTTTTACTCTGTAGGCACCACAACAAAGTTCAGACCAGGTTTTAAGCGATTTTTCAACGAACAAACCCATTTAAATCAGAATGACTAAACGAGGTGACGTCACACTAACGGTCGCTCCATGTTGAAGATAGGGCCTTGTACAAGGCCCATTTTCAAATGAAGGGAACGAATTTCTTCAACACCAAGAGGCCGCGGGGGTTGCAACCTAGATAGATAGTGGTTTCTGAACCTCGCCGCAAACTTGGCTATCTCAACTCAAACCCCATGTTAAAGGTGGGATAGTCCCTTTAACTTTGAATGATTTCTATCCATACATGTCTGAACGATTTGGGCATTGCATCCCGAACGAATTACTTGCGCCAAATTCGCTTAGTTTTTCCTCCCCTAGTGACGTCGCCGCTCATCCAATTTCCGTGCATAAAAAAATGAGCTTACTAAGCACTTATGCAATTCTGTATTTGAATTAATTAGCGAAAAATACTACATTATTTTTTGGTGCCAAGACGTGAACCAGGCATCATCATCGCCAGCCAGGCATCATCAAGGCTGGCGCTACCGCCAGCCTTGATGATGCCCTCCAGCCGTGGGCGGAAGCGCCCGCACGCACGTGTGACCTCGTGCTTCATCTGGCACATCACCCGCAAATCACCCGGCTAATTTTTTCTTGCATGGAGACACAACCCACCAGTGGGCGATCGTTGACCTTCGCCTGTACTGCGCCCCACACGAAATAGTACATTGGATTTGAGTCAGGGGAGTTAGGGGGCCACATGTCCTTCGCCCACACCCTTGTGTGCCCAGGGGGGCGACACGGCTATTCGCGCAATGTATTCATTTATGGGCCGCGCGGGGCCTCGCTATGACGCGGCTGGAGGCAACTGCTCAGCGCGCTAGGATACTTCTGGCGGGGCCGGGCGCTGAACGGTGTGCAATGAATGGGTTATGGTCGGGCAGACAGAGATGAGGCATTGAATTTGAATTGACATCAGCAATCGGGTGGGGAAGGAGAACGTTTCTAATCGAGCTTGGAATGGGGAAAGCCGAAATTATCACGATCGGCTCATAGCTCCGACAGGGCCGGGTGCTGTACCATGTGTAGTATATTTAGGCGGGCAGACAGAGATGAGTTATTGGATTTAAATTCACCTTACCATCGGTTTCTGGTGAGGTTTGAAGACGTCTTTAATCAAGCTCGGAGTGGGGCAACGGCCTGGCGGATCCAGGGGAAGGCATTTGGGGCAAATGTCTTCCCCAACAACCAGGGCAGCGCCCGAAATCGATTTTCGAGAATAAATGAAAACTTCACAACTTTTCTGAGGAAATGTTGGTTAATCACACCGCACAGCAGTGCGCAAGGAATCGAAATCCGAGTTTTTTAAATTAATTCCGAGAAACCTTTTTGGGGTATAAAGCCCCCGCAGTGTCCAATACCGCTTCTTGGATCCGCCAGTTGTGATTAAGTCACGGTCGATACCGAGCTTCGGCGGGACCAGGCGCTGTACCAAGGCCATATATAGGAGGTAGCGACACTGAGCGATTTGTTTACAGCCAGTTTCGGACTCAGTGACGCAAATGTGTCGTCACGGGACAAAACAATATGGCCACCTCTAATGAGAACCAAGTGCAAGAAGTTCCCGGATGTAGCCAGCACTGACGTCACCGGGTCCGAAACCAATGACATCAGTACTGGACCTATGGCGAAGCAAAGTAGTGACGCGCGCTGTACACGTTGTTCTTTGAATGAAGAGGTGGACAGACACCTAGCCCCACATCCTACTGCTAATTGCTATGCCCGTGCTTCTGTGGGTGAAGCACTAAAGCATCACGGAATCCCAGAGGACCTGCGAGTCGACGAGGTGGCCGCTTTGGCCGCCGGGTACTGCAGCTCCCTGGAGTTGCCTGGGACCGATGGCAAAACAACAGCTCCGGCGGTGCCCCTATGGGCCATAGTAATTAGTGAATTCCCGTAATGTAGAGATCCTCAATGATCTCCATTACCATTTTATATTCCTAAACAATATGACAGACCAATTATGCTTGCCTACGTTCAGGCATTACCTCTGATGGTCATACGCCCAGTACAACATGTGTTGTCTGTCAAACAACAATCGACGACGGATCCCTTCTCATCATCTCTTAAGCCATCGGTTGTCCATTCACCCTCCCCGTTTCCCTAAAAATAGACGGTCAGATTCGGCCTGGGTCCTTACGACCCCTCTTAATTCGCCAGAGACGGGATCGGATCGCCGTTATTGCACCCGTCTTAGTGTCTTAAGTACTATGACAGCTTCGACCACGGACGTCGGACGGGGTGATCGTTCCACGAATGTACGCACCATCCAGGCCTAGGATGCACCGAGGTTTAAAAGGATGCAGTCTGTAGATCAATCAACAAACAATGGTGGTATGCAACCACTTTAAAATATCTCCCTGGCTCCCGCAACGTTCCAACGCCCCTCCGTTATGCATTCGCCCTGTGTGTCCGCCGAGCCGGCTTGCCTCCAATGACGTCATCGGCCGGCCGGCGGCGTTCAAGGTCAAACGGCTGGTGTCCTTACCTGGAGTTCTATAGCCTTGGGTGGTACATGACAAAAGGTTGTGCAACTGTGAAGTTCATGCCCTTCGTCAAGCTGGTGCCAAATGCCTATAGCTATAGCAGGATCAGTGAGGGTTGTAGACATGCTACATACATTGTGCATTGAAGATATTGGCACAAAGTTCATCCGTAATTACTATGCTTAACACCTAATGTTAAGCATAGTAATAAAAATAATAAAATTTTTATTTAAAAATTACCTGCCCGGCGGACAGCTGCACCACCGCGCCGTCGGTGTGCTAACCGTCCGTATGCGCCGTCGGTGTGCAGGGAGCTGACCAACACGTCGATCCCGTACCGGCGGCTGGGCTACTACTCGCCGGAGGAGCTGCTGCTCGACGCCACCGACGTGTGCCGCTGCGAGCGGCTGCCCGGCGGACAGCTGCACCTCCGGCCCGTCTGCGACTCGTCCACCCAACACGTGCTCAAAATGGTGGAGCGCAGCCGGCGGCCCAAGACGAGCGGCGGTCGGCGGCGCGGCGCGGCCGGGCCGCGGCCGGTCGGCCCGCCGCCCGAGTCGGAGTCGCCGTGGCGGCCGGCCGGCGGCTCTGTGCCCGTCGAGGCGCGCGAGTCCATCCTCCGGCTGGTGGCCGAGCACCCACAGGCGACTTCGACAGCTGGAGACTGGTCGGGCCGCCTCCCCCGGCTGCCGCTGGCAGGTGCAGCCGGGCGGTGGAGCGCGGACGTCCATCAAATGGTGCACTTTGTCGTATGGGCGATATGTAGCTGTTGTCCACGAGACATGACTTGTCTTTTCGTTCGTTTCATTGTAGCGATTCTTTGATTTGATTTAGGCTATACTTCAGCAAGGCCGTATAAGTTAGCTAAGATCGTCCGGGCTCGCTAATGTTACAAATCTGCAACACTACGGTGACGTCACCGGGGCATACGCTCCCTGGCTCCATCCGGAACCTGATGCGGCGGCTGGAATCGCTGCTAATAGAAAAATTACTTGTGCAATTGCGCTTTTAAATGACTTTAAAAAGGGGGAAAATATGATAGCAAAATAATTATGAGAATCCCTTGTCCTGACTGGAATTGTATGACCCCGCTACCTAGCGGACAACGTCGTAATTAGGGTTGAGCTGGCGATCGCCAGGTGGCTCGTCAGTAAGCTGTTGCAGCCGCAGACAGGAGAGGGGCCGTCAGGCGCTTAATATTATGTAAACGCCAGGTCATGCTCAGGAAAATGCGACACGCTTCAGAACGGTCATTTATCTCGAAAAAGATGCGGTGCCCTGTGGTGATATGGCCCACATGACTCGGGACCTGTAGGCTGTAGGCCGTATAGTCGGGTCTCGAGTCATCAGGGGCCTTTAAGGCCCCTGTGGTCACCGGCAGCTCCCAAGGCCCCTACGGACGCGATACATACTTCGAAAATCGCTAGACAAAGGGCTCAGGGGTGCAGCCAAGGAGGGAGGGGCACACTGGGCTTTAGCCCCTCCCAAATCTAGCAGGCGCCCTCTGGAAAGACGCCATCCAGGGCGCCGAAGGCGCCTTCCACGATCATTCTGTGCGCTGATGGCGCCTTTTCGGTGTCCAGCACTCTAGTCGTCCTCGACGGTAAGCCATTGCGGCGTCATCATGCGGTACTGGCGCCCGCATTTACAATTTTATATCTCTTTGTGGGTGAAGATGCACCCACAATCCTGAAATGCCGAATATCCACTCCCAATCTCCTGACCATCTAGCGCCCTCGGCTCAGGGTATATTGAGTGAAGGGTAGGACGAACTTTGGTAGGAATTTCTAGTATAACTACTAGAAAACCTATATGTAGTCGGGACTAGCAAAAAGTTAGTTCAAACTAGAATATGGTAGCGCTCATGGTTGGCAGTCGTGGCGCGCACGTGACATTCATTTCTTAAATTTCTTAAATAACAGGTTTTAGGGGCCGATTAGTGGGCAGATACATTCAATTAGCTGTTAATAATTGATTATGCAAACATTCAAGAATCTACATCATTCAATTCTAGCCAAAATCACTCGGCGCTCCCAAGATTCGAACTCACGACCCTTGGATCCGTAGCCCGATACGCTACCGACTGCGCTACCGAGGATCGCGCGCCGACGATCGGAGAGGCGGATCGAGGGTGCTGGCGTGCAGAGAAATCTTTACCCTGTACGCCGTAGAAGATCGGCTGGGTTTCGTGAAAAATGGTAGAGGAATTGTCGAATGAAAATTCATCGATCTATCATTTGAGACTAAGAACCATTGATTCCTTCAAAGGTTGACCGAGATATCGCTCGCCGAAAACAGGCCATTTAACATGTAAACCCTACGCCGTGGAGCAGCAGTGCTACCAACTAACTTCGGCGGGGGCCGCCCTCGGCTCACCTTCAGCGCCATTCTGTCTGCTCGGCGCCCTTCTGATCTGTCGGCGCCCTTCTCGCCCTTCAGCGCTCTCCTGGCCTGTCGGCACCCTCTTCACATTCGGCGCCCTCCGGGCAGACCAGTTAGCGCCCTCATGGACATTATCACACAGCATCCTCCTGATCTGTCTTGCCCTCCACACTTGTCAGCGCCCTCCTGACCTGGCAGCGCCTATCGTATTATAGCGCCCTCGAGGGCGGTGAGGATCCTCACCGTACAGTACCCTCCTGACCTGTCGCCATCCTCCTCACTGTATAGCGGCCTCCTAACCATACAAAGCCCTCCAGACCGGCGCCCTCTACGTTCAGCGCCCTCCTGACAAGTCGGTGCCCTTTTCACCGTAGACGGCCCTCCTGATCTGTCGGCGCCCTCCTGACCGTACATCGCCTTCCTCACCTTGTCCGCGCGGCGCGCCCTCCCCTTTATACAGTGTCCTTCTGACCTGTCAGCGCCCTCTTCACTCGTAGAGTACCCTTCTCATCGTACAGCATCCTCCTCAGTCCTCACCATTCGGCGCACTCCTGACCTGTCGGCGCTCTCCCCATCATACAGCGCCCTGCTGCCGTGTCGGCGCCCTCTTCACGGACAGCGTTCTCCAGATCTGTCGCAGCCCTCATCACCGTGCAGTGCCCTCCTGACCTGTTAGCGCCCTCCTCGCCTGTCGGCGACATCTTCGCGTTCAGCGCCCTCCTGACCAGCCGGCGCCTTTTGCAACGTATAGCGCCCTCATCAGCATGCATCGCCCTCCCGACCAGTCAGCGTCGCCGTTCATCGTACAGCGCCCTTCTGACCGGAAAATAAAAGGATGACAACGTTTCCAGCGTTTCCGGAACGTTTCCCTTGTTACAACCGTGACCCTCAAAATCGTATTCAAGGCCAAACTTGCGGGGAAGGCCAGCTGACAAGTGTACGCCCCCGTGACGTCACGGGTAATGTTAAACAGTCGGGCGCCCGGCACATAGGAAAGCTCGGGATGACAGCCCCCTGACAACGACGAGAAGAAGGTCTTGTAAAAAGTCGCAGCGATTGCATTGAGCATTAAATGACGAAAATATTTTTACCCCCACCGCCTCAGGCGATCACCTGCCGTCACCCACCTGCGTCTAACTCCCGACGATCCACAAGGGATTTCTGGCTATTCGGGCGCCATCTATTAAAGGGACCCTCCCACCTTCAGAAAAGTTAATGAATTGGCATGAAAGTGATGTCGCTCGGTTCAGAAAGAGCAAAAACAAATATCTACCAAATTTCATCGAAAAGTATTCACCGGTTTTCAAGATATTAGACTTTAACTTTTGTTTACTTTTTGGGATCCCCGCTGTTCCTAGCGACTTTATTTGAAAGTGCGGCATTTGTTGCGCGCAAAGCAGCGTATACCACCGCGTGCTACAAAACGTTTTAGTCAAACATTTAAAAATCCTTAGATATCTGCGCTGACGTCACACATTCAGAGGGGTATTCCTATGCATTAGCCCCAGGTCGTCCGTGCTGTGTGCTGACCGGGCGCCGTCGGTGTGCTAACCGTCCGTATGCGCCGTCGGTGTGCAGGGAGCTGACCAACACGTCGATCCCGTACCGGCGGCTGGGCTACTACTCGCCGGAGGAGCTGCTGCTCGACGCCACCGACGTGTGCCGCTGCGAGCGGCTGCCCGGCGGACAGCTGCACCTCCGGCCCGTCTGCGACTCGTCCACCCAACACGTGCTCAAAATGGTGGAGCGCAGTCGGCGGCCCAAGACGAGCGGCGGTCGGCGGCGCGGCGCGGCCGGTCGGCCCGCCGCCCGAGTCGGAGTCGCCGTGGCGGCCGGCCGGCGGCTCTGTGCCCGTCGAGGCGCGCGAGTCGATCCTCCGGCTGGTGGCCGAGCACCCCCAGGCGAGTTCGACAGCTGGAGACTGGTCGGGGCCGCCTCCCCCGGCCGCCGCCGGCAGGTGCAGCCGGGCGGTGGAGCGCGGACGTCCATCAAATGGTGCACTTTGTCGTATGGGCGATATGTAGCTGTTGTCCACGAGACATGACTTGTCTTTTCGTTCGTTTCATTGTAGCGATTCTTTGATTTGATTTAGGCTCTACTTTAGGACACCATTGATGGATTTTCTCAAAAAGTCATTCAGAAGAAAGTATGATTTTGCATGTTAGTTCACGGCGGTGACGGTGACATTGTTAATTTGCACAGGGAATATACTTGGACGAGTTCAACCAGAAGCACCTGGCAATGGTCGGGCACGCTATCGCGTACATCACGCTGGGCTTCTCGCTGAAGGGCCTGATGGAGTCGATACCGGAGCTGGTCCGACTCGAGGAGACTCCCACGGGCGACATACATACATACATACACATACACATTTATTTTCAACATTACAAACAACAAGGTGTTCCCGATCCCGGCGCCAGGTGAGACCGGGCCAGCCCACTGACACAGCAGCTGACTGATCGCAGCACCCAGTCCGCTGACTGATCACAGCACCCAGGCCACTGACTGACTGAAGTTCTATAGCCTTGGCCCACACCATGTGGAGATTCTGCTGACACCACTCTTGAGTCTTGCGTCTTCTTGGCCGTGTGTGCGGGTGCCGAGTCTTGTTGAAACACAATCCGCTCCTCCGGTGACCTGATCATTCCACGGCTTCACCTTCTCCAGAACGAGCAGATGAACGTCGGTAGTGACCTTTTCTCCGGGACCAAAGAAGTGGGGCGGCACCACGTGCCTATCGCTTGACACCACTCCCAGAACCATCACTCCCGCGGGGTGTTTGGCCTTCATTGCGACTGGAAATTCGTACATGAAGGAAATTCACAAGCACATGAAGTATTCATGTACGGCCCTTCGCAACGTTCTTAGCGAGAGGCTAACCGTCTTGGCGATGTTTCGTAGTCACCTCCAGGGGGGCGACACGGCTATTCACGCAATGTATTAATTTACGGGCCTCGCGATGACGCGGCTGGAGGCAACCACTCAGCGCGCTAGGATCCTTCCGGCGGGGCCGGGCGCCGTAAGGTGCATGCAATGAATGGGCGGGCAGACAGAGATGAGGTAGCCGGTAGGTATTGAATTTGAAATGACATCATGAGCAATTTGATGGGGAGAGAGAACGTTTCTAATGGAGCTTGGGATGGGGAAAACCAAAAATATCACGGTCGGTTCAGAGCTCCGACGGGGCCGGGCGCCGTAGGTACGGTGCGCAGTAATTTAGGCGGACAGACAGATGAGTTATCGGATTTGAATTGACCTTACCATCGGGCTCTCTGGTGGGATTTTAAGACGTTTTTACTTTTTAGTTAAGCTCAGGGTGGGGCAACCCGCTGGCGGATCCAAGGGAAGGCGTTTGGGACAAATGTTATCCCCCACAGGCCCACATCCGGGGCAGCGTCCGAATTCGTTTTTCAAGAACAAAACGAAAACTTCACAACTTTTCTGAGGAAAATTTTATTGATCGAACTGCACAGTAGAGCGCAAGGAATCAAAATCCGATGTTTTTTTTTTTAATTCACAGAAACCTTTTTAGGGGGTGCCCCCCGATGTGTTCAAGACCGCTTCCTGGATACTAGGGTGTGTCATTTTGGGCACTTTTTTCGCAAAACATGGTGCTCCACTGATTTTATCGTGCCCCAGACACGTAGAAACCGTGTGACATTTTTTATTTCCCCCAAATATTAACACCCATGCGGCGCCGACCGCCGACACTTTGGCCTATCTCTCAGCATTAGCGACCTCAGCGCCCCTAGCGGCAATGTTTTGAACTAACACGCTCGCTATGCTTTGTGAGCTTACGATCATCATTAAATGCATTTTACCGAAATGACGCCTTGCTGTTGGCTTGTCTGGCACTCAGAATGTTGGTGAAAATGTGATGTTACGCATCTTAAAGCACGAAATAGTTCTGTGTTAATGTATATTGCATAGTACTACCCCCGATCCCCGTCCTGGTCTGACGGGATACGTACGAGCGCATGTTTATAGTGCCTGCTATTAGGTGTCACATGTTTTTTTTGTAGCGTCGTTCACTGCATAGACCCCGGGGAACAGGGAGGGCAGTGGGGGCGCTTATCCCCCCCCCCCCAACTTGAGAGCCGAGTGGGCGCCGCCCCCTCAACATTGATGCAACGATGAAGGATCTCTGCTCCCTTTTATGGACCTACATGTCTGTTTTTATATAAACATCAGCACAAGGTATTTCTCTTGCATGTGAATGGTTTCTGCTGATTCGGCATCGATTTAAGAACACCTGCTATTGTCATCCCACTTTGATTTTATCTGAACTTGATCATAACTTTGGTAGGTCAGATTTTATACTGGACCATTTTGGGGTTCCGGATGGTATTGGATTTGGCGTGATGAGAACATTATGACGTACAACGGTGGTAAAGTCGTTGATTGATACAGGTTTACTCGCTCCGGTGGGAGGCAGTAGCGGCGGAACACCTTCAATTAAGTGGAGGGGGGGGGGGACACTGCCGACTTTTGGTCCCATTCTTTCCATGCAACGCCCATAGGGCTAATGTTAAAATGCCCAAATCAGAGGGGCACGGTGCCCCGGTGCCCTCCCCGTTCCGCCGCCTATGGTGGGAGGGCGGCGTGTGGGACTCAGAAGGAGACTAATGGCTTGTGTTGTGCCTTTGGTAGGACCCTCAGTATCACCGATGCAGGGCCTTCAGAGCCTCCAATTAGGGGCCTTTAGAGGCACTGGTGTGGGGTCCTCACAGACGCCCGTGTGGCCCCTCAGAGGTGCTAGTGTGAATCCCTCATAAGCGCCGGTGAGGGTCCTCACAGAATACAGACGCCGTTGTGGACCCTCAGAGACACTGGTGTGGGTCCGTTACATGTGGGTGTGTGGCCCTTAGAGCTGCTGGTGCGAACCCTTTAAAAGTCGGCAGGGGGCCCTCAACGACCGGGGAGGGGAACCTCAGACCGGCAAGGGGCCCACAGAGGCCGGCGGCATTTTCAGAAGCCCTGTGGGGTCCTTAGATACCGACAAGGTACTCTGAGACGCCAGTGCGGCCCTCAGTCTCTGGTGTAGGGCCCTCAGAGTTGCAGGAGGTGGCCGTCAGATATGCTTTTGCCGAACCCTCACAGGCGCAGGTGTGGGTACCTCAGAGCCACCAATATAGGGTTGCATAAATGGTATGGCACTGGCTTGGGGGACCCTCAGTGGTGTCCTTATGGGCCCTTAGAACCACTGGTGTGTGTCTCTCAGAGGTGCTGGTTGTTAACCCTCAGAGGCCCTGCTGAGGGACCTCACGGTCTCCGTTATGGGATCCTCAGAAGCCGGCGTAGACCCTGACGGAGAACTTAGTGTGGCTACTTAGGGGCTCATGAGGTGCTCTTACGAGACCTGTGAGGTCTTTCTCAGCTGAAATATAGTCAGCGTGGACCCTCAGAGGTCAGTTGGTACCGCAGGGGTCTTTATGGCCGGGTGGGCTCTCAGAAGCACCAGTGAGGGCCCTCAGTCTCACAGTCGTCGTAATGGGGCCGTCAGAGACATTGGTGTGAGGCCATTACTGATTACAGGTTGGCGTAAGGCCCTAGATATGGCCCCCCTTGGGCCGGCAAGGACTCTCAGAGGCACGCTAGCGGCCATGAGAGGCCGGTAAAGGGCCCTCAGAGGCCGCCAGTAGCCTTCAGAAGCCGGCGTGTAACCCTCATGGACAATTTAGTGAGGCTTCTTTGAACTCACGAGGTGCTGTCACGAGCCCTATTATTTCTGAATCGAAATATGGCCAGCATAGACCCTGAGCGGTAAACTGGTGCCACAGAGCCCCTCCGACCCGAGGGGTCCTCTGAATGCGATAGGGGGGGGGGGACTAGATGGCATGTGCCTCCTGGGACCCCCTGACTACGCAACTATTTCATATGCGTCATGTCAGGTATTTTTGGCTTGCACCCCAACTTGAAGAATGTTCCTGGGCCCCTGTGGCAATATATTGTATTCATTATAGGTATTTGTCATTAGCGTGCACTCTCTGCAATCTGCCCATACTATTATTTGTCCCTAGACGCGCTTACAGAGAGCAGGGATAAGCCCATACAGTCAACGGCCTGTTAGTTTCGCAAACAGCCGCCAGGGGCGCTAGGGTCGCCTATGTTGTGAGATAGGGCAAACTTCTCTCGCTCGGCGCCGCCTGGGGGTTAAAATTTGCGGGAAATTAACAATGCCACGCCCTTTCCACATGAGTGGAGCACAATAAAATCGATGGAGCACCTTGCATTGCGATTAGTGACACACCCTACTGGATACGCCAGTTAAGAATATGTCACGGTCGAGTATCGAGCTTCGGCGGGACCGGGCGCTGTATACGTCGTGCCTACAATGAAGAGGCGTATAGACACCACACCCCACATCCTACTGCTCTACCTGTGCCTCTATGGGTGAAGCACTGAAGTATCACGGAAGCCCACAGGACTAGAGTTGCAAAGTTTTGCCAATGGGCTGCTACCGGCACCGCCCCGCCCCACAAAAATTTTCTGGGATACCGGCATGCTACCACGCCCCAAGCAAAAAAACCGCCAAATTACCGGCATACTAAAAACCTGCATTCTTGATTCTGGCTTACCCCTACATGAGATGCCACATTTTGGCAATTTCAGTAACCGCCCCACCCAGCAGCCACCCATTGTCCAACCAAAACTACAAGCAGCCTGATTTTGGCTGTTGGCCCCACAAATACCACAATTTTGAAACTCAATTCCAGTTTACAGATGTTGAAATATCACCTGTAATCAAAGAGGTATTGCCTACAAAAAAGCATAAACACATTCATCAAAAAAGCAAGGACAAAAAGAACTTGAATTAGGCACAGAAATGTGTTTCTGAAGACTGCACAGTGAGTAGCAATCACATTTACCACAACCGTTCTTATTTTCCACATTCTCCTAAAATGTTACAGGTACCAACCAAATAATGAACTATAGAGAGTCACAAATCACAATATAAAAAACTACAGATTCGGCCATGTTGAAATACCGGCATGCTACCGGCAACACATGCCAGCTACCACGAAAAAAACTGCGGTAGTGAAAAATTACCGGCATGCCGGTAGTGCGGTAGGGAAATTTTGCAACTCTACACAGGACCTGCGAGTCGACGAGGTGGCCGCCGGATACTACTGCAGCTCCCCGAATTTGCCCGGGACTGAGGGTTTAACAGTATAGTAATTTCACTGGTGGCGAATCCTCGTAATGTAAAGATCATATCCTCAAGGACCTCCGTTACGATTTTATATTCCTAAACAATATGGCAGACCAATTATGCTTGCCTGCGTTCAGGCATCATCCCTGATGCTTATCCACCCACCCACCCCACTACATGTGTTGTCTGTCAATCAACCATCGCTCGACGACGGGATCCACTCTAACCATCGGTATTCGGTTCTCAATTCACCCACCCCGTTTCCCTAAAATGGACGGGTCAGACTCGGCCTGGGTCCTAACGAGTCCTAGAATCGCCAGAGACGGGATCAGGTCGCCGTTATTGTACCGGTCTTGGCGTCTTTAGGTACAGTCCACAGCAGAAGTAATGTGGGGTTTCAGTCATGGGTGTGTTCTGCTTATGAAGCTTAGGAACGATTAGCCAGACTATGAAACTTTGAATGTAGCTTATATGTATCATCACCCTTGCAGCTGCAACTTTAGCTATTGACATCTTCTTTTCGATCACTCCGCATTAAACAATCGCCAGTCAAAGCCAACCGTTGAGATTGGTAAAACCCTACATTACTTTAGCGGTGGGCTGTACCTACATATAGACAGCTTCGACCACGGACGTCGGACCGTTCTACGAATGTACGCACCATCCAGGCCTAAGATGCGTCGAACTTTATAAGAATGCAGTCTAGATCAATCAACATAACAATGGTGGTATGCAAAAAACGCTTTAAAATCCCTCCCCGGCTCCCGCAACGTCCCAACGCTCCTCCGTTATACGCTCGCCCGATGCGTCCGCCGAGCCGGCTTGCCTCCAATGACGTCATCGGCCGGCCGGCGGCGTTCAAGGTCAAACGGCTGGTGTCCTTACCTGGAGTTCTATAGCCTTGGTCACCTCAAGGGTTTCTTTTGATGATCCCCTTGATTTCCTTGATCATCTGTGAGGTTCGTTTCTTGGTTGGGCATTGGGATCTTTTTTTCTTACAAGAGGGTCAGATCTGTTTTTCCTTATCTGTGAGCCTCTTTCCGCATCCCTCGTTACCCTGAAAAATACGGGCGGCAGAAAAAAGAAGATGGGACTTGGTGCACGTTGCTTCTGCATTTGTATAACAAGGTTATTTTCATATTTTAAATACCGCATGTTTTACTGCCTGGAACTGCGAGTTCCAGGTAGTAAGGTAGGTAGTAGTTTGACAAACCGAGCTAGGTGAATAATTTTTTCCTCTTCAAAAAAGCAGCCGTAGTCTTTTTTGACAGCTCCGGCTCCGGGCTATATTGTTTCACGGCTTCGGCTCCGGCTCCGGGCAAAATATGCCGGCTCCAGCTCCGGCTCCGGCTCCGCACCCCGGCCCTGCCTCAAACTGAAAGTCTGGATCCACCCTGGTGCCCTAGCTAATCGCTAACTAGAATCATAGCACACAGATGTCGCAGTTTATATGTATATGCATAGTATATGCAGCCTCCCTTCCGCCCGCCGCCGCGGTAGTGTAGTGGTTAGGATGCTTGCGCCGTGATCCAAAGATCGTGAGTTCGAATCTAGGCACGGGTCGGATCTAAATCAAAATTGCCAGCAGAATGTGTTTTTCTTTATAAATCACTGATGATACAGCTAACCGTTGATAAAACTATCGATAATAATTGACTGAAACCCAAAATATGGATAACATTCTTATAAAGCAAATTCAAATATGGCGGCCGTTGCGCTAGGCTCCGCCCCTTCGTGTGACGTCATCTGAGCTATTGGACACACAGGGAGGTACGGGACGACGTGGGCCGATTCTCTCTCCATACATCGTGCATGTACACCAAGGCCATCTATAGAAGGTACAGTTACTCCCCCGCCGACCAATCAGAGACAGATCCTGAGTGACGTCACCCCTGATGCTCGAAAGGGGTACTCCATAACTTTACAACGTAAAGATGACTAACTTCATTTGAAGATTGTTGGTGACACTCTACACACATCGCTCAACTATTGATGTCATTGGAAAGTCAAACTAATTTTCTAGCGATAAAAAAGAGCGACAATATGCTAAGAAATGGCCGGTTTTGAAGATATAGAGTATAGACGATTTAAAAAACCCTCTGCAGTTGCAGGAAAGCAACGTAAAAACGCATCGAGCTTATATTTTTAAGGGGAATATTTGTTTCTGGTCCCTAAAAAGCTGTTTCTGGCACCTAATTGCTGATCAGCCCCAAAATGCTTATTCGACCCTAATATCTGAATCTGGCACCTAAATGCTTCCACACAGCCTAAAGTTGCCAGATCGTCTAGTTGAACTCCGTATTTGCTTTTTGCTGATTCAGCACCAAAACCAAAACATCCAGCACCTATTTTATTCCACGTTTGCTTACCTAATTCGCGTAATCTTCCTGATTTTATGTATCCTAACAACATGAACGTTGCATTCGGTGATGTCAAGTGCCATTTTCGCCAGTGGAGATAATGATTAATGCCATTTCTAGCCAAAAGAAAATCGCTAGCCAGCTATGGTGCAGCATAGCAAGACGCTCCTATACCAGCCCGCTATGTAGAGAAGAGACTAGAGATTATTGCACCCTCAGCCATTTTAACGTGAAAAGTTTGGATCCGTCACTTCCAGCCAGGCTCTCAGGTAATAAACTGGAGGAAAGCAAAATGTCAACTCTGAACAGACATGCCACGCAACCGGCCCTCTTTTCAATATTATTAGCTTTCTGCAATCATCGTCTGACTCCATCTCGATCAAACGCAGCCTCCGGTTTCTACAGGGGCGTTTGACTGACCGGCCACACAATAACCAAAAACAAAATCAAAGCTTCATGCACACATATGACATCAGTAAGAAACGGATGAAAAAGGCACAACCACGGCACAACTCTGCGCGGCTAACAACGGACAATGTCCCACGCAAGATCCCGCGTTTCTTCAGCGGCCTTGAACGGAATGAAAACATTACATTCCTTTTTTGGAGCTATTTGATGACGTCAAAAAATACAATACCCGTTTTAATGGTCAAAATCGGGACAATTACTCACAAAAATGTTTCCCTTTAAGCATTACAAATAAATACTTTTAAATATTTAAATGACATTGTTTTTTTTTCAAACAAATCAATATTATTTGCTTACTTAAACGTCATATACAATGCTGAGATCACTACGGGGCTGTCTTAGAGTGTAGCTGCACTGGCAACCTTTAGGCTAGACTCCAGGGGTCATTATACCAGAACAACATGATTCTACCAGCCAGTAGTTCATTTTTCTACTAGATTGGTGCTACGCTCAGCATTTAGGTGCCAGATTCAGAAAAAAAAGTAAGGCGTACCGATGAATAGGTGCCAGAAACAGCTAATTAAGGTCATTTTCCATGATTGGTGCTGGTATCCACCAAATAGGTGCTGAGGACCAATTTTGGGGCGAGTCAGCTTTTAGGTGCCAGAAATAGCTTTTCTGGGACGCAATTAAATGGCGTCCTATTTTTACTATGAATAAACCAGTAAAACGCCTTTTGGGCGACCAACGGAGCGAGCGAGAGGATGGGCCTTGCACGTGCGAAATTGCGAGGGGGTACCTCCGACTAACTTGTGCACTGCACCCTACTAACCGGTCTTTAGCGATGTGCCAAATTTCAGCGCAATCGGCCTAGCCGTTCTCGAGATCTGGAAGCGGCACACTGCACGTGCGCACGTGCAAGCGGGGTCCAAACTGACTTTTGCACGGCACCCTACTAACTGGTCCCCAACCGTGTACCAAATTTGAGCGCAATCGGTCCAACCGTTCTCGAGATCTGGGAGCGCCCCCTGCACGTGCGCACGTGCTGTAGCACCCCAACCTTAACACATGCAGATGAATTATCTGATGGAGACCTAACTGTGTACCGAGTTTCAATTCAATTGGCCCAACCGTTGTACCGTTATTGAGGTTGCAATTTTGGGGGTTCTTAAAAAATGTCCAACTTTACCACGCGCCACGTGCGGTGTTTGGCAAGAACGCATGGTGGCCATCACACCACAGAACTTTTACGTCCAAGTGACATTCAGTAAAGAAGACCGCTTGTCAATCGGATGTCCCGTTCCTAAGATATTAGCTTTTGAAGAGCGTCCCCACGGCCGGCCGGCCGGCCGGCCGCTCATACTCAGAATTTTCCCTTAATTCAGTATGAGACTCCGCTCGCTTCGCTCGCGCCGTAATCATTTTTAGTAAGTTTTTAGATATGGTATCGATTTATTCAACAACTTATTACAATATTTTTATTACTTGGAACTTAATTTCAAAATAATATTTTCAAAAATGGCAACTGTTGACAAGTAGCTTTGAAGCGATTGCGGTGCGCCGCGCCATTATTGTCCTGAGGCCCCCATATGATGTCATCAAAAGTGGAGTGACATGGGCCTGATGTACACCACAGCCCTTTTCGTTGGGTTCGTGTCGTTTCGCGCCATCTCCAGCCAATCTCCCTCGGCTGCTCGTTTCATGCTGTGAAGTCGTGCGGCTTGAGACGCGACAACCGAAGTTAAAGTACATTGATATATAATGGATGAATAGCTCATTCATGGGCCAGTACTTGCATCAACCCACAGTTAAATACCATCCCCAGGTAGGTAAACATCCTAAATTGCTTCACCTAGGGACTATCCCACCTTTAACATGGGGTTTGAGTTGAGATAGCCAGGTTTGCGGCGAGGTTCAGAAACCACTATCTATCTAGGTTGCAACCCAAGGCCATCTATAGAAGGTACAGTCACTCCCCCGCCGACCAATCAGAGACAGATCCTGAGTGACGTCACCCCTGATGCTCGAAAGGGGTACTCCATTCCTTTACAACGTAAAAATGACTAACTTCATTTGAAGATTGTTGGTGACACTCTAAACATATCGCTCAACCATTGATGTCATTGGAAAGTCCAACTAATTTTCTAGCGATAAAAAAAGAGAAGCGATATGCTAAGAAATGGCCGGTTTTGAAGATATAGACGATTTAAAAACCCTCTGCAGTTGCAGGAAAGCAACGTAAAAACGCATCGAGCTTATATTTTTACTACATGAATAAATCATTTTTCAGTAAGTTTTTGGATATGGTATCGATTTATTCAACAACTTTATTACAATATTTTTATTACTTGGAACTTTATTTCAAAATAATATTTTCAAAAATGGCAACTTTTGGCAAGTAGCTTTGAAGCGATTGTGGCGCGCCGCGCCATTATTGTCCTGAGGCCCCCATATGATGTCGTCAAAAGTGGAGTGACATGGGCCTGTAGCAACCCCCGCGGCCTCTTGGTGTTGAAGAAATTCGTTCCCTTCATTTGAAAATGGGCCTTGTACAAGGCCCTATCTTCAACATGGAGCGACCGTCAGTGTGACGTCACCTCGTTAAGTCATTCTGATTTAAATGGGGTTGTTCGTTGAAAAATCGCTTAAAACTTGGTCTGAACTTTGTTGTGGTGCCTACAGAGTAAAAAGAATCAGCTTTATGACAGTAATGTGGCCTGGGGAAGGAGGTAATTTTGGGCTGTGACGTCACATATTTGAAAGTTTGTGTTTGGAATATGGGAAGCCTAAGATGTTTAATGAAAAATAAATGCCAGAACCGTGTTCCTGGTCATCCAATCTATAAAGTCGGGCACAATTTAAGTGGTTTTAACAACATTTTAGAAGGTGGGATAGTCCCTTTAACAAAAAAAGCATAGAAATCGACGCGTCTGAGAACAGAAAACACGATTGTATCGAAATGACGATAATGCGACCATTTTTGCGAAGTAATTGGTTTTCTCATAATACCGATGGTGGTAGTTGTTATTTACATGCTAAGCCGTTGACCTTAATTAAATCTGACAATATTATTCAGACATAGCGGGCGGTAGACGAGCTCAGGGTATATAGAACAACGGGTACACCAACGACGCGGAAAGCGCCCATTTTACCGGGATAAGTTACATGGAAGGTGATATATTTTTTTAATATGGAATAAATAGAGCATTCCATTCTGACGAGAAAAGCCAAATTCATAAAGCAGTTATTTTTAAATTATATGAACCAGAAATAACATACTAACCATAGTTTAAAACTTAGCATAAAGTTAGTTGAAAAGCCTATAGTTGATACTAAGATGGAAGGAATCTATGGCAGGCGGAAATGGCGCAGCTGTTTCATTCTTAACCCTCGCCCATGTAGGGGGGGGGGGTGGTGCAACCAGGGGGCTGTCATCCCGAGCTTTCCTATGTACCGGGCGCCCGACTGTTTAACATTACCCGTGACGTCACCGGGGCGTACACTTGTCAGCTGGCCTTCCCCGCAAGTTTGGCCTTAAATACGATTTTGAGGGTCACGGTTGTAAACAAATTCCTTTCCGGAAACGTTCCGGAAACGCTGGAAACGTTGTCATCCTTTTACTTTCCGGAAATTGCTTCATTACTACTTCGCGCCTAAAATCACTTTAACCCTCGCCGGCACAGGGAGTTGAGTTGATGCAACCCCCCCCCCCCCCCCCTAAGGTTTTTCGCGAATAACTAGCGTAAAAAGCGGCCGATCGCGACGGAACTTTCAGTACCCTCGCATTGATCAATTGTACACCTATCCTGAAAATTTCATGACCCTGACCCAAATGACCTTTGACCTGTGACCTACTTTCCGAGACCATGTTTGGCCGGAATCGCGATTCGGCGTATGTCGGCTCGCATTAGCCGCGCGTTTGCAAGCTTTTCGTGGTTTCAAACGTTCAAACATGTGATTTGATGTTGCTCTTATGCATTAGGGTGGATGTCAAGGTCACCTGAAGGTCAGGTCAGGTCATTGACCTTTGGTGACCTCGGTTCACTTTTTCGAGTTTTACATCTTTCTAGGCCAGTTTTTGGAGCTGATTTCGAATTTAGCAACCATTTGAACATTTACAAAGTAATTTTGGTGCCTTCGTAACATGTTACGAAGCTGTCAGAGGCGGTTGACACGTATTACGAATACCCGTCACGACCTCTACCGGTTGACCTGACCTGACCTGACCCGACCTGGTCTAAATGCTTGAAGACATCATCTCTGATCAAAACTAACACGATATTCGTGATAAGCACCCCGGAGAACTCCATAGCAGCCACACTTTACGACTTTCTAACAGGTCCCGATATTCCTAATTTTTGGGTCATTGACCTGACCTAGAAGGTCACCCGATGACCTAGGATCTTAAAATTGGATATCATCGGCTTCCTCTCGTGACGGGCAACACGCTCGTTTTTCCGCGAAGCTCTAGCTCAATCAGGGGCCAAACACGAGGGGGGTCGTACCCCCCCCCCCCCCCTTGTGCCGTCGAATGACGCCAAATGGCCTGTGCCGGCGAGGGTTAAGCATAGGCTACTTAACGCTTTCCTAATTGTCAAGTGTTACATTGTCTGCTTGGTGAGGAGAACGCTTACCGGTCAGAAGGCCGGTGTGCTGTGAGGAGGGCGCCGACAGGTCAGGAGGGTGCTGTACGATGAACGGCGACGCTGACTGGTCGGGAGGGCGATGCATGGTGATGAGGGCGCTATGCGTTGCAAAAGGCGCAGGCTGGTCAGGAGGGCGCTGAACGCGAAGATGTCGCCGACAGGCGAGGGCGCTGACAGGTCAGGACTAGGAGGGCACTGCACGGTGATAAGGGCTGCGACAGATCTGGAGAACGCTGTCCGTGAAGAGGGCGCCGACAAGGCAGCAGGGCGCTGTATGGTGGGGAGAGCGCCGACAGGTCAGGAGGGCGCCCATGGTGAGGAGGATGTTGTACGATGAGAAGGGCACTATACGAGTGAAGAGGGCGCTGACAGGTCAGGAGGACACTGTATAAAGAGGAGGGCGCGGACAAGGTGAGGAAGGCGATGTACGGTCAGGAGGGCGCCGACAGATCAGGAGGGTTAAGCATCTGCGGTGAAAAGGGCACCGACTTGTCAGGAGGGCGCTGAACGTAGAGGGCGCCGGTCTGGAGGGCTTTGCATGGTTAGGAGGCCGCTATACAGTGAGGAGGATGGCGACAGGTCAGGAGGGCACTGTACGGTGAGGAGGGCGCTATAATACGATAGGCGCTGCCAGGTCAGGAGGGCGCTGACAAGTGTGGAGGGCGAGACAGATCAGGAGGATGCTGTGTGATAATGTCCATGAGGGCGCTAACTGGGGCGGAGGGCGCCGAATGTTAGGAGGGTGCCGACAGGCCAGGAGAGCGCTGAAAGGCGAGAAGGGCACGGACAGATCAGAAGGGCGCCGAGCAGACAGAAGGGCGCTGAAGGTGAGCCGAGGGCGCTAGATGGTCAGGAGATTGGGAGTGGATATCCGGCATTTCAGGATTGTGGGTGCATCTTCACCCACAAAGAGATATAAAATTGTAAATCTGGGCGCCAGTACCGAATGAGGACGTCGCAATGGCTTATCGTCGAGGGCGACTAGAGTGCTGGACACTGAAAATGCGCCATCGGCGCACAGAATGATCGTGGAAGGCGCCATCCACGGCGCCTTCGGCGCCCTGGATGGCGTCTTTCCAGAGGGCGCCTGCTAGATTTGGGAGGGGCTAAAGCCCGGTGTGCCCCTCCCCCCTTGGATGCGCCCCTGAGTCCTTTGTCTAGCGATTTTCGAAACATGTATCGCGTCCGTAGGGGCCTTGGGAGCTGCAGTTGACCACAGGGGCCTTATAAGGCCCCTGATGACTCGGGACCCGTAGGCCGTATACGGCCTACGGGTCCCGAGTCATGTGGGCCATATCACCACAGGGCACCGCATCTTTTTCGAGATGAATGACCGTTCTTAAGCGTGTCGCATTTTCGTGAGCATGATCTGGCGTTTACATAATGTTAAGCGCCCGACGGCCCCTCTCCTGTCCGGCTGACAGCTTACTGACAAGCCACCTGGCGATCTCCAACTCAACCCTAATTACGACGTTGTCCGATAGGTGGCGGGGTCATACAATCTCAGTCAGGGCAAAGGATTCTCATAATTATTTTGCTATCATATTTTCCCCCTTTTTAAACTCATTTAAAAGCGCTATTGCACAAGTAATTTTTCGATTAGCAGCGATTGCAGCCGCCGCATCAGGGTCCGGATGGAGCCAGGGAGCGTATGCCCCGGTGACGTCACCGTAGTGTTGCAGATTTGTAACATTAGCGGGTGCAACCCCCCCCCCCCCCCCCCCCCCCCTGAGGCTTTTCGGAAATAGTGCAAAAACGGCGGCGCGCAGCGCCGCCAAATTTTGGGTACCTTATGGGGCAAACCTTGCGCATCTTTTGATAAAAAAAAATTTGACCGGGTCATGTCAGGTCACGGAGTTACGACGTCACAAAGGGAACAGCCTCCGGCCGGATTTTCACAAACTGAGTGCCAACGCCCGAGGTTTCCTGCCGGTGGTACGGACATCGGTTGATGGATCGTGATGAAACTTCCCATGCATGTTGGAGCAAGTATTGGCTATCATTACGGAGCGAGCGAAGCGAGCGTAGTCTTTCCTTAGATTAACGGAAATTTCTGAGTATGAGCGGCCGGCCGGCCGGCCGTGCGGACGCTTTTGCGAGGCTTATATCTCAGCAACCACTTGACCGATTTACACGGGGTAATTTTTGTAGGGTAGCTTCATTCCTTCTACCAAGTATTGGACTATTCCCGATGCATGTGGGTGACCCCTTACGCACGTGCCACACGCAAAACGAAGAGGTGTCAGTTTTGTAATTGTTGCAATATCTCGGTAACTACTTGGCCGATTGCGCTGAAAGTTGGCATGTGGGTAGGCACCCACTAGGCACTGCATACCCATGTACCAGAGTGGGGGTGCTGCTGCACGTGCGCACGTGCAGGGGTCGTTTCCAGATCTCGAGAACGGCTCGACCGATTGCGCTCAAATTTGGTACACAGTTAGGGACCAGTTAGTAGGGTGCCGTGCACAAGTCAGTTGGGACCCATTTTGCACGTGCGCACGTGCAGGGTGCCGCTTCCAGATCTCGAGAACGGCTGGGCCGATTGTGCTCAAATTTGGCACATCGTTAGAGACCGGTTAGTAGGGTGCCGTGCACAAGTCAGTTAGAGGTACCTCCTCGAAATTTCGCACGTGCAAGGCTCACCCTCTCGCTCGCTCCGTTAGTCGCCCCAAAAGGCGCTATACTGGTATGGTATCAGAAACTTGACCGGGTCAGGTCAGGTCACGGAGCTATGACGTCACAAGAGGAACAGAATCCGGTACTATTTTTGAAAAGCGCCCGAACCACTATTTTGCTAATTCTTGTCACCTCAATGGGAATATGCAGCAATATTAGCTTCTATAGGGAGCAAATGGACCTCCCAAATCCAAAAATACAATCAGATTTCAAAAATTTAAATTTTGATTTTTCGAATTTCTGCCGCCGACTGTGACCTTGCCGACTTCCGGCGCTCCCAACGCGCCATTTTTAGAGCTAGGGAAACGAAATACATACCAAACGATAGAGAATTGATCAAGGAACACGATAGTGAAGGTTTCAAGTCGATATCTCCCACCGTTTTGCCGCTATCGCCGCGGAAAGTTGAAAAAGTATTTTTTCCGAAAATTTGACCTTTGACCGGTCAAAAGTACGTCAAATGTTGACCTAGTACCAAAAAATATACCACCAATCGCGAGATCTCGACGAGAGCAATCCGTTGGTCTTTTCCGCTAAGCTCTACGACGCTCAGTTTTCAAACGCCAAGGGGGGGTCGCACCAACCCCCCCCCCTGCATGGGCGAAGGTGGCAGATCGCCGTTTACGGGCGAGGGTTAAAATGTGTTCGCAAGCAGGATTTACGTGATGCTAGCGACATCTATTAATTTAATCAGGGACGCTCATTGGCTGATCGCGTCCGTGAGCAGTATCGCTAGCTGACGCTTGTACAGGGTTTAGGCAATGTGCGCATGCGCAGGAACTCGTGCTCTCATGAAGGGGCTTTTGGTACCTCGGGCAGCGCCCAATGCTTTTTGGACCTGTTATGGCCTCCGCATCGAAAAACGCTAGATTAAAAGGTTGTAGAGGAAGCTTGAGGCTACTTTAATATAATTATTTGACAGATGTGTAAAAATGCAAGTGTCAGCAAGGCCGTTCCGTCGCTCATTACGTTGTAAAAAACACTTTAACTCCCGACGTTTCGCTGTTTACTGCTTATTCATGGGAATGCCCATGAAATGCTCATGCGCATTCCCATGAATAAGCAGTAAACAGCGAAACGTCGGGAGTTTAACCCTCGCCCGTAAACGGCGATCTGCCACCTTCGCCCATGCAGGGGGGGGGGTTGGTGCGACCCCCCCCCCCCCTTGGCGTTTGAAAACGGAGCGTCGTAGAGCTTAGCGGAAAAGACCAACGGATTGCTCTCGCCGAGATCTCGCGATTGATGGTATATTTTTTGGTCCTAGGTCAACATTTGACCTACTTTTGACCGGTCAAAGGTCAAATTTTCGGAAAAATAGACTTTTTTCAACTTTCCGCGGCGATTGCGGCAAAACGGTGGGAGATATCGACTTGAAACCTTCACTATCGTGTTCCTTGATCAATTCTCTATCGTTTGGTATGTATTTCGTTTCCCTAGCTCTAAAAATGGCGCGTTGGGAGCGCCGGAAGTCGGCAAGGTCACAGTCGGCGGCAGAAATTCGAAAAATCAAAATTTAAATTTTTGAAATCTGATTGTATTTTTGGATTTGGAAGGTCCATTTCCTCCCTATAGAAGCTAATATTGCTGCATATTCCCATTGAGGTGACAAGAATTAGCAAAATAGTGGTTCGGGCGCTTTTCAAAAATAGTACCGGACGCTGTTCCTCTTGTGACGTCATAGCTCCGTGACCTGACCTGACCCGGTCAAGTTTCTTATACCATATGATAGCCAATACTTGCCCCAACATGCATGGGAAGTTTCATCACGATCCATCAACCGATGTCCGTACCACCGGCAGGAAACCTCGGGCGTTGGCACTCAGTTTGTGAAAATCCGGCCGGAGGCTGTTCCCTTTGTGACGTCATAACTCCGTGACCTGACATGACCCGGTCAAATTTTTTTTATCAAAAGATGCGCAATGTTTGCCCCATAAGGTACCCAAAATTTGGCGGCGCTGCGCGCCGCCGTTTTTGCACTATTTCCGAAAAACCTCAGGGGGGGTTGCACCAACCCCCCCCTACATGGGCGAGGGTTAAGTGTTTTTTACAACGTAATGAGCGACGGAACGGCCTTGCTGGCACTTTCATTTTTACAGCTTGAGGCTACCTTTCTCCACAATAATATTGGCACTTTATCTTTTTACTTACGTATGGGGCTCGCTTGAAAAAGGTCGATTTAACATGTAAACCCTATGGGGTAGTAGTTTTTGAGCGCCCATTTGGCCTAATGCTACCAACTGTTACTGGCTACCCCTGGACGAGCCGATTGTTGTGTTAGGTTTGGCTCTTCCGGCTCTAGTCGATTTCAGAGTGGGAAAGATGACAGGAATTAGGGGGAGACAGAGGGCCTGGGCGGGAGTCCAGGACCTCATGCTCCGCTGGGGCCGAGCCCATCACGTGGGTTGGATTGCCCTGACACATGGATAGTCCTGGGCGGTGTTTCACGGCCCCGCGCTGCAGCACGCTGCGCTGCGCTGCTGCATTGTTGCGGCGGTTGATATGAATTCGGCTCCACGCTAGCGTTACGAGCTTCCGAGTCTGTTTCCATGGAAATTGGAAACCCAATACACCGGTACGCGCAACGCACCCTGCCCAAGCAAAATTTTACCATCGATGACCTCTGGTGACATGATCTCTGGCTCAGACCCGATCTAAAATTGGCTGAAGTATTTTTTCTTCTTTTTGCTACTTTTGACGCTACTTCGAATACCACTTAACCTTCGCCCCAGTGGGGGGGGGGGCATATGTTACCACCCTGTCGCGTTTTTTGCGTGTGAATAAAAAACCGCGGCGCGTAGCGCCGCGCCGCTTGGAGTAGCTTTTGGTACATCAATTTTGGACAATGTGTGAAATTTTTGACCCCAGGTCATGTCAGGTCAGGTCACCAGGTCAAGTTAACTGACCAAGCCTAAAAAAAAGTTTGCAATCATGTCCAGCCTGCAGTGTTTGTCAGAAAGGTTTGAAACTTGGTTGATTGCATGCTGTTATGGGCGCCTACAATTTGTATATCTCGGATTTTTTATATCCGTGACCTAAGGTCAGGTCAGTGGCGTGACCTTTCCATTACAAGTCAATGGAGAAAAATGAAAATGCCTCTAGATCCGTGTGTACGCATCGGAACAGTCCAAATATTTCAGAATCACAATGATTTAGTCCACTCGTGATGACCAAGATGTCATTTTTGCTGATAGCCTCTAGACAGGTCATCCGAGGTCACTTGAGGCTACAAACAGTTTTTTGCCAATAACTCGCGATTGGAAAGAGATAGAACGCTGGGGATGGTCTCATTGTGTTTGTCTTGTTGAGACGCATCGACTGATATGCAGCATGACCTTTTCCGGTAAGGTCATGACCTTGACCTGAGGTCAAAATTTCAAGTTGACCTTTCAAGGTCAAATTATAGTTCATTCGACGCGTTTCGGCGAGGGGAACACGATTCTGGCAATAGAAATGTCGTAGCTTTTTTTAGTCGAAAGTTATTGTCGAAAAACACTTTTCGTAAAAACAGCTATTTTTGGAGTTTTTGCCCTCTTGAGGCTAAACCGTTGACCTGAGGTCAATATTGATTATGACCTTTTCAAAAGAAGAGTTGAAAAGCTATCGTTTGCTCTTCCATGCATTTTTCTAGCTACCATAGTTCCTGAGATAACGGCATGTTTTCTGAAAAATATAATGACAATTGGCAAATTTTGACCTTTGATGACCTCTGGTGACCCCAATATTGCTCTAAGGTGAAAAATGACTGATATACTTTCAAACGTACGCATTTAGAGCTATCGACTGCTTTTTACCGCGTCTTTCTAGCCCTCTTAGTTTTTGAGTTAGAGGTGGGTGGTAACATATGCCCCCCCTCACTGGGGCGAAGTTGGCTGAGACCGCCACTGGGGCGCGGGTTAATGCCCGAAGCTGAGTTATAAGAATAATGCTCAATCCCCATTTCCCCTCCAACAGGGCGTGAGAGTCTAGGCATTCCTGCGGGGCACGGGCTAATAATGACTATCTCATAATCATTGTGGCCATGAACATCTACTGCCATTCTTCAACACCGGTTTCGTGGCGGTGAGCGGTGACCTCCCGTTTGGATTCTACAGCTGGCTGGCGGAAAGCGTTACCGGCCGCTCGTCCACCGCCCGCGGGCCGGACCGAGCGGTCCGGCTGACCCAACCTGACATGAGCCCGGCGCGATATGGGACAGGCAGACGGGGTTCGGCTCAGCGGAGGCAGCGCCCACTGGTGCTGGGTACTAGACCTACTGTACATACGTGCGGCAGCGGCGTGTTCGGACGCCCTCAGCTCGGTCAGCTGTCCAGCCAGCGCCACTGCCGTCTGCTCTTCCAGCTGGCCTTGGACGACCGCGAGCTGGGCTTGAAGGGCGTCGCAGGGCTTCTGCTGTTGGCCTAGCTGGAGCGTAGCTTCAGCGAGCTGACGCCGGCTCTCCTGGGCGGCCTCGTTGGCGCGCCTCGCTCGTCTCTCGGCATGGGAAGTAGCCCTCCAAAGATCTGTGATGGCCTTGGAGTAGACTTGTTGTTGGTGCGTCATCCGTGTCTCGCGATCGACGCACTTACTCCAGTAGCTTCTCCAAGGTGGCTCTCGTCTGCTCATAGGCCAGGAAGATTGAAGAATAGTGGAGACGGCGCGACAGCGGCGGCCTGGAGGAGCTGCAGCGCCACCTCTTTGCTGCACAGCCACTCTTCATAAGCAGCGTGGTGCTCGAGAAGAATATCGGCTGCGGCACTGATGAGCCGGGACGCTTCAGCGTTTCCGGTCGGCCGGTCGGGATGTTGTAGCCGCTGGAGGCGGCGCCTCGCGCTTCTAACGGCATCCGCTGGTGCAGATATCGGGACGCCAGGAAGCAGCTCGGCATCCACCTGGCTCTAACAGCGTCATCTTCCACAGCGCTGCCCTCGAAAGATGCTCTTCGCCCGCGGGGACAGACTATGAACCCCCCCCCCCCGCCAGTCAAAAAACCGTGGCGACGCCCCTGGAAAGTCAAGTTAATAGGGATCATATTGACATAGAAAGAATCCTTCCAAGATTGAGAATGAAGCGTCGGCATGAAAACTAGCGTCAGGGTGGTCGCTTTGCCTTGGTCTCCCCTATCCCTTGTTTCAAGTTACCACAAAGGTTATTTCTTGACTCAGTTGAGACGGAAAAAGTTATTTTTTTGGCAAATGCTTTTTTCAAGTATCAGTGAAATGGGTGAAAAATAGCCTTAAACCGGCCAGCGAAGTAGACTTACGGGTTCCCTATGTTGATCTGTATTTTACAAACGACACCGGTAAATCTCAAATGAGCCGCCCCCCCCCCCTTTCTCCAGTCAGAAAATAATTCACACGCCGCTGTCCTTGCATGTGCGCACGAGCAAACTAACACGCTAATTTACTTGAGCTGGGCGTCCTCTAAACAGGCCAACAACGATACACTAAATTTGAGTTGGCAGAATCGGTCCAGTCATTCTGTAGCTGTAGAAATGCATCCTGCACGTGCGCAAGTCCAGTAGTAATTGATTAGGAAGCAAATGCCCTTATTTCATTTTACACGTACTCAGTGGAAAATTTGCGACATACCACGATCTGGCTTCGAAATATGCCGAAATCGGCATGTCCCAATAATGTCAATGAAAATTGCTATCAAGAGCATTATCTAAGGCTGGGGGTGGTCCCCCAACCCCGCTACGAGGGCTTAAGGGACGAGAGCTTTTCCGTCCCCCTCCCCCCCCCCCCCTGCGGCGCCGCCCGCACGTGCCCATTGTTCGCCTCCATCGTTCCACGTCCCAATCCCACATACGTCGGTCCGATGCTCCTGATTGGCGCCGTG
Source organism: Amphibalanus amphitrite (assembly GCF_019059575.1). Classification (NCBI taxonomy): domain Eukaryota; kingdom Metazoa; phylum Arthropoda; class Thecostraca; order Balanomorpha; family Balanidae; genus Amphibalanus; species Amphibalanus amphitrite. The sequence goes on from NW_024882066.1 coordinate 121,228, forward strand.
TTTGGCGCTAGGCGATGATGTTACTGGCGACCGAGCAGACGCCCCACCGATGACGCGGCCATCGTTCTGGTGTGCTGCGGTCGCGCTGCCTCCATCCAATCATGGGACAGGATTAGGGAGGGTCCCTAACATCGCGGAACACATGGAGCTGATGGATGGAATTCGCTACTGGACCACTAAGAGAGATAGACCGCACCGTCCACTGTCCATTGAGGAACCGTGCTGCACTGAGAAACCGGACCGTGGCGAATGACGGAATCTGCAAATGTCTCGAGACAATCGTGCCAAAATGAGATATTTTCAGAATCACGACTTATCGGCACATCTGCAATAAGTAAGGTGGAAATTATTGCCAGCAGTCATTTGAAGAATTTTAATAGCCAGAGTTGATCTTATATTAGTGGCCAAATAATTCAATTTGTCACCAGCTTCCGGTCAGGTTCAGAGAATGAATCCAAAGTATTCTCCAGATTTGAAGTCGTAGGTAGATCCTCCGATTTAAAAAAAAACTTGATTCAAGTAATATTTCCAGGGTTTGGTGTTTGTTTAATCTTCCAAATAAACAAACATAAACAAACTGTTCACGAACAAATGTGTTCGCGAACAAGTGACGTCATCGGTCAAATTTTGGTAAACAAACAACGAATAGTTCGCGAACGTTCATGAGCTGTTCGCGAACACGGTAAAGAGGGGGTAGGTAAGACTTAGCCATTTCGCTCCTAATTTAGATACAACCTTGCGGAAAAAGCCAGCGTGTGCGTCTGCGAACCACAGCGATTGGTATCCGATTTCAAGGTCTTACACCAACCGGTGACCCCTGAGGTCAGGTCAAGTGTCATAAAGTAGGGGTTTGGTTTTTGGTGAATAACTTCGCCACAAATGGTGGCAGAGCCGCGATTTTGGCACCATCGTGCTCGTCGTGGCCAGGCGCGTCGAATGATACACTTTCTGTTTTGATTAGGTCTTTTTAGGATGTTGACCTCAGGTCAAGGTCAGATCAAAGCCACTCGGGTCACAAAGCTGCATGGAGGATGTCATGTTGCATATCATTCGATGTGGCAGTTCTTTCTGAGTCAAGTGATGCCTCAACCGATTCGCTAGCTCAATTTGATCGGAAGTTATTAGCGAAAAGCTCCTACTGCACCAAAAAACCTTAGTGGCGTCTTATATGACGTCATGTAAGGTCTTAGATGAACAATCTAAGCCTCAGCGTTGCAAGAATAATTATGACTCACGATTCCATGTGCTCATGGTGTGTCAAAAGTGGAAATAGCCGCCCGGCTTTAGTTCGCCAGCCTTGTCAATAGATGGCAGTACCACAATATGGGCAGCGGATCGTGCAATGGACGTCAAATCTTCTTTATCTGCTAAGAATTGAATGGCGGATCTTTTCATGCAAGAATCAAGTAAATCGGTCCACAACTTTTCTAGCAACAGGGATATGAAGTCAAACACCCTGCCAGAGCGGCGGCGCGGCGGCCGGCGGCGGCCGTTACCGGCCTGGGAGACTGGCGGCGCTGAACGGTTCCGACTTGGCACTGCATTTAAACCTGTTAACTGCTTGGAATAGTTATTATAGCAAAATTTTCATTCAAGTGAGGAATAAACAAGGGCAGGAAGTACGTATGCTTGTGTGCGTACTGTGTAAGCCAAGAAACTGCATTAGCAGATACTCGCTAATATTAGATCCAGCCAAGTCCAAATGCATTTCAGAGGATGTGTTTCTGACGGGTCAACAATATTTATCGTTCGATGGCGGATACAGTTTTAGCAATACAAAAAAAAAAATATTTTTGCACAGCTCTATTCCTTGAATAATTCTCTTCAACGCCTCATTCCTAGTTGAGCGAATTAGCCCATCCTGGTTAAATAAATAAGGCGATTTCGCCACAAGGTCGCGGAAAACCGACCGAAAACGGCCGCGCTCAACGTTAATTTAGGCATGCAGACTCTTAAAGGAAATAGTTCACTCTCCTGAAATTAGTATTTTGCTATGGATTTATGTTTTTTTATGCTCAAAATGATCAGAAAATAAAACAAAACGTTTTTGTAAAAAGGATTATTTTCTATATTTTAGTATAAGAAGAACTATATTCTACATAAAATAATGTTTGACGCGGAAGCTTATTACGCGTTGACCAATCATATTGCGTAGGACAAACCCATCGGCTGTAAGCAGCATTCTGATTGGCTGACGATTACGTGACTGCATTCCTCAGCAAGGCACGCATTCCTCTGCAAGGCACTTTTCGGAACGAAAAATGGAATATCTTCGTCTAGGGTGATCGTTGGGCCGTAAAAGCTTCTGATTTGTGCTAGTCTCAGCGCAAGCAACAAAACTGCTATTCCAGTTCCAAACCCCATGTTAAAAGTGAACTATTTCCTTTAAAAACTCGCATTGGGCGGGCAGGGTTTCCCAGGTATTGGCTCCAAAACACCGTATTCGGCTCCCGAATACGTCCAAGTGACCCGCCTCGTTCCTAGTTAAACTCTAATTAGATCAAGTGATTCATAAGGAGCGAAAAAGCGACAAAAAGCATGAATTTCCCTATGGCGGCGGGCTGCCGGGTTGCCAGACGGCGCACCGGCTATTTCCACTTTTGACACACCATGTTGAGATATGACTGGTGCATTTTTTTCACATGTAGAATACGCCTGCAGTCATGTCAGCACCGTATGATAACAATTGCTCGAGAGATATCAGAAATGATGACTTGTTCATGAACGTTCATGAACGTTCACGAACTGTTCGTGAACAGAGAATCGTTGGTGAACATGTGACCTTGAATGTCAAAATTCGTAAACTATCAAATAAACAAACAAACATATATTGTTCACGAACTGTTCATGAACAGATATACAAACACCAAACCCTGAATATTTCAGATAACTTGTCGGCTGGCCGGCCGTGCTCTTCGCAGTCATCAGTGATCGGTAAGTTGATAGGTGCCTCAAGAAATGCCATTTTTATGTTTAACTAGGTGTCCAGCATTACGCGCAGCGTAATGAATCAATTTTCATTAAAATCGGCCCAGTAGCGGCCGAGTTAATGCCAGAATAAATGTTGCGTCTCCTCTTGGCCGGCGGTGCTCTGTTCCGGTCAAGGCCGTATAAGAGAGGTAGAATCATCCCGCAATTTCCAATGGACCGGTCGCTAAGCATTAGCGTGACGTCACTGGTGGAGACCGCGCGGCGCCCGGCTCCAAGCCGTACGTCGGGTACATTTGGCACTTCATCGTTGTTATTACTGAACGTAACGACAACTTATGACCCTTAATAACTTTTTTACCCACCTAAAGCTGATTTCCTTGCCGATACATTGCCGACCCGAGCCCCACGGTTGACAATCTTGGGATATGGGTCGGATGGGCGACCTCGCGACGGGAGAAGGAAATTGTTGTGTCCCGCACCGCCGATTGCATTCTCTATCTGTACCCGGAGGGGGGCAGGGGGCACGTGCCCCCATCGGATCAGGGGGCCTCTCGGGCCCGAGGGGCCCTGCAGGGCCCCTTGGCGTCGCATGCGACGCCAATTGGCGGCTGAGGGTCCACGCTGGCATTTTCGACTCAGAAGGGCCCCACAGGGCTCGAAAGAATACCTTATGTGCTCCGAATAGCCACACTTCTCTCCATAAGAGCCACACACCGGCTTTTTATTGTTCCTTGTCGGCATTTGAGGGCCCCTTGCCGGCCTCTCAGGGCCCATTGGCGACCTCTGAGGGCTACTTGCCGGCCTCTGAGGGCCCTTACCGGCCTATCAGGGACCAGCAGCTCTAAGGGTTCCACACACGCCTGTGATGACCCCCTAAACCAATGGTTGAAGGCCCCCACAACGGCGCCTGCGAGGGCCCTCACCGGTGGCTGTGAAAGCCCCAAACCGGTGCCCAGCTGAGGGCCCCACACTGGCACCTCTGAGTTCAACTGGCAACCCTGAATGAAGTTCCAAAGGCCCAAACCAGTGCTTCTTCTAGAAATTGAATTTGCCGTGGGACCTTGAGGATCCTGGATCTTGATTTTTGGTCACGGCACAAGTCTGTTCTTAAGGCCATATATCGGCGGCTCTGAGGGCTCGACGCCGGAGCCTCTTACGGCCTAAGACGGGACCTTCGCATCGGACGGCCACTCACCGGTGACTTTTGAGGACCCACACCGACGACTCCGAGGGCCCCCACCGGCGTCTGAGAGTACCTTGCTGGTCTCTGAGGACTCCACAGGGCTCCTGAAGACACCGCAGACCTCTTGAGGGCCCCTTGTCGGTCTCTGAGAGCCCCTGTCGGTCTGTAAAGGGTTCGAGCCAGCAGCTCTAAGGGTCCCACACCCGACTGTGTGACAGCCCCACGGCCCACACTGCAGTGTCTCTGAGGGCCCACAACGGCAACTGTGAGGACCCTCATCGGCGCCTCTGAGGGCCCACAGCGGTACCTCTGGGGCCCCGCACCAATGCCTCCGAGGGCCTCACACCGGTACCTACCTCTGAGGGCCCACACCAGTGCCTCCAAAGGCTTCATAACCGGTGGCCCTGAGGGCACTACACCGGTGATTTTTGGGGGCCTACCGAAGGCACAACACAATCCCTTAGTCTCGCTGAGTTTCTATCCCAATCCCATACCGGCTTCTATCCCAATTCCGGCTCAACTAATTAGCAGCCCCCCCCCCCCCCAATGGGTCAGCGGCGCCGCGCCGGTGACAGGGGCCGGGGGCCAGCGCCATCGGGGCGGCAGTCGGCCACGCGCACTCAATGGTTAGCGCTTAGCACCGGCGGCTAGCGCACGCCCGGCGTGTTATTGGCCGTGAGCCGCTCCAAAACGGCTGCAGTAGCTGGTCGATATAGGCATTAAGCAGATGAGAAGATGCAGGTGGATTAATGACCGGCAAGCTTTTGTGCTTTACGAGGGCGAAGGGTCGAAGTCGGCTGCTAAGCCGTGAGCGGATTTTATCAGATGCCGCTTCACTATGACCTTTATCCGGGTCCTGGTCCGCTGACGCACTCTTGGAGAGCCGAATCACAGCAAAACTCCATCCACGACTGTATCTATACGGCTTACGCTTTTCTGAAAACGTCTGCGTTTGGCCTACGGGCCCGGCCGGCCGGCCCCGACTGGCGATCCACCAGTGACGTCACTGGTAGTGTTAAGCTGATTGGCGAATAATGCATGGGGAAAACCGGGACGACATCCCCCTGGTTCCGGTATTCATTGCCAAAGGTCAGTGACCCGCCGGCTCTGATTTCGCTCAGTTTTGCAAGCGAAGAAACAGCCTACGGCACGTGCTAACTGCTCGGCGCCGGCCGCGGCCCAAATTCCCGCAAAGATGCGCCTGTCACGTGCACACCGCTGCACGCACCCTCTCGAAAAGTTGATACGACAAACAGATGCACGCGTCCGACTTACGTCAAAAATTTCACCCACGTAGCCCGCACCGTTCCGGAGCAATAGCCCGCCAAGCGTGACTGACGCGTTACATACGGACATTTTGATTTTTATAAGAGTAACTAGAGGGACAGCATTACACGCAGCGTAATAAATTAATTTTCTTTAAAATCGGCCCAGTAGCGGCCGAGTTATGGCTAGAATAAATTTGGTGTCTTCTCTTGGCCGGCGGTGCTCTGTTCCGGTATTCATTGCCAAAGGTCAACGACCTGCCGGCTCTGATTTCGCTCAGTTAATCAAGCGAAGAAACTGAGCCTACGGCGCGTGCCGTCTGCTCGACGCCGGCCGCGGCCCAAAACGCTGCAAAGATGCGCCCGCCACGTGCACACCGCTGCACGCACCCCCTCGAAAAGTTGATACGACAAACAGATGCACGCGTCCGACTTACGTTCAAAATTTCACCCCCGTAGCCCGCACCGTTCCGGAGCAATAGCCCGCCAGGCGCCAAGCGTGACTGACGCGTCACATACATACATACATACATACATACATACATACATACATACGGACGTTTTGATTTTTATAAGAGGAACTAGGTGTCCAGCATTACGCGCAACGTAATAAATTAAGTTTCAATAAAATCGGCCCAGTAGCGGCCGAGTTATGGCCAGAATAAATTTCGCGTCTCCTGGCCGGCGGTGCTGTGTTCCGGTATTCATTGCCAAAGGTCAACGACCTGCCGGCTCTGATTTCGCTCAGTTTTGCAAGCGAAGAAACTGAGGCTAATGCGCGTGCTCTCTGATCGGCGACGGCCGCGGCCCAAAATCCCGCAAATATGCGCCCGCCACGTGCACACCGCTGCACGCACCCCCTCGAAAAGTTAATACGACAAACAGATGCACGCGTCCGACTTACGTTCAAAATTTCACCCCCGTAGCTCGCACAGTTCCGGATCAATAGCCCGCCAAGCGTGACTGACGCGTCACATACATAGGGGAGACCCGGGAGGTATGGGCCCCCTGGAGGTATGGGCCATCGCAGTTTTGAAGAAGTGTTGCGTATTTTTACACATTTGACCGTGTAAACTGGTAGCAGCCATTCCGTTATACAACCCATGCGATTTTCAAAATCCTCCTCAGTCTTCTTTGGCGATGAGCGGTGATAAAGCGTTTTTGCCCTCTTCGAGTAAAATACTGTATGTACATACAGAAAATTCGTGATAAATTTGAAACAGGCTCGTTTTATGATGTCAGACCAATGCTAACATAAAGTTTAAAGCATGCAAATTAAGACTGGATAGACAATTTGAAGCTTTCTTGCAAGAGTATGGGCTGAGATGCTATGCAAATTCTGGCGTCCTAACCGGGAGGTTCGGGCCACCCACCCCCGCTGATCCGTAATCAATAAAAAGATGCTTTCATTGAGTGTCATCTTCAATAAGTTTTATTTTTGTCGCGCAAGGTTGAAAATTTAACTTCAAATTTCATTCGAACAGAAAAATATTATTTATTTTATTTCATGGTGAATGATAGAGTTTACCAAAATACATATGTGCCCAAGCGACCTCAATGAAGTAAGCTGTTGGCCGCTTATGCGGTTGCTGGGCTCTAAGAGAGATCAAGGTAGATACCAGCTGGCAGCTACGAGTATTGTTCTCATTGTCGAGAAAAGAATATGAAACATGGCACCGGCCCATACCTCCCGGGCCATGGCCCATACCTCCCGGTGTATTTTGATGAATCGAAAAAGCACATCATTTATTGAAAGTTATCTCGAGACAAAATAGTTGATCCCAGATGCCTAATATCAGGCACACTTTGCAGCCGAAAGGCAATTTCACGTGCTAAGAGTGAAAAACCGGGTCTAGCCACTGCCCACTGGAAGAAAATTGCGTTTTCACAAAACTGGCCCATACCTCCCGGGTCTCCCCTACATACATACATACATACATACATACATTAACATACATACATTAACATACATACATACATACATACATACATACGGACGTTTTGATTTTATATAAGTAATGTTGTTGAGCGCTTGAGCGAGGAACATTATTATAATAAGTTTTAATATCATTTGATCTTTTATCGTAGAGTATACTAAATAATCAAAAAAATATATTGATATTGATATTTCGATCACAGATCTTCGTCGCAATTGATAACAAATGACCAAAAACTCTTTTGTTATTTATTCCGACGAAAGTCCTTGATCGAAATAGCAATATCCAGGGGTGTAATTTTTTATCTCTTTGTGCGATAGGCGTTATCACAAGTGTATTCGCGGCCATTGGGGCGACGTAAGAAAAGAAGAAACCAATTGGCCCCAAGAACTTTAAATTATCAGTTAGCATGCAAATTTTCCTTGATTTGTAGAGAATTTACCATTATCTGTTACAGAAAATTGCATTTAAAATCTTCCATTTATGCTTTTTTCATCGTTTGCACAATACGTTCTTTTGCTAAGCTAGAAACACTAATTAGAAATAGTTCCCGCATCATCAAGAACAATAGGGAAGGCTTGAAGTGAATAAAATAATTTAAACGGTTTTGTAATATATGTGAAGGCACTTCTACAGTTGCCTGTAGAACTATTGAAGGCAAAAGTTCAACTTTTTCACAAGACGGATGTCTGTAAACCTATTAAACTTGTGACAACTCAGCCGGTATTTCGTCGCCTACAGACCAGCTTTCCCTAGTGACCGATAGAGGCGCTGCTATCGATGTCCGCCCGTGCCGCCTAACGGGGGGCCGATGCACTGCAATGGTGAAAAAGCACCCACAGGTCTTATGACACAAGCACCCTTTCGAGAGCACGGCGCCCTTCGCATGCTCTAACGGCGTCCTGACCGCCTCGGGTTCCTGGATAATATAGCGTTTTTAATCACTCGGCGCCCTTCTGGGAGAATGGCGCCCTTTTGACAGCACTGCGCCCTTCTCATTGTCTAACGGCGCCCTCCTGACCGTCTCGCGCCCTTATGTCTCTGTCCACCGTGCATCCCTCGACTGTTCGGCGCCCTTCTGGCCTCTCAGCGCCCCTGGACCACATAGCGTTTTCAATCACTCGGCGCCCTTCTAGGAGAATAGTGCCCTTTGCACGGTCTCACGGCGCCCTCGTAACCGTCTGGCACCCTGGCACCCACTTTACCGCTTAATTCTAGTTAAATTAGCGGCACATTAGCGAGGTGGGTTCAATCAACCCCCTCGGCCGGGGCAAATATAGGTCCGGCGAGTGAATTTGAGGAATTCTGAAGATACGATCGTGTTTTCCACTCAATTCTGCGTAAGATGCCGGGTTCCGTATCTACGTAACTTGAACGTAACGGATGCGGCGGCCGCAAACGTAAATCGAGGTCCCGAATTCCCTATTCCTCAACACAGGCGGCAGCCGGTTCCTGGTCTGCGCAATATGGCCGCCACCGTTAGACACTATGGCCAATAGGGTTGAAGCGGCAGTGCTCCCCTGTGGGGCCGCCCCACACGAGTGCGTTTTTCATCCGGTACCTACGGTTGCGGTACGGCGCGATGCGGCAGGATGCGAACGCCGCAAGCTTGACGCATCGGCGCCGCACGGTATCGTCACCATGGCAACGTGACAAACAATTCTGTCGACAAAAAAAAACGTGAAAAAAACGTGATAAAAAAACGGTCCAATGGTTGCGTGGCCTAATGGTTAGCGATCTCGCCTCGAAATTCAAAGGTCCCTCTTTCGCGGCCGATCACCTCCGTCCTCCACATTGCAGCAAGTCTAGTGTAATTTGTTACCAGACTCTTTTGCCAGGCTTATATCTCCGCAACCACTGCACCAATCCACTTGCGGTAATTTTTGTAGGGTAGCTTCATTCCTTCTACCAAGCATTGGACGATTTCCAATTCGTGTGGGTGACCCCTTATGCATGTGCCACGTGCAAAAGGTTGGAGTGTCAGTTTTGTAACAATTGCAATATATCGGTAACTATTAGGCCGGTTACGCTGACACTTGTGATGTAGGTAGGTTAGGCACCTAAATACTAGACAATGCATTCTCGTGTCACGGTTGGGGTGCTGCTGCACGTGTGCGCGTGCGGGGGTGGCTTCCAGATCTCACGAACGGTTGGACTGATTGCGCTCAAAGTTGGTACACGGTTAGGGACTGGTTAGTAAGGTGCCGTGCAAAAGTCAGTTGGGACCACGTTGGCACGTGCGCACGTGCGGGGTGCCGCTTCCAGATCTCGAGAACGGCTGGGCCGATTGGACTCACATTTGGCAAATCGCCAGAGACCGGTAGAGACGGGTGCCGTGCACAAGTCAGTTGGAGGTTGTACAGGTCACCGCTGAAGTAATGTGCGGTATTCGTGGTGACTGGGGTTTGGATCTGTATCTTAGGACCTATTTGCCCGACTGCCATGAAATTTTGAATCATATAAGCGAAAAACTGTTTAACCCCATTTCCCCATTTGTGACCTGAGATGGCCTTAGGGGTATAAGGAGGGGTCACCGCCCGTCACGGGTGCCATCTTCCAATTCAGTATGTCATGTTGACTTGTCATGAGGTGTTTGGAAGTGTTTAGAATGGCGTTGGTCCAGAATAGACGCATTTCAATTTTCTCCCATTGACTTATAATCAGAAGGTCGCAAAATTGACATGGCCTTAGGTCGCCGATATCAAAATTCTGAGAGATACGTTTTGTACTTACTGTTGGTTTGATCAATCGATGAAAGTTTCACAGCAATCGGCCACTCGGTGTAGCTATGACAGACATTGAACCTTTCTATGAGGTGAGGTCACTCAAAGTGACATGACTGAATGACATAGGTCTGAAATTTTCACATGTGCAGAAAGATGCTTGAACTGGCGCCGTTTTTTAGATATCTGCAAAAAACCTCAGGGGGGGGGACCTCCAACCGGCCCGGCGCGGGTTAGTTGTTGATACCAGCCGCGGGGCAGACGTCAGATGGTCGCGGTCCGTAGGTTGCCGACCCCTGCACTGAACAATTGTCGTCCACATCGATCTATATTGTTGTCAGCGATTGCATGCTCTATTTATTGCGCTTCTTTTTCTCATATGTACCGGCTCAAATGTTACCAGCTCGTCGTTCGCTGTTGTTATGCGAGCCCGGAGAAATTGGTATGTCTGCTGTCTGCATTCAAAGGCCATGAATACTATTCATCTTACGCTAACATGATCAGATACCTCTACCGAGCGAGATCAGATACCTACACGGAGCGCCACATGCTGCGGCTTGGCGTCGTCCAGCGCGGGAGAATCGTTACTGTGATTTGAAATAAGGTAATGCACATTCGTGAGTCGAAATCCGGCTGTGGGGCCATAGATAACAGCGTCTGTTTCTTAGGCGTGTGCAACATTATTACCCACGCGGCTGTGCCCGGCGCGGGGAGTCGGCGAAGTGCTACGTACAGGAATAAGAGTTTCCGTTAAAAAAAAAAAAAAACAAGGATGCATTCGCGGACTCTTGGTCCTGCCATATCAGGTGACGGTGATGACTGTCTTGCTGTGCGCCCAGTGCTGAGGTGGGCGGGCGCAGCTGGCGGCGGCCCGGGGCGCGAGGTACGGCCCGCACAGCGTGCTCACCAGGCGCCAGAGCAGCGCGGCCAGCGTCCAGACGGAAACGCCCAGCAGCAGGCCGAGCAGGCCGCCCAGCTCCGAGGCCAGCTGCTGCGCCGTGGTGGACAGCTGCTCCTTCATCACAGTGGTCCACTGGCTGAGCACCACGGTGACGGTCGGGTGGGGCGCCGCCGGGTAGTAGCGTCGCTCCTCGCCGCCGTGGTGTTTGACCACTTGGCAGGCGGGCGGACACGGACAGTTGGCCTCGGTCGCCGGCAAGCTGCGCGCGTACAGTGCCCCGTACAGCTCTGACAGCGAGGAGGCGTTGGCGCACAGCGGTACACCGGGTACCGGGTCGAAGCCCAGCGCGCGGCAGCCGACGGCGGCGGCGGCCGCCGCGTGCCAGCAGGAGATCCGGCAGCTCTGCTGGCTGTAGCTGTGCTGGTGGCGGCACGGCCTCTGGCGGCGGGACACGCTGCGCATCACCTCCGTGCTGACACGGAGCGCCACATGCTGCGGCTTGCCGTCGTCCAGCGCGGCGGTGACGGAGGCGCTGCGCGGCCCCACACCGTACAGCAGCACCGGCCGCTCCAGGGCGTGCGGCAGTACCTCGAACAGGCCGCCCGACCGCGGCCCGAACGACGGAGCGAAAAAGTCCATCGAGAGTCCGCCGTTGCGGTGGACCAGTGTCGCGTCGGTGTCGTTGAGCTGCAGCCGGTGGCAGAGCAGTGGCCGCGTCGGTCCCGGCACCAGTACCTCATGCCAGCGGCCGAGCCGTTGCCTGTCCGGTGGACACTCCGGCAGGCAGCAGGTGGGCGACCCGGCGAAACAGCGAGCCAGCACGCTGGCCAGCGGCCGGTCCGCCTGCCGGACGTACTGCTCCTGGGTGATGTTGCCGACGGCCCAGCGCCCGTGCGCGCCTGGCTGTGCCTCGGACACGCCCTCGGCCGGACAGACGGTGATGTTGGGCACGCCCGTCTCCATCACCAGCACGGCGGTGTGCACCTGCTGCTGGCGGAACCGGCGCACCGCCTGCCAGCAGAGCAGCGCGCACAGCGCCAGGCACAAGGCGCGCAGCACCAGCTCGCCGAGCTGCAGCAGGCGCCGCTCGGCGGGTCGGCGGCCGCCGTCAGCGCCGGCCGCGGGCACCACCAGCGACAGCAGCCCGTCCAACCGAGCCTGCATGGTACAGCGGCCGGAATCGCCACCACGAGTGACCTCAGAGTAACTTCAGAGGTGAGATCTCGCGCAGCGCAGCATTCTTAGTCGGCCTGACAGCTGTTGTGCTTTGTTCGTTTGGTGGTGAGAGCTTTGGCACTAAACTGAGGACTCCTTGTGCGGCGGATGAAGGCCTCCACCCGTCGATGTCGCGTTGTCGCTGGCGACTGGACCATGGGTGCGTCACGTATCGGTCTGTTCTGAGGGGCCCGAACGGCCGGCGGAGCCCGTCAGTTGCGTCGCACCATTCCAATTGGGTGAAGCATCATTACTGCCATGGACTACTGTCCTTATTCAGCGCCGCGCCGCCCACTGGTCTCGTTCCCATTTGTAATGGCGTGTGCACCTTGATGGTGTAGACCTGCTGCTGCAGTAAGCACGTACGGACAAGCAATGGACGACCGCAGGTTGGATCGATGGCATTGTATTGTGTGTGTGTGACCAAAACATTCCCAACTGCATTCACTCACAGTCCGCTGGTGATGCATTGAATCTGTTGTTCAGCTACCTTTTACCCTCGCCGGCACAGGCCATTTTGAGTCCTTCGACGGCACAAAGGGGGGGGGGGGGTACGACCCCCCCTCGCGTTTGGCCCTTGATGAAGCTAGAGCTTCGCGGAAATAACGAGCGTGTTGCCCGTCACGAGAGGAAGCCAATGATACCCAATTTTAAGGTCCTAGGTCATCGGTTGACCTTCCAGGTCAGGTCAATGACCATAAAATCGGGAATATCGGGACCTGTTAGAAAGTCGTAAAGCGTGGCTAAGGGGTATTCCGGGGGCGTATTTGGGGACGCTTTTTCGGACGCTGCCTTCCCCGTGTCGCTACGTGGCCCACCCAGGAGCCGAGTTAGAAGGGGTATGTTCCCCAGCACCCCACCTCCGCAGGGCGTCCAAATCCAGGACCCCCAGCGGGGCGCGGATTAATCCATTCGGACTAAATTAAATGAGGCAAGAAGGTTTCACTCTTGTTTTTTTCCCCTTGCCGTCGAGGACAGAGGACGACCAGAGTTGGCGAGGGTACCTACATTCACTTGCATAGTTGAGTGTATTTTGAATTGATTGTCCGTGTCAACAACATCGTTTCCTCCACTCCATTATCCTAATGCTATTTTTTTTTATTTCAGGTACTGTCATGAATAAGTAATAACTCAGTCCTGACCATGTATGTAGACCCCCCATGTAATCATGGCTAAACAACACCACAAGCGTTTTAGGGGATCTTACGCATCACATAAGAGACACACAAAGATAGTATGCTACATTTGCAACTCGGAAATAAGTCAGGCAAAAAATTTGATCAAACATTTCGAAAGACAACATAAACATGCTCTTACTGAGGCAAAAAAAAAAAAACACAGCAAACATTATGTTTCATACCTCATTGAAAAATCTTCGTTGGCTATGCGGAAATAGAGTATTGCAGCTTCTAAGAAAATAGTTCATTTTTTTAGCCCATCACTGGCGACTGATGCAAATGCCCGAGAAGAAAACCAGGAACCTGTTATTCCTCCCAAGTGGAAGCTTGGGAACGTAAAGTTGCAGAGAACGAGAAAGGAAGGCTGACAAAAATGACTTTGAATGAATCACTCTCTTGGCTTTTGTTGAAGGAGGAGTCCAATGGTGTTCGTGGTTACTGTTCCGGCGTGTCACTTACTTCTGACGGCAGGAAACTGTGCCTTAAGCACGAGGGAAGTTTGGTTCATAAGGAGTCTGTAGAAAAAATGACGCTAGGGCAAGAGTCTGCCAAGCGATGGGCCAGTTTCGACGAACTAAATCGGACTCTAACTAGTGACGTGCTATTGATTGCGTACCAGAACCAGAGGGGGCATTCATGTGCTGACTTTCAATCAGATATGACTGAACTGTTTCCGTATCTTAGGCTAGCTCCACAATATGCGACTATTAAGCGTAATATACACCGCAAAACGGCGGCAAGTTTCATAGATGTTATATACAACTTCTTTCTCGATCGATTCAGATCGTATATTTTGTCGCCATGTCCCACCACCGGACGCCCAAGACATTTCCATCATGTAAGTGCAGATAAAGGCAGTTCGGGAAAAGTGACGCGTCAAGTGATAAATATGCGGTACCTTGACATCAGTCCTGCTTCAGTGACGATGGTTGTAACAAACCTTTCGGTTGATGTGATTCGAAATCGAGCTACTCAGGATGAGAGGGGGCAAAGCATTTCCCATGAATCAGATGCCGTAGGATGTTTGGAGCATATCGTTGGTTCGTTGAGCGACAAAGTTATGAAAATCCCTCCTCAGAAATTGCGTACTACGTGTATGTCTCTGAGTATTGACAAGGAGGCTGTTCATGCAGGGCCCGATTCCGGCGTGGCAGTGAGGTGGAAGGATCGCTTTGACAATCATGCTTTCGTTCACCTTATAGACCGGGCCCATAAAGTGGAGAAACTGTTCCAGGATGCTCTCAAAAAGGAAAGTATGAAATGGGCGCGCGAGTTTCTTGACAGCCTTCACACTATAGTAGATGCGGATCAATCTACTAAAGCTTTGAGGGTCGCTAGGAACATTGACGAATCATTTCTTACCCTGAAACGACAAATTAAAACTCGCTTTATAGAGTTCTCGGTGGAATCAATAGTCAGTCATCAATCAGTTCGGAGCACTAGTTATGACTATTGAAAACATTTTGGCAATGAAGCCTGAAGTGGATGTTGTCCGTCGTAACCAATTGAGTGTTTTGGCTGACCTGAACTACATTCCAACCGGTCTTGTCTTGATGCATACGTTTGGGCTTGGCGTTCGCATAAGCAAAGCAAGTCAAGCAGACACATACAACATTTGGGACGATGCAAGTGCGATAAGCAAATTCAAAATGGAACTATTGCAACTGAAAAACGATCCGCACTCGAACCCTCTTTTGCAGAAGCATGAAAACGACTTTACGGATGGTAAGGTTTGTGGATTTTCCTTCCTGGAGCTGGCAGACACTGTCAATAGCTATAGCCGTGGTACCAGAAGTGCCTCCAAACAAATCTTTTGATGCTTTGGGGAATGTGTGGCAAACCTCTTACAATATACCTGACGTGGTGGAATTGGTGGAAATAGCAATACTCATGTGTAGAAGTCAGTCAGATACCGAAAGAACTGGCAAAATTGTGAGAGATTTCTGATAAGAGATTTGGAGGAAAATTTAACGAATTGAAGCCTGAAGACAAAGACAGATGCGCTAAAGAGGTGTTCATTCGGTCGTTTAACCCGCGCCCCGCGGGGGGGGCAGAATCTGCCCCCTCCCATTTTTCGCGAAAAACTTCTAAACGCGTTACGCCAGCGACGTCAAACTTTCAGTACCTTATCATACATCAATTTGACACGTTTCCTGAAAATTTGAGCGAAATCTGTCGATTTTTTTTGAGAAATTGACGTTTTAGTGACGTCATGTTCGCCATTTTCGCCTCAAAAACGGCAAAATTTCAAACGCCGCTACCATCTTCATTTTTAAAGGAATCAAGACGTAACAAAAAAGGTTATACGTGATTCTACTTTGTCTATCAAATAGCTATCTCGGTTTTTTTTTGAAAATCATGGATTTTGGCCTTTTTTTTAAACTGACTTTTGGGAAAATAATTATAAAATCCAAAATTTTGAGTGTATCGAAAAAACCGGAAAATATGTCAGAGAAGTGGTGTATGTGCACCTACATACCAATTTTTAGAAGCATCGGTTAAAGAATGTGGGAGTTATTCAAAATTTTATGACGTCACGACACACATAAATTTTGAATAATGATTTTTTGGAAGTTCTAGACCTCGTACGGAAACAAAAATAGCACCATTCGATTCGCCATGAAAAACTGCATCAGATAGACACCTATTTAGGCCTGAACAAACAAATTCAAAATTTGACCTCACTTAACCTCACCTTGACCTGACCTCGACCTGAAATTCATCCAGAGGTGGTCCATATCAATTATTGAGTGTGCCTATTGAATTCTATGAGTAAAATGACCCATAAAACATTTGTCGCACGTGCCCTTTTCTACATTTTGTTTTTGGTGACCTGACCTGACCTGACCTTGACCTTGACCTCTGAATGATATTGTATGCAACGAATATTGTCTTGGTAGCCTAAGAACACGTTTTGGGCAATCAGTCTCAGTCCATGACTCCATTCTTCGGCAACTACGGTGCAAGGCCGATACTGTAGAAACTTGCATTTTGTACCCTTGACCTGACCTTGACCTGACCTCTGACCTACTTAACCTTCCAGGCGGTGGGGGGGGGGGCATTTTTTGCCCCCTTTAGTTTTTTCAATATATCTCGAGAACCGCTGTGCCGATCGTCACCAAACTTTCAGTACCCTCCCGGGAGCAGCTAGCGCACATGGTGACAAAAAAAAAAAAAAATCCGAAGGCTATGATAGGTTGGCCGCTAATGACGTCAGAGTGACATCATTTTTGCCATTTTTGACCCAAAAAAAAAGGTTTCGCGGGAAGAGCTGTCAGGCCTACAGCTTTAGAGATAAAGAAAAATGTTTCCGACATGAAAGGTGTGGAATCAAAAGGGCTACACAACTGCTATTTCGGTTTTTCGATTTTTTTTTTTTATTTTGACCCCCAAAAATCAAAAAAGATTTTTTGAATATAACAGCCAAAATATCCTAAAAAAAATTTGAATTTCGAAAAAAACGGAATATATGTGATAGTCCCTACCGCCTTCTATCTACATACCAAATTTGAGATCGATACCTCGTTTTTTGGCCAAGCTATAGCGAAAAAACTGTTCAAAATGGATGACGTCAAATTTTCAAACTCAATTTTTACCTCGTAATTCTAGACCTCGTAACAATTCTAGACCTCGCAATTCTAGACCTCGTAACACAAAACAAAGACCACCATTAGACTCCCCGTGACGAGTTGCATCGAATCGATACCCATTTTACGCAAAAATATCAACTTTGAAATTTGACCTTTTTTGACCTGACCTTGACCTGACCTCCACCAGAAAGTGACCTAAACCGTACCTGATGGTCTTATAACCAACACCATTGACTTGGAAATGAAAAACTGGCCATAAAACATGCATCGCATAACCTTAGTAAGTTGGGCTCATGTGGTGACCCTTGGTGACCTTTGGTGACCTGACCTGTGACCTGACGTGGTATGACCGGTGACTTCTAATAGCAACATATGTACTAGACAACTGACGCCTCATCGCTGATTTTCGACAAAATGCGTTTTACTCGGTGTTATAGCGCTTTCCCTAGAAGCCCCGTGAACGGTGAAACATTTTATCTTTGACCTGACCTGTGACGTCATCGGTGACCCCGAGGTCAATGAAATTTTGTTTCCCTCGAAATTTGACAGGGCTATCGAACGCCGTTTGAATTTTCCGGATCCGTCCAGTAGTTTCGGAGATACGGGGGGGGCAAAAAAAATGCCCCCCCCCCCCACCGCGCGGAAGGTGGCTGGTAGGCCCACCGCTTGCCGGGCTAAGCAAAAAAAAATTGGGCTCTTAAGATCCGCCTTGTTGAGTGCTTTCGATTGCCGTTTTCCCTGTCTTTCTACGACCATCGGTTCGGAAGCTAGACAGGGGGGGGGGGGGGCAGAACCTGCCCTCCCCCCCCAGCAGGGCGCGTATGGCGTAATAGCCCAGCGGGGCGCGGGTCAATGTCTCTGTATAGTCGGTCAAATATGTATCTTTCCCGGCCGCCAAGTGGCGCTACGGTCTGGATTCGATAGTTGGCTGAGCCCACACCCCAGCTGCCCTGACGGCTCTGGCGGCCCTGTGACGTCACGCGCGGGGGGCGGAGCTACACAGCGGCCGGCTGGAGAGTGACCGCAGACCAGCACCGGACGGCCTCGCCGCCGGGTGCTCCGGCGGGTCTGGCCGGGAGAGGCGAGCAAGCGGATGCGTTAGGAATCTAACGAATGTGAGGGCAGCGCGATGGTCTAATGATGGCTGTGCTTTCATGCGCCGTGTAAATTGTAGACTGAGTGCTATGAGCTATCAAAGGATTATCTGGTGTTTCAACAGGGGTCGCTGACCTAAAAATTAAGATGGTTGCTCTTGATACGATCGAATGCTTGGTGATATGACGATAAGCGCAAGAGAAATATTTAATCGAATTATGACCGGTTATTTTTTGATAAAGCAAAAACTTTTTTCATTTTTTTTTTTTGGCATTAACGGGAAAGCGTTAAGCCATATCTACTGAAAATCTTAACCTGCGCCGGGCCGGGGGGGGGGGGCGATTTGCGCCCCCCCCCCCAGGTTTTTCGCAGATAGCCGAAAAACGGCGGCGTGCAGCGCCACCAAATTTTGCATACCTGTTTTTCCATCTATTGCGCATACTGTGTGCGAATTTTGACCTTATATGACTTAAGGTCAGGTCAACAGGTCGGTTTGAGTGACCTAACGTCACAAAAAGTTTGAACTTGCACCAAAGCTACAACTGTTGACCGATCGATATGAAACTTTCAGGAGTTAGTAAGGGTGACAATATCCACAAAATGTATGTCTCGGATTTTTTTTATCTATGACCTGAGGTCAGGTCAATCTCACAACCTCCCCATTATAAGTCAATGGGATAAATTTCAACTTCATCTGAATGCCACCCGATCCACACAATATATTCAGGATCATGGTGTTGCAGGTCCCTGGTGGTCATTCTACCGAAAGATGTCACCGGTGACCTTTGGAAGGTGTCGCTAGGTCATCCGAGGTCACCTGAGGTCACCAGCGGGGGTTTTCTGCAATAACTTTTGAGTGAATAGAAATAGAGACTCCGTTCGACGTTTATCATGTTTGTCTGATCAATGCGAATCGAATGATATGCAACATGACCTATTTCAGTCAGGTCATGACCTTGACCTTAGGTCAAATTTTCAACTTGACCTTTCGAGGTCACATGATATAGCTTTCGATGCGCTTTGACAAGCTAAGAACGATGACGTTCGAATCGATCCTTTATCTTGTCTGGATCAAAAGCTATTTAAGAAAAAGTATCAGAAGTAAAAACGTTTTTTATCGCTCTTTCGAACGCCGCCTACCGCTTGTCTCTACGACGCTCAGGAGTCGAGTTAGACGGGGGGGGGGCGTAAAACCGCCCCCTCCTAAAACCGCCTGTTGTGTTACAGATAGAGCACCGGCCCGGCGCAGATTAAACGTTTTCCTTGATTTTTTTGTCGTTTCATAATGATATATTTTATAAAATTTTAATATCATTATATCAAAAAATAGGTAAATGTATTAATAGCGCTATGGCATCGCGAGAAATCTGCAAGGCCAGCCTAGTCATACTCATGACGACCAGCCGGCCACTCGCTAAACAACCTAAAATAACTTTACCTATTGAAAGAAAATATACATGAAGTCGCGTTATGGTGCAACCGTTCTACCCTCATCACTCAACTGAATAATTCTCCCCTTTTCAAAAACGGTGCAGTGATACGGCATCTCAAACCTAGAGCGACTACACTCAAGTTCAAGCTAACGGTCTCCACTCTCCAATTCAGATACCTATCGAAACCTTTCCGCGACCCGGTGCTGTGGCTCAATCAGTGGGCCAGCTGGCCGCAGACCATACCCGCAGGGCATGAACCTTTGACCATATTAGGTCAACACGCCGTGGCCCCAGCCCGCTCGCCAGGTCCGCGCTCATTGGCCGACGCGGCAACCGCACAACCTGTCCCCTCCCCTCCGTAGTACTCGCAGCGGCCGGCGGATTCAGCCAAGTTACCGACCTGCCCAGCGTGGGGAGGGCCGGCCGGGAAAGATACATATTTGACCGACTATACATGACCTGCCAATAGACAGCATTGTCAAAGATTGGTTTAAACTCCATTATGGGGTTTTGGACACGTCACACCGCCTGCAGCCGCTCGATGTCTCTGTTTTCTGGCCACTGAAAAACTGGTACCGTGAATAAATGCTGCAGTGGATGAGGCTCCACCCTGGCCAGCGTGTCACACCGTATGAAGTCGGGGAACTTTTCGGGCGTGCGTACATGAAAACGGCATCGGTGGACAAGCCGATCAACGGATTCCGTTGCGCTGGAATCGTGCCAATGAATTCAGGAGTATTCACAGAAGACTTAATCGCTGTGAAACACGTTCTTGCGCAAGGCCCTAAATACAAGGTTGCACGGACTTATTTCTACTAAACCTACCAGAATATAGTTTCACGGTTGATTATTTAAATAATTATTCAATCAAAATTTCTTTATTATTATCTCGTAATTATAAATAAGCAATTTTATAAATCAACTTTCAATTTGCTTGCCTTTTACTAGCAAAATAACTTTTCTAGTATTGGGTCAACATAGTGGTGTAGCAGTAGGAACCACATCTGGCAAAACCCCAATGCCTACATACAGCAGAAAAGCAGCCACCAGGTGTCGCCACAGTCGCCACTTGGTCGCCACACAGATGTCGCGCGCGTCGCCAATCGCCACACTACCGATTTCCATAAGGACGCATATGTACGGATATGTATAGGAAAGTCGCCCTTAAGGATTACGCTTACATCCTTTGCTTATGAGGTCGGTGGTTGGAAATTGGGAGGGGCTCAGCTATTTTCGACCACGGATATGCCTTTATCACATGATGAGGAACATGCTGATAAGCGTTTTATGCGTCATAACAGCACAAAAGTATTTTTAATCATTTTTCAAAAATAGCCGTTCTGCCGTATCTTTCAGTGCAAGGTGCCGTCGGTCATCCCCGACGTGACGTCACGCAGGGAATTTGCCAGATTTTCCTACTAGACTTCGACACCCCCTGTTCTTGCGGACCGTGGACTGGGGGTGGACGAGGGGAGGCCCACAGTCAACCGTCGGCTCTGGCGCAGGGACGCATGCCGCCGGCTCTGAGGCAGGGACCGCCGGAACGTCGACAAACGCGTCGACAACCGATGTGACTGCCAAGGACATTTTAAGACTTCCTCGCCCATCGCCAAGAGAAGTCAAGCGTCGAACAAAGGCCCAGCGATCGATGATCCTGACGTCCTCTCCAGTGAAAAGACAGTTGGAGGAACGCAGCACCCGAAGCGGCAAGGCAAAAAAAGAGCAAGTCTGACCGAAAACAAGCAAAACCATCAGCTGTGATGCAACCGCTGGCGGATATTTGCATTCTTTGTGGAGAGGGCGTCGTCGAAGCGGGGAGATTTGGCTTCAGTGCGGAAACTGCTTCCGTTGGTGTCACGAGGCGTGTTCTGGAGGATCTCGCTCCGACGGCTCTTTCGCCTGTGACTGGTGTGATTAACTAGCGACACGGCACTCGCCAAGTCGGGGTCCACTTCAATGCCACTATGTAGTATGTATGTATGTATGTATGTATTGACAATCAAGAGCAATCCACAATCGGCGTGGCGATTACACTCCGAGTCCGAGCTGGTTGAAGATAACACAAGAAATAGGTACCTACACAAGAAAACGCACACACTTACGGATACGAAATACACAACGCGAACGCCGAACACGCACATACTTGGTGTAACCAGCACGAAGCCGCGTTCATAACTATGTACACACAGACTCGTTTGCCTTTCATAGTCCAAGAGTCATGAGGCTAGCTACTATGGCTACTCTGGCTAGGCTTAAGCCCCTTTTTTACAGCACGGGCAAATCTGGCTGGAGGCAACTGCGTTAGCTCGAGGGGGAGAGTATTTAGGAGCGCCGCGGCACGGTAGGCGAATCTACGTTTTCCGGTCTCTAGTCGGGGTCGCGGTAAGTGGAAAAGGTGGTCTTGGCGAGTAGACCTTGCTCGTGTTTGGGAATTTTTGGAAAATAGGGTCGCGATCTCCTCGGGTTCACCTCTCTGGATGGCCTTGTGCGCCGTGATAAGGGTATGGTATTCAGCCATTGTTTTAGGTGCCATCCAGCCGAGTTGGTCCCGGAGATGGGAGACATGATCAAATTTACGGCGACCGAAAATGACTCTAGCGGCAAAGTTAAGAATTTTCTGAATGCGATCGAAGTTCTTTTGGCTACCATTACCAAATACGGAGAGACAGTACTGGATCCGTGACATGACGAGAGCCACCACTAGTGTCTTGGTGACACCGTCGGGGAGGTAGTGGCGGACATGGGAGAGGCCAATTAGGAGACCCGTGCATCGGCGACTGAGCTCGGACACATGCGCGTCCCAGGACAGGGTGCCGTCGAAGATAACGCCCAGGTTGCCCACCTGCTTGCATGGCACTAGCTTGGTGTCGCGAAAAGAAACGGTGAAAGCAGGTATGCTTCTCAAATTTTGCCGACTGCCGAAAACCATGAGCTGAGTTTTAGCAGTGTTTACTTTAAGTGCATTTGCACTGAACCAATGGTCGAGAGACGCCAGTGACGCTTCCAAGCGCGAGATGAGTCCCCTAAGGTCGTTTAAAGGGCCACTCACCAACAATTGAGTATCATCAGCGTACTGGAAGACTGCTGCATCCTCAGAATAAAGTGATAGATCATTGGAAAATACCGTGAAGAGTAAGGGACCGAGTGCCGAGCCTTGAAAGACGCCCATAGAGTTGGGGAGAGGTTGTGATAATACCCGGCGACCGGACTCGTCCTTCAATGACACACTCTGTGTGTGACCCTGGAGATAAGCGGCGAACCAGGATGTCTCTATGCCGTGCATTGCCAATTTAGCGAGTAATAACTCATGGTTGATGACATCAAAACATTTGCTTAAATCAATAAGGCATAGCATAGAGACATCCCCCCTATCGGTGGCGGCCAGGATTTGGTCACTGACGGACAGAAGTGCTGTCTCAGTTGAGTGCCGGGGTCGGAAACCGTGCTGGGTATTGGCCAGAAGATGGTTTTGGGAGAGATAGCGATAGAGCTGTTTGTGAATGACTCGCTCGACCACCTTCATAATGACAGGTACTAAGGAGATAGGTCGGAAATTAGTGGGATCAGATGGGTTTCCAGACTTGAAGATGGGGTGAACTATAGAGTGTTTCCAATGAAAGGGGATATCGGACCTTGAGATGCAAGTGTTAATGATGTGAAGGATAACGTCACCGATAGATGGGAAAGCAGTTTTCAGCATGCGAATGCAGACGCCATCAGACGCACAGGCGGCAGAATTGCGCATATTGAAAACGGTGTGACCGAGTTCACCGAGAGAGATAGGTCTGGGCTTAAATCTACCGGTTACGACACGTGGCAAACGGCCAATTTGCTTAACAACTGGATTTTGGTCACGGATCTCTGTAGCGACGCGGGGACCCACAGAAACGAAAAAAGAATTTAAAACGTCAGCCGATACATCAGGTTGAACACTAGGTCCGTCTTTCTTACCAGCCACAACCGACCTAATACTTTTCCACACCTTGTTGGGACCCCGCCCACTAATCTCTCTGTGAAGTTCGCCGCGTCGGTCTCGTCGCACTGCGGCCCGGACAGTTCGGTTTAAGTCTTTGTAAACCTCCGACTTTCTACCGAACTGCTGTAACGCGGTACGACGTTGATCCATGATTTTAAGTGTGGCGGGGGTAACTGGTGGTGCTGTAGGATTACGGATGGTAATATTCTTTATAGGTGCGTGATCGTCAAAAATCGGCAGAAATTCGGTCAGGAAAGCATCCCACTGGTCACTTACGTTCGTGGCACTAAACACGCCCTCCCAATCGGCAAACATCAGGTCAGAGTTCAGGGCATCGACATCTATACGGTTGATCGAGCGGGTACATAAGGATAATAAGTACATAAGGATGTCAAACTGTTGAGCTGCACGTGTTCTCATCTGTCTCCATAACTTGGCGAGAAGCCATGGTTTTCCTATTCCGTTTGCGGGGGGGGGGGGGGCGGGGTGAAGGACGTTACTGGGTCCACGGACGTTTTTTTTTTTTGGCGTTTTGACAGCCCTCATGCAAAGCGTTTGATGTCATCATTTGATGCTTTCATAAGAATACATATTGAAGGGTTCAACGGCAATCGTTTATGGTGACATTATATATATATATATATATATATATATATATATATATATATATATATATATATATATATATATATATATATATATATATATATATATATATATATATATATATATATATATATATATATATATATATATATATATATATATATATATATAAGGAGGAAATTATTTCGGTCACTTTTTTGGTCAGGTCACTAGAGGTCACTGATGGCAAAAGTTCACCGATTTCCAGGTCAAATTTCGACCATTTTCAACAAATCGACGCACAGCTCGGGAACTAATAGAGCTACAACGCCGCAGAAAAGCAAATAATTTGATTTGAATTTGATGATGGCCCTAAAAACGCTCTTTCTGAGTGATACTCTCAGGTTTGACCTACCGTCAACCGTCTCGCCCATGGGAGCAAAAACTGCCAAAATACTTTTTTTCGGAAAAAGTTTCTGCAATAGCTTTTGGCCCAAACCTTGCACGAACGGCATCGTGTTCCTCTTGTCAATACGCATCAAATGAACGATCAATTGACCTTGAAAGGTCAACCAGAAAATTTTTGACCTTAAGTCAAGGTCAGGTCAGGTCATGTGAGGTCAAATGAGGTCAACCTACGTTTTTGCTAATAACTTCGCACAGAATGAGGCTAGAGCTGCAAAAATGGTGTCATCGTGTTCCTTGTTATCAGCCGAATCGAATGATACGCTATACGATGCAATTTGGTTAACTTGAACTTAATTAATTAATTTAAGTTCACATAAGATTAGGAAGATTTAAAGTTTACTTACGCTTGTAACAAAGTATACCAATCGATGCGCACGGACGTGCTGAGTTCACTGGTACTTTTGTTTTTGCTCTCATCTTTTCGATCAAAAGACATAAGCGAAAAACTTTTGAGATGTCTTAGCGAAATTTTTATATTTAACCTCCCCCCCCCCCCCCAAAAAAAAACACACCTAAATATTTACCTAGAGCAACCAAATTTGTACAGGGGCGAGATCTCATATGGGCCCAGCTACCCTCTAAATTTGGTATTTCTAAGTGCCATAGGAGCCAATCGCCAAGGGGGGTCGTGACTCCCCCCACCCCCACCTGGCCGTCCGCGTTATGAAAAAGGCCCTGGCCTGGCGAGGGCTAAGTGACCTGGGTCTGAAATTTTCACATTTGCAGAAATGATGTATATGAAGTGCCAAGGATGAGATATTCGCGAAAAACACAAGGGGGTGTTAAAACACCCCCTCCCCCAGAAGGACGCGGGATAAAAGGTGCCTTTGCTCTAGGGCGCCACGCTGAGCAGTGCTCGTTGCTGACACCTCAATGAGTTTAGACCCACCACCCGATTATCGCGTTAATTTAAGTCGAAAGTTCACCGTATCGATGGCGACGGGGTCTTCGCGGGTACCATAGTTTGTTTTATTTTGAGCTCGACTCTTTGAAGTGTTCGAACACAGCATGAGAATTACTAGCTGAGTTACTGAGAAAACTGGTGGGCGCACATTGCTTTCACAGACGATCAACTTTATCAAAATGAAAATATAGAAATATAAATACAAATAACTATGAAAAATATACTAAATATAAAATATTAACTAAATATCAAAATATAGCAAGATCATTTCTTCCATGACACACCGTTTCACAAAAAAAGCCGGATACCACAACACTTAACAACCACACGGGACTCACAGTTCACACACTTCATTACCGAAACATCACACAGTTCAAGCGGACGCCAGCGGCCCCACCCCGCGTGACGGGTGGTCCGTCTCTCTCCTCCCCGTCGCTCTCACCATGGCTGAATCACTGGTCGGGTTCAAGCCTCAGGGTGAGCAGCCAGGCGCTGTGAGTGCAGGACAGCCACTAGCCAAGCGCTCCGATGGCAGCAGCCGTCAGCACCCTCTGACAGCCGTCTCGAATCTCGATCGAAGAAGGCATAGGCCGAATCGACGACGCCAGAGTCTGTGGCAGCGGCGGATTCGTCAATACAAAGCTAATGGGAGACAATGAATTATACGAGTATAGGCACATAGTCTGTGAACTACTTGCTCAGTCTTCAATAGTTTTAATTTGTCGTTTCAGGGTAAGAAAGGATCCGTCGATGTTCCTAGCTAGTAGCGACCCTCAAAACATTCTATCCGCTTACAGGGTGAGCCACTGGCGGATCCAGGGGGGGGGGGCACGGGGGCCATGGCCCCCCCAAAAGCCTGAGAGGGGGGGCCAACATAGCTTTTGCCCCCCCCCCCCAAAAAAAATACTTGAATGAAACATCATATGGTGTTAGGTGACCCATGAATATTTTCTCACTGGCGCACATGTTTTCGGGTAAAAAGAAGTGAATACCATATAGATCGAAAATATTTACATACCGTAGCCCTTAGCAAAATGATTTATCTTTCCCACCTTCCAACATAGTATGTATATATTCGCATCGCAACACCTCTGAAAAATCCTTTAATTTGGACGCCGTCATGGGATCTGAAAGCATGATTTGTTTCAAACATGACGAGACTGTTACTTGTCACAATAAGTGTAAATGCTGTTCAGATTCCTTATTCCTATTCATCACGTAGTAACCCAGCAACGAGTCACACTTCTTTTGTTTCTGAGAGTAGATTGGCTAATATGGGGATGTCCGTGGTCTTCACCCCTCACTTTCAAACACCTTTGCTTATCGCGCGCGCATGTCGTCTGCTAGACCCCTGGCCCGGCCCGCATTCAAGAAACGAAATTGTATAAGGGCCTCAGGTGTCTTCTTATCTGTGGCAAGTGCAATTTAAAATGAAGAGACAGAAGAGGCAGTCAACACTCAACTTCTTTCTCAAAAAGAAGAAATCGGAAGATGAGAGGTAATTGTATTTTATTTTTGTATACGTCTGCTGTAAAGTAAATTTGCCCTGGGGAGGCCGATAAGGAAAACTGGGCCCGGAACGTTCGCAAAGTTGATGGGACACTGGGGCAGGTCAAATACGAGACCGACGTAGGGGTGAGGGGAGCAGTCTGGCTCAGGGAAAAGTCCCTTATCATCTGCGTTAATGATTGGATTGAATTCCTGACATGGCATTGACAATTGACATGTGGCTGTCACTTCCTGATCCCTTCGAACATGGTGAGAGACGACTTAGAGTGCCAGTTAACACTTGGTTCACAGGTCAGGATATATGCAGTGCTTATACCGCACATAACCAGCTAACTCGTCTCAAAAGCTATTTCTTTCTGTGTAACGCCATGGGGCAGCAGTGTCCCAGAATTGAGTTTTGGCTTGGGTGTCTAAAAGGAAAACCACCAAAAAACCACCACGACCGCAGTCGTGGCCGTGCTGCCGGCGACGACTGCGGAGGCCGAGCGCCTCTTCTCAAAGGTCACGCGAACGCTGACTGCGCTACGGTCCACGATGACGGAAGATCGGCTGGAGGCCTTGGTTCTCCTCCAAGTCCACAGGGACAGGCTACCGTCGACTGGCCAGGTGGTGGACCGCTTCGCCGCCTGCGGATCTCGCCGGCTTGACTGTCAGCTGCCGCTGCTCCCGCCGCCCGCCGCTGATCTCGCCGGCTGCCGGCTGCCGCTGATCCCGCCGGTCTCCGATGATGCTGCCGGCTGCCGCTGATCCCGCCGGTCTCCGATGATGCTGCCGGCTGCCGCCGATCCCGCCGGTCTCCGATGATGCTGCCGGCTGCCGCTGATCCCGCCGGTCTCCGATGATGCTGCCGGCTGCCGCTGATCCCGCCGGTCTCCGATGATGCTGCCGGCTGCCGCTGATCCCGCCGGTCTCCAATGATGCTCCCGGCTGCCGCTGATCCCGCCGGTCTCCGATGATGCTGCCGGCTGCCGCTGATCCCGCCGGTCTCCGATGATGCTGCCGGCTGCCGCTGATCCCGCCGGTCTCCGATGATACTGCCTGCGCCACTGATGTTGCCGGCTGCCGGAGTCACTGATCCTGCTCCTGATCCCGCTGATCTACCTGCCGTTTACCCACACAAATATAAACAATACAGTTATGTGTGCGTTAAATCCGTTTGTGTTGCTCCATCAAGGAAAATAACGATTTTAATTATTTGAAGGTTAATAGTGAAACCATGCCTTGTTGGTCATGTGCACTTACTTGATTTATGATACAGAATTAAGTGATGCATTTTGCATGCACTTAAAGGAAACATCGCACCCTTTAACATGGGATTTCAAACTTAACAATCCTATGCAGCATGCCTGAATCTCCCCTCACCCTCAGCCGAATGAGTATCTTTATGTCAAGTCAGTGCAAAGCCGAGCGGAACAGGCTTACATTACAAAAAATGCGCTGTTACGACCGTTTAACGTTCACTAGTTTGAGAGAAACGATAGAAATTTACGGTTTGTCGCAAAAATGCCGCTGTACGTTTTGTATTGTTTTGGTAAAACTGTCGCAAAGTTAGCAAAATAGTTACTGGTTCGAAAAATCATAGGGAACATTGTTCCTACTGTGAAACTTATTCACTTAGCTTTTTAGCAGCTTTGAATGAAAACTTCGAAGGTAGGTCGTTTTCTTTAATGCCATGTTATATTTTCTAGACAGAGGGTGTTAAAACACCTCCCGGCCCGCAAAGTTTACGCCAAGCACCGACCCGGAGTGGGTTAACTGGTCGACAAAAGCAATGTGAAGTGTTTACAAAGTAATATAAGGGCATGGGTCGGGTGGGCTACCATTTTTATGCTTCTTTTTTTTTAGTTAAAAAGTTTTCATCGTGTCAGGCCTGTGACGGAAAATAAGTGGCCTAAATCCGATGAGAAAACAGGATTTGGGGGTACCCTATGTTTGGCTACTTGCATGAGTTGCCCCCCCCCCCAAACGTACGTCTGGATACGCCAGTGGGGTGAGCAGCCAGGCGCTGTGAGTGCTCAGTGCAGGGCAGCCAGGCGCTCCGATGGCAGCCGTCAGTCGTCAGCACCCTCTGACAGCCGTCTCGAATCCCGATCGAAGAAGGCGCAGGCCGAATCCACGACGCCAGAGTCTGTGGCAGCGGCGGATTCGTCAATGCAAAGCTAATGGGCGACAATGAATTATACGAGTAGGTATAGGCACATAGTCTGTCTGTGAACTACTTGCTCAGTGTTCATTAGTTTTAATTTGTCGTTTCAGGGTAAGAAAGGATCTGCAGTCGATGTTCCTAGCGAGTAGCGACCTTCAAAACATTCTGTCCGCTTACAGGGTGAGCAGCCAGGCGCTGTGAGTGCTCAGTGCAGGGCAGCCAGGCGCTCCGATGGCAGCCGTCAGTCGTCAGCACCCTCTGACAGCCGTCTCGAATCTCGATCGAAGAAGGCGCATGCCGAATCCACGACGCCAGAGTCTGTAGCAGCGGCGGATTCGTCAATACAAAGCTAATGGGCGACAATGAATTATACGCCTCTCAGCTGGCTAATCATTTCTTTTTTAGTCGTCACATGTAATGTAAACAGATATGCTGTTTGCAACAATGGTTTGCAAGAACACAGCATTTATTTTGCTATCATTCGCAGTTAGTAGCATTCTTATCACCACAACAGATGCCTATATGCTCTTTACCTTCACTACATTTGATAACAATTAATCTCTAAATGTCAAGAATACAAAAACAGATGCAACAGGCAAAACCCTTATAATAAATATAATTGCATTTTAACAATGAAACGTAAGGGTTCAAAAAGTTCATTTTCTCCATTTACAAATTTACTACTTGATATGTATGTAGGTTTGCGATTCATGATACAAAAATAACATACATTGTGATTTTCTCAAAACAGCTTTTACATGATGGAGAGTGGCTCTGTCTTTTTGCCATCCACAAAACCAAAGTAGCAATTTCTTGGTTTGGAGGAACACTTTTTGCATACCTGCTACATTTTTTATGCCTGTTTTAACAAAAAAAAAATCACAGTCATGGGGCTTTTGTCAACCGTAACGATACATTCGAAGTCAAAAGTGTACCAAAAGCAATCAAAAGATTGGTTCCATGCCCATATGTGGTCAGGGGCGGATCCAGGAAAACTCCAAGGGGAGGGTCATGAATCGAAGTGGTGCCCCTACCTATACCCAAAATTAAAAACTCAACGGATTTCGTCCACTTCATTTTGGTGGTGCCCCCATTTTCAGTTTTTTTTTCTTTTTATTTTTTATTTTTAGTCAGTATATCTTAACTCTTAGCCACAACCACATTTACCAATTGTAAGCAAGTAGGTATATATGAATGTGCTATGTGTATATATGTTGTGGACGCTGAGTAGTGAGTACTTACCAGGAACGTTATCAGGTAAGTGAATCGTTGTCAGTCCGACGAACTTGACCCTGGCGTCTAAAGGGTCTGTCCTTGACACTTCAGGCTTGTCAGGGGCACCAAAGTCCTTCCAGGGACACCACAAACCTGTCAGGGGCACCTACGGCCTTGTAGGGGCTCCACAGGCCCGCCAGGAAGCAGGGGCACCACAGGTCTAGCAAGTATACACGACAGGCCGGTCAGGGGCACAACGGGCCTGATGGGCCCATGAGCACCCCTAGGGGCAGGGGCACCACAGTCCTTCCAGGGGCACCGCAGGCCTGTGAGGGGCACCAGCGGCCTAGCAGGGACACCAGTCAACACAGGCCTGCCAGGGGCACCACAGACCTGCCAGGGGCACCAGAGGCCTGCCAGGAGCACCACCGACCTTGCAGGGGTAACTTGGGCCTGTCAGGGGCACCACGGGCCTGTCGAGAGGCACTTCAGGCATTTCAGGGGCACCATAGTCCTCTCCGGGCGCAGGGGTAGCAGGGGCACCAGAGGCCTGCCAGGGGCACTACAGGCCTAGCAAGGGCACCACTGGTCTATCAGGGGCACCACGAGCCTGTCATAGCCAGGCATCTCAGGCTTGTCAAGGCCCAGGGGCACCACAGGTCTGTGAGGGGCACCAGCGACCTAGCAGGGGCACCAGTCAACACAGGTCTGCCAGGGGCGCCACAGACCTGCCAGGGGCACCACAGACCTGCCAGGGGCACCAGAGGTCTGCCAGGGGCACCACCGGCCTCGCAGGGGCACCTTGGGCCTGTCAGGGGCACCACGGGCCTGCCGAGGGGCACTTCAGACTTTTCAGGGGCACCAGTCCTCTCCGGGCGCAGGGGTACCAGCGGCCTAGCAGGGGCACCAGAGGCCTGCCAGGGGCACCACAGGCCTAACTAGGGCACCACGGGCCTGTCAGGGGCACCTCAGGCTTGTCAGGGCCCAGGGACACCACAGTCCTTCCAAGGGCACCGCAAGCCTGTCAGGGGCACCAGAGGCCTGCCAGGGGCACCACAGGCCTAGCAAGGCACCACCGGCCTTGCAGGGGCGCCTCAGGCCTGTCAGGGGCACCAGGCCCGTGGTGTCCCTGCTAGGCCTGTGGTGCCCCTGGCGGTCCTGTGGTGCCCCTGTCAGGACTGTGATACCCCTGATAGGCCGGTGGTGCCCCTGGCAGCTCTTTGGGCCCCCGGGCCTCAAGGGGGGGGCCATGACCCATGTGACCCCCCCTTGGATCCGCCCCTGTATGTGGTCATGACTTCTCCCACCAAAATCAAAATTTCAAAATTTGCGCGCGGAAATGTCTGGCGGGTATTAATTTTGCAACGACTTATGCAGTCAAAGATTGGATTTTTATCGCGGCATTTTTTACTTGATATTCTGATGAAGAGCTGTGCTCGAAACTATTAATAAAAAGTGATTTTATAGTGTTTTTATTTAACCTTTTTAAATACGAGGAATAAGGTCATTATTCAGATATGCTCTAATATGTTCCTCGCTCAAGCACTGAGAAACTTGAAAAATACCTTATTTTTTCATTTGAATGCTAGGATGCATGAAAAAGGTGAAGTTTTCTGATTTTATGACTATATATGGTCATCGCCCCGCCCACTCCTGCCGCTGATTTGGATTGGCTGATCAATTTTTGGATCTTTGCCTCGTAGTTTCCCCAACTGAAATGCAATTATGGGACAGTGTACACTGTCACTGATCGTTAGACGTTAGGTAAATATACACCAAAACGCTTCCCCAGACCTCAACCCAACCCCCGTACCAGTAGGTACCCCTGGCCCGTCGGCCGTCGCCCGGGGCCGGCCCCCACTCCCCAGTGCAAAAATTTTCACGAAATCCTCTACTCTCACCGCTCATTCCCTTCATGACCCTACTAGACCACATATTGGGGCTTCTCCCATCAAACCCCAAACAGTCTTACCGTCAAGTGTCAAAATAAATACCAGTATAACGCCTTTTGGGGCGACTAACGGAGCGAGCGAGAGGGTGAGCCTTGCACGTGCGAAATTTCGAAGGGGCACCCCCAACTGACTTGTGCACTGCACCCTACTAACCGGTCTCTAGCGACTTGCCAAATTTGAGGGCAATCGGCCCAGCCGTTCTCGAGATCTGGAAGCGGCACCCTGCACGTGCGCACATGCAAAATGGGTCCCAACTGACTTGTGCACGGCACCCTACTAAACGGTCCCTAACTGTGTACCAAATTTGAGCGCAATCGGTCGAGCCGTTCTCGAGATCTGGAAACGACCCCTGCACGTGCTCACGTGCAGCAGCACCCCAACTCTGGCACATGGATATGCATTGCCTAGTGGGTGCCTGCCTACATGCCAATTTTGAGCGCAATCGGCCAAGTAGTTATCGAGATATTGCAACAATTACAAAACTGACACCTCTTCGTTTTGCACGTGGCACGTGCATAAGGGGTCACCCACATGCATCGGGGATAGTCCAATAGTTGGTAGAAGGAATGAATCTACCCTACAAAATTTACCGCATGTAAATCGGTCAAGTGGTTGCTGAGATATAAGCCTCGCAAAAGCGTCCGCACGGCCGGCCGGCCGGCCGCTCGGGTGCGTATTATTTAGGCCAGGGTTCATAATGTCCAGGGCACAATGTGCCCAGTGCTCGAATTGGCCAGTGCCTTGAATTGGCCAGTGTTCACATTGTCCAGGGATTACATGGTCCAAAAGTGGCCAACTGGCTGCAGCTGGGTAAATTCAAAGAGGCCAGGGTTCATAATGTCCAGGGCACGATGTGTCCAGTGTTCAAAATGGCCAGGGTTCATAATGTCCAGGGCACGATGTGTCCAGTGTTCGAAATGGCCAAGGTTCATAATGTCCAGGGCACGATGTGTCCAGTGTTCAAAATGGCCAGTGCCTTGAATGGGCCAGAGTTCATAGTGTCCAGGGATTACATAGTCAACCCAACCCAACCAAACTTAACCTAACCTAACCTAACCTAACCTAACCTAACCTAACCTAACCTAAGCTAACCTAAGGTAATGATGTTTGCCTACCAGGGATAAGGAAATAGTGTCTCGCATGAATAGATTGCAAGCAATAGTAAATCAAATATTTTTAGGTTAAGTGGTTATGCATCAGGCTTCAGGCCGCCAGATACATAACCACTTAACCTAAAAATATTTGATTTACTATTGCCTGTAATCTCTCCTAAGGCATTGCCTTCGGCACTGCACTGCTTTGCATTGAGCTGATTCCGTGTTTTTTACATAATGACGTCACTTTCAGTGACTATGTAATCCCTGGACATTATGAACTCTGGCCCATTCAAGGCACTGGCCATTTTGAACACTGGACACATCGTGCCCTGGACATTATGAACCCTGGCCATTTCCAATACTGGACACATCGTGCCCTGGACATTATGAACCCTGGCCATTTTGAACACTGGACACATCGTGCCCTGGACATTATGAACCCTGACCTCTTTGAATATACCCTATCTGCAGCCAGTTGGCCACATTTGGACCATGCAATCCCTGGACATTATGAACTCTGGCCCATTCAAGGCACTGGCCATTTTGACACTGGGCATAGCGTGCCCTGGACATTATGAACCCTGGCCAGAATGAATGCTCCCCGGCCGCTCATACAGGGTGATTCAGAAAAGTGTCCCACATTTGTTTTCTGAGTTATTTAAAAACTTGGTAACGTAGATACATGTTTATTGCATCAAAAGAAGCAGCATTTCATGGAGATTTGTTTGGAAGCAGCCAGCATAGCATAACGTGACAGGTGCAGTCAGTGGAGCACGTGCTCCAGATGGCGTCCATTTCGCGACAGGCACAGATCAGCCCTGTGCTTGACTTCTGCTACCACTCGGGCGCAGGTGGCAAGAGGAATCCTGCGGACCCCGATGGCAGCCTTTAGATCTGAGAGGGTTTGGGGGCTGCCTTGGTAGACGCGGTTCTTCAGATACCCCCAGAGGTAGAAGTCGAGCGACGTTAGATCCGGGGAGTGCGCCGGCCAGGGGTGCGCCGTTTTCCGGCTGATCACGCGGGCACAGAAGTGCGTCTCCAGCCACTCGAGGGCGATGTTGGAGGTGTGAGGCGTCGCACCGTCCTGCTGGAACCAGAAGAAGTTAAGCTGTGTCTGGTGTTGAGCTTGTAAGCGTTTCCAGAAGCGATTGAGCGTTGTTGTGTACCGCTCTTTGGTGATGGTGGCTGTCGATCCGTCTTGGCTCTGGAACCAAATGGGTCCGATGACGCCTTTGGCGCTGAAAGCGCACCACGCCGTGACCTTTTGGCTGTGGAGTGGCTTTTCCATCACGATATCAGGTCGCTCAGCGGCCCAAATCCTGCAATTCTGGGTGTTCACGTAGCCATCAAGGTGAAAGTGCGCTTCATCACTGAACCAAATGTTCTCCAGAAAGGCTGGATCGGATGTGCACTTTTCAGAAAACCATCTGGCAAAGCTAGACCGCTGCTCTTGATCGCTTGATGTCAACTTGTGATGAATAGTAACTTTATTGGGCGTAAGTCCAAGGTCCTTTCTAGCGATTCGCCACACAGAGCTGTAGCTACCGTTGACCTCTTGTGCGAGCTTTCGCAGTGATTTTGAGGGGTCGTCGTTGATAGCCGCCTTGACTTTTGCGATGAATTCTGAAGTTCTAGCAGAAGACTTTCTTCCACTCTGACCCTTGTTTAGGTTTCCGACGGATCCCTCTCTCAGGAGCTGTTCACAGAGTCGAAGTATTGTCTTTCTATCTGGAGTTTCCTTGTTTGAAAATGGGCCCGAAATTTCCGTTGCGTTAAGACGATTGATTTGGTCTCCCAGTAAAACTGCACGACCTTTGCTTTTTATTCCTTACTCAAAGGCGACATGATTAACAGTGTTCTCACCTACTTCAAATAAATTCACATTGCACGTGCTTACTTTCACAGCAAACAAAACGTGTTTTTGTCGTACCATGCGCTTTGAATTTGAAAATGAAATGTGGGACACTTTTGAATCACCCGGTACTCAGAAATTTCCGTTAATCTAAGGAAAGACTACGCTCGCTTCGCTCGCTCCGTAATCAAATCCACAGCCCACTTCCGTCACTCACCACGTGTCCACGATTCAACCGGAAGCCAATGAGGAAGCCGGCGGTGCGTTTCCGTCAAATTCGAGGTGGCGCCAGTATCGATGAATGGGCCAAATTCAGATGAAACCCAATTTATATGCAACAAAACGTTCTGACATTGATACAGCACGTTACCTGAGCAATTTTGTAACAAAAAAAAAAATGTATTATGGAATAGCTGCAATATCTCCAATATAGAGCAATAAACTTTGCTCGATGAATCAAAGCTATTGTTGAAGCTGCAAAAAAGGTTTACAAACGTTTCGGTATTAGAAAATTGTCTGGTCCTAGAAGGCATTTTTTGGCGGAGAATCTTGCTATGCAAAGCTACGTTTGGAGCAAGTTTGTGTGCGTATAGAATAACATTTTCTAAGTTTATTACACCATTAGATGTAAAAAATTAAGTGCAATGGTAATATGTCGCTCGCTTGTCTTAGTTTGATTTCTATAGCCCTTTTCGAGACGCCTCCGGGCGAAAACGACACAATAAGCCACAAGCTTCCTCTAGATGTCGCCAGCGGTAGAGTCGACGATCTTACCATTCCTCTAGCTGTCGCCGGCGATATTAGAGTCGACGATTTTACAATTCTGTGTTTCCCAGTGCGAAATCAGGCTTTATCGCAGCCAGTATGTATAGCTATTGTTGGTTTAACAATGAAACGATCAATAACTACTTAGGTACTTGTGAGTTGTTGGCTATCAGTAAAGGCCTGGCTACACTACGCGTTTTCTGCGTGCGTTTTTTGCCAGTTTGCGTGTTCTGCGTAATATCGTTCCAGAAAAAAGGTTATTATTGATTTAATGTCTTTAATATTTATATAAAAGTTAATAAAACGTTTATGTTAATTAATAGTTTATATGAAAAAACATATAACAAAAACGTAATGTCGTTTCTTTCTAGAACGCTATTCTGCAAATCACGCAAACTCGCAAAAACGCACGCAGAAAACGCATAGTGTAGCCAGGCCTTAACTCATGGCTGGAGATGGGAATGCTTGCTGAGGACGGCGGCCGTTTGGTTTGGCTGGGGCTCTCATCTCGGCGAAGCAGACATGGGCGTAGGAACCTCACGACGTGTGTGTTTGGGGGGATGGGGGGGGGGCAGCAAAACTTCAATTTCACTTTGTGCCTGTGGGAGCCTCGATACCCCTATGAAGAAATTATTGCAGTTTTGTGCCCATTTCACCTAGAACCATTTCCTGCTCTAGTTTTGTATTTAAAGAAAAATGCGCATTTACTGAAAAATTGAGGGGGCGGGGAGCCTGGCCCCCACGGGCCCCCTGTTCCTACGCCTATGGAAGCAGAGCACTGCACAACATTGACATGCCTAAGAAAAGACGGCCAACGATGTCGATGAGCGATATGAGCCCATATATAGGTAAAAAAGGTGTTTTTTGGAGATGAGGTAGCTGCACAGTGCACATGTTACCTGTCTTGTGCCTGCTGTAGGCAACCTGGCTCATCTTTCGGGCTAGGTACTAAATTGTCAAACGGGCCGAAATTGCAGATACCCACTAGCCAGGTCCAGATGGTCAAGTGGTCCTTGGCAGCCCGTGATGGCCGGTGCATTCTTACCCGCTTGTACATATAACATATTCATGCGACATTTGAGAGTGTTAATGCCGCACTTGCAGAGAGTTAGGTCAGACGGTCGAAACGAGCCATCATTGAATTTTACTATTTACTCATCAGCATAATGTGGCGAGCCGCGACGCAACTTTTAATGCCATGGAGTTTATTACAATTGTACACTTAAACGTATAGTACATTCCACGACTCTAGCCAAATGACCTTTGACCTGTGACTTCTGTCTGTTGACCATGCCGAGAATGGCGATTGAAATTTGAAACATATAATACCAGCGTTCGTATGTGCTTCAGGACTTGTGCCAACGTGTGAAATGTCTGTCTCATGCATTATGTATCGCCGGCAAGGTCATGTGACGGTTGGTGATCATGTAGGACACGGATTCACAGCGAAACCCACACGCTGTTCACTTCATTTCGGCCTACTTCTTCGCTCGTAATTAAAATAACAAAGGCCAAATATGTCATTGCATCTTACATGGGCTGCAATTTATTAGACATAAAGAGCATGCAAAACACAATATATCCCTCGCCCGTAAACGGTGTTTTGCCACCTTCGCCCATGCAGGGGGGGGGGGGTTGGTGCGACCCCCCTGGCGTTTGAAAACGGAGCGTCGTAAAGCTTAGCGGAAAAGACCAACGGATTGCTCTCAACGAGATCTCGCGATTGGTGGTATATTTTTTGGTCCTAGGTCAACATTTGACCTACTTATGACCGGTCAAAGGTCAAATTTTCGGAAAAATCTAACTTTTTTCAGATTTCCGCGCCGATTGCGGAAAACGGTAAGAAATATCGACTTGAAACCTTCACTATCGTGATCCTTGATCAATTCTCTATCGTTTGGTGTGTATTTCGAAGTCATAACTCTAAAAATGATGCGTTGGGAGCATCGGAAGTCTGCAAGGTCATTTGTGCATTGGGTCACGTCAGGCGTGTGACGTCTCTGACCTGACCCTGACCCAAAATGAACTACAAGATACAACCGACGATGCCTGAAATGGATAGCAAATTCGAATTCAGGGCATCAAAATACCCCGAAAAGGCATACAAGTGCAACAAGTCATTACAGGTCAACCGAGGTCACTGACCTTACCTTGACCTTACGTAACCTTCAAAATGTCAACGGACATTGTGCCAATGTCAAATCAGCCAGTTATGATTCTAAAACAATCCATCAGTGTGTCAGGTCAGTCGGCATTTATACCAATGTGAAGCAATCTCCAATGTAATGTAAATCTGGCCGGAGGTTGTTCTCTTTATGACGTCATAACTCCGTGACCTGACACGACCTTGACAAAAAAAAAATACCAAAAGTTGCGCAAAGGATGCCCCATAGGGTACTGAAAATTTGAGCGGGCTATCTGAAACGGTTCGGCGTGTAGCTAAGAAAAACCTCAGGGGGGGGGGGGTTGCACCAACGCCCCCCTACATGGGCGAGGGATACAGGGTGTTCGATAATGAATGTTCATTTTAAATAGGCTCAAAATCTAAGTAATTGTATTCATAACACATAGAGCGATATACCATTGTATTGGCGAAAGAATGGCTTTTTCTGTCGTGATGGCTTCAGACACTTGCATGCTTTCAGTTTTCGGCACTGGCGCCGTTTCTGCGGAGGCAGATTTCGGCCCTCCTGCAGACATGCCGAAACGCCTATACCTGACGTCCTCTGGCTTCAGCCCACGAGCAAATGCATCCACGGTGTTTTGCAGTTCCAGAAGTGTATTGGGAGGGCTGTGCCGTAATTCCGTAATGGTACGTTATGCTTTTCCTTAAAATGGTACCCATACCTACGGCGGACCGCAGTTATGTTTCTCAGCCTACCATATTCTGCGACTGCCCAAACTGCCTCTCCTTGTGTGAACGGTGCAGTGCATCGCATCTGTGCTGCTGACATCGCGGCAGATGGCGGCCATGAGACTGAATGCTTTAGGATAATTTTTGCACAGATAAAAAACCAATCTTTTTGCAACAATGCTCATATAAAATTATCGATCATTGTTTTATTTAAGATCCTCCAATGGTACATTTAAAATGAACACTCATTATGAAACACCCTGTATCAAACATTGATGAAACATTCAAGTCAATTCTTGTGATGCATGGCACTTGTAAAAATCATAAGTGACATTTACAATCGTATTTTGATCTATCTATTTTTTTTTTTTTATCGTATATTCGTTCAATCAGACGAGTCCCACAGGGAACACACAGCTGACACATCAGCGAACAGTTCCCTGTCCTCACGACGCACAATGGAGGACAGAGGCGGGTAAAAAAAAAACTGTCCCGGTGACACTTGAGCGCTGGAACGCAGTCCCAGTTCTCATGACACGCGGAGTAAACACGAAAAACAAGAACGGTAAAAAGAAAATTGCCCGATACAGCTCAAACCAGCACGGGCGGCGGCGGCGGCAGACGCGCTAGCGGGCGCCCCGCGAAGGGCGGCCAGGGCACACGGACCACCAGGCAGCGGCTGCCACCCAGCGCCAACCACCGGCCCCCCGCCGACGACCCGCAGCGACCGAGACGTCCCGCGAGCGCAGGCCGACCAGAGAGTGCTGGAGAGATTGGCCGGCCAATAAGGATGGGTAAAGAAATCTAGGATGTAGGTTGGTTGTGTGCGGAGGGAAGATTCTGTGACAGAATATTCGAGACGTTGCCCCACTTGGACAAAAACTTGTCAGTAGACTTATGCCTTAAAAAGAATTTACTTTCATTTTCAGCCTCTCTTTTAAGTATGTGATGAAAATGATGTATGCTGGGAATCTGAGTGTTATGTCTTGCCCTAAATATTACTTGTTTTGCTAATGTGAATATTAATATATTTATTTCGCTTTCATCCGCTAGCCTTGGAAATATCCACGACTGCACTGAGATATTTACTATAAAATTGTATTCTTTTCGAAAGTATGCTACTATATCTTTTATAAAGTCTTTTACTATTCTACATTCCCAAAGTATATGACATAACGTTTCATCACGCTCGTTGCAAAAAGTACAAACTGCACTTTCTGCTTTTCCAATGCGATACAAAAAAGTGTTTGTAGATATTATTCTATTTATTATACGATAATGGAACGTTTGTAAGTATGTGTTTCTAGTCGCATGGCGAATATCATACATCGTGCCCTCATGCGTACACCCTATATCTCTATTCCATTTACGCTTAATATGATTTTGCGTTGACTGGTTTGTTTCTCGTTTTAACAGGGCAGAAACGAATTCATTATATGCTAAGCGTGAAGTGTTTGTTTTCTGGGAGAGTAGCGCTATTTTATAAGGTATTATTGGGTAAATGATTTTACAGGCAACAACAGTATTATCCACATGATGCGGTATACTTCTGGTTAAAGATTCATAGCATAGAAACGACATTTTGATGTTAAAGGTTTCACTTAGAGTTCGTTGTTCTAAAAATGATCCGCTATCCTTAGAATACAAATCTGCAACAAATCTCAAACCCTTTCTATCCCAATCTTTTACAATGCTCGTTTGGAATTTGCTGTGATCTGAATACCACAGCTTGTCCGTCAGAACGTTTTCTGGTGTTGTTCGGAAGACCGCACAAAAATCCGCCCAGGCGTTCAGCACATCTTTCCAAAATGTATTACGTAATCTATGATTCGAGATGTTTCTCAACTTCTCCGTGCCGTAGCAAACTAGTTCACAAATAGGAGGTAAAGTTTTCTTGATTATGTTAGCCCATACAACATCAGATGTTGACCAATATAGTCTTTTTATCCAGTTAACTTTTAGGCTCTTTATAAACGACCTAATATCGACCATTTTCAAACCCCCGTGATCGTAATCTTGTACCAACTTGTTTCTTTTAACTTTATCAGGACCATCGTTCCAGATATATTTGAACAATATATTATTAATGTAAGAAATGTCCTTTTCGTTTGGGGTTGGCAATGACGATACAATATGTACTAGTTTAGAAATAACCATTGATTTTACAACTGTTATCTTTCCTATCAAGGTGAGATTTCGTCGCCTCCATTGGGCTATTTCCTGTCTTACTTTAGGTAATACTTCAGACATATTTTTTTCCACGATGGTGTTGGTTGTATTGCAAAAGATTATTCCCAATACTTTCAGTTCGCTTACTTTCTGCAACCCTGACATGTTCAAAAACGAACAGTCAACTGTTTTGCCGATTTGAAGACATTTTGTTTTATCTATATTAACACGTAATCCAGATACTTTATGAAATATGTCTAGTTCATTTATTACCGCATTTATAGATTCCGGTTCCGCGCTTGAAAATACTATTAAATCGTCAGCGTATTGCGATAATCGTACTTCTAATCCTACGCCTATGGGTATCCCCTTCATCTCCCTCGACTGCATTAGTTGATTTGTTAGGGGCTGCATTATCATATTAAATAAATATCCAGATACGGGGTCTCCTTGTCGTATACCTCTCTCCATGTTGATTTTGGGACCTAAATATCCATTTAAAAGAATCCTAGAAAAGTTGCGAGAGTTTAGGTAAAATGTTTGGATCATATGAGCAAAATGTGGCCCGAAATTATAATAATTGAGAGCTTCTGCTAGGAACTCCCACGACACCGTGTCGAAAGCGGCTTCGAAGTCAACTGCCATTATGATACCGGAAGAGGATGAAGCATTCACATGTTCAATTACATCGTACACTAGTCGCGTGTTTTCCCCGATATATCGTCCCTTAATGTATGCCGTCTGAGTTGGGGATATCAAGTGATTCATTATCTTTTTAAGTCTATTAGCGATGGCTCCAGATATAATTTTGAAGTCAACATTAAGTAAAGATATGGGCCTCCATCCTTTTACGGAATCCCTTGGCTTGCCCTGTTTCGGAATAAGAGTTACTACGCTTTCTTGGTGAGACATAATTGCACTGTTATTTACCAGACCTTCTTTAAACGCTCGAAAGAGGAATATGCCTAACAGTTCCCAAAAATGTTTGAAAAAATCTGATGTAAAACCATTTGACCCCGGTGACCTGCCTTTTTTCATACTCATTAAAGCTGTTTGTAGTTCTTGTAACGATATTGGAGTGTCTAGAGCGATCCTTTGTTCGTCGGATAGCACTCGCTCGATGTGTTTTTCAAGGTATTCTTTTGTATTGTGCTTATTTATATTTTTTCGGTATTTCGTTTGCAAATGTTTTGAAAGATGTTCAAGAATATCTTTGTTGTTTGTTATTTGCCTATCACCGTCTTGCATGGCAAGAATTGAATTTCTCATTGCGTTCCTCTTTTCTAAGGAGAGGAAATACTTCGAACATTTTTCCCCTTCTTCGAACCAGTTAACTCTGGACCGTGTTATTAATCCTTGTATTTTGGGTAATCGCATCTGCTCTAATTTAAGTTTCATCTCTTCTAATCGCTTTAAATTTTCTTCTGTTTCGTTAGTATTGAAACGAGCATTTAGTTCGTCTATTTCATTTAATATTATATTTTCCTCGCGTCTGTTTTTTCTCGCCTTTTGTTTTGAAAATCGTACGGTTTCCCCTCGTATCATCATCAGTAATGTCTCATAGAACAAGCCACAGGTCACTGTGAATTGAATATTGTCAAAATTGTTTGGGTCTGATATATATTCATTGTTATAAATTGGTAATGCATATTGCTTAACTGTGTTTATTGTTACTTTTCTGATAAGTTCGTTATATTCTTGATCTTCAAGGAGTGCGGCATTAAACTTCCAAAGACCAGGGCCTCTTTTCATAAGTGGCTCTTTGACGTTTAATGATACTATGTTATGGTCTGACCTATAGCCAGCGTGAATGTTGGATGATGCAATTGTACTGACAAGGTGATTCTGAATATATATTCTATCTAATCTACCGTACTTTAATGGATTCTTCTTAGCCCAAGTATATCCGTTGCTCAAAGGGTTCATCTCTCTCCACGAATCAATCAAGCTAAAGCGTTCAATGATATTTGAAAATGCACACTTTGCAGCCGGGTTGTTTTGACGAACATAGTTCGAATCACGCTGGAGATCTGCGACAAAGTTGAAATCTCCTGCGATAATCAAATTATTCGTTGGCAACTCTTCAAGCTTATTGTATAATGTATGAAAAAAAGCTGGTCGATCATCGTTGGGTCCGTATATCGCGACGAGTATATAGGTGTTGAGAAATATAGTGCACTCAAGTATCACAAAGTTTCCTTCCGTGCAATATTCTTCATGAAGTATGCTGTGCTGTACCTTTGTCTTAAATATAATCGATACTCCTCGGCTGTTATTTGTACCAAAGGAATGATAACAGTTGCCACCCCAAA
Source organism: Amphibalanus amphitrite (assembly GCF_019059575.1). NCBI lineage: Eukaryota > Metazoa > Arthropoda > Thecostraca > Balanomorpha > Balanidae > Amphibalanus > Amphibalanus amphitrite. The sequence goes on from NW_024882066.1 coordinate 164,483, forward strand.
CGGTATTGAAACATTGTGCTGTTTTTCTGGTGAGGTGTGTATCCTGAATAAAATATATGTCAAAATCAAGATTTTTAAGAAAGTTTATAACGTCTCTCCTTTTCTCCTGACTCCCAAGGCCCCTACAATTATAAGTCATAAACTTAAGGTCTGCCATAGCTTAGCGACAAACTTAGAGTGAAGTGTGTACTTACTTGGGTGAACGGTGTGAACGGTGCTGTTACGCACGGGAGAGGGTAGTGAAGCGCTGGTTGAGAGGAGCAGGAATGCTGGATTGGTATGGAAGGAGCGCGAGCCGGACGTCCCAGCCGCCGAGACCGCCAGCAGGAACCACAGCGGCGAGCGCGGGCCGCAGGAGAGATGACGCCCAAGACGAGCACCACCGTCTCCACCGCCGTCCCAGTAGTCGCCGGCCCCGACGCAGAGCCCGCAGGAGCGCCCAGGAAGGCGCCGCCGCCGCGCGCCGCGCCGATCCGGCCTTGCCGCGTACAGAAAGGACTTCCTGAGCCCGACTCGCGCTCCACGACAACACCTACCAACAACAAAGAGGCACAGACAGAAAACAGAAACACAATATAACATGCATGCACAAACATATGATTGGGACAACGACCATTTCTCAGTGTATCTGCTTGGCGCCAATGGGTTGTAAACTTCTTAAGCATTACAAAGCGAGGTGACCGTAGACAAGACATAAACAGACTACAGACAAACAAACGACGGCTCGGAACTACTAGCAAAGTAGCCAAAGGTGACACCATACGAGAAAAAAAAAGCTCTAGAGCCTGCCTTCATTTAGAAATACTCTCTTATATCCTTACTGCTAGGGCGGTTCCGTGTCCCACCCGAGCTTCGGGAGCTCACCGAGGCACGGGCATCGCGCCCTCGAGAAGAGGTCCCCCCGGGTACCTCCCCACCACCCCTTCCCACGCCCCCCACCCTGCCCCCGCCCCGGTTCGGCGACACCTCAGAAAGGCTCACCCCACCACCAGGGCCATCAACCGCCGGCCGCAGCTCACCGGGCGACGACGCCCCGCCCATCCCTCTCACCGCCTCATCCTGTTGACCGCTCCCGCCGGACGCCCGAGCTGTCATCGGCGGCGGGGCAGCCCCTGACGTCACGTCCATGGGCGTCTCCAGATCATCAGTCCCGGCAGGGCGGGCGGCCGCGGGGCGGACACCAGGAGACACCGAAACATCCCGAGCCCCGGCGAGCCCGCGATCGCCGCCGTCCGCCGACCGGTCAGCCGCAGCGGCGGCGTCAGCCGGCGGTACCGGCTCCAGGGGCGGCGAAAGCCGCACCAGACTGGTGGGCGTCACCCGGGCACAGTCCAGCAGCGATGATGAAGTCGAGCCGCCACGGCCCGCCACGACGTCGGCGCCGGCAGGCGCCGAACAGGAGACGGGAGCAGTCGAATCAACGGCTCCGCCCGAACGCCGGGTCTCCAGCTCCATCACACCGCCGAGGTCCGACGGAGTGCGTCCTCTCTCCAGGGCGCTCCTCTCCTCCTCTCTCTCCGTGGCTGGGTCCAGCCGACCTCTCTCCGAGGCCGGAGCGCGACCCTGGGTGGGGCGGGGAGGGGCACTCGTCTCCGCCAACTGACGCACCGCCTCGGGGTCTACGATGCGAATGGGTGCACAGTCGCGTGACCGACACACTAGAATGTCTCCGGATCTCGTGAAGACGGAGAAAATGATCCCCTCCTTCTTCAGTTGCAGTAGATCAGAGAACAGTGCCTGACGGCGTGGAGTGAGAGACTCTGAGATGAACAGTCCAGAACCCCTTAGCTTGGTCTTAGTCCTAAATAGGACGTCTCTATCAGACCCGCGCGCAGCCGTGGTAAAGTCAACTAAAACCTTACCATTCTTCAGCCGGATCATGGCTTTCACCTGAGAAGAGTCCAGTGAGTGCCTCAGGTGCTGCTGCACCCGGGACCGAATCAGGTTTGCGGCGTCCTCCCGGCGAGTCAGCGTCTGTATCGCCGGTCCAGAGAAGATGAGAGACGTCCGCCGCTCCTCCTGCTGCCGCCGGTCCTCACTCAGCTCCATCTGCTGGAGGCGCCGCCTCAGCTCCTTGGTCTCCCTCTGCAGCTGGATGATGTCCATGTCCGCTGAATTCTGTCGATCCGACACCGCCTTGAGGGAATCCATCGCGAACGACAAGGACTCCTCTATAGCCATAAGCCGTCGGTCGTTCGAGTCCCGTATCTCCTTCACGCACTTCACATTTTCTTGTGCGATAAACTCTTTAAGTTCAGCACAGATGTCTATATCACTTTGCTCACCCTGCGCTGGGGAGCACACTTTCCGCCTCTTGGGCATGACTGGCCCGCACACGGACACTGGCTATCAGCTGACCAGACTCGCTCGTCCAGACGGTCGCGCACGCAGAGCACCGCTCGCGCGTCCGACCCGGCCAAGGTCAGCCGGCCGACTGAATTTTTTTTGATAACAAAAAACATATAACAAAAACGTAATGTCGTTTCTTTCTAGAACGCTATTCTGCAAATCACGCAAACTCGCAAAAACGCACGCAGAAAACGCATAGTGTAGCCAGGCCTTAACTCATGGCTGGAGATGGGAATGCTTGCTGAGGACGGCGGCCGTTTGGTTTGGCTGGGGCTCTCATCTCGGCGAAGCAGACATGGGCGTAGGAACCTCACGACGTGTGTGTTTGGGGGATGGGGGGGGGGCAGCAAAACTTCAATTTCACTTTGTGCCTGTGGGAGCCTCGATACCCCTATGAAGAAATTATTGCAGTTTTGTGCCCATTTCACCTAGAACCATTTCCTGCTCTAGTTTTGTATTTAAAGAAAAATGCGCATTTACTGAAAAATTGAGGGGGCGGGGAGCCTGGCCCCCACGGGCCCCCTGTTCCTACGCCTATGGAAGCAGAGCACTGCACAACATTGACATGCCTAAGAAAAGACGGCCAACGATGTCGATGAGCGATATGAGCCCATATATAGGTAAAAAAGGTGTTTTTTGGAGATGAGGTAGCTGCACAGTGCACATGTTACCTGTCTTGTGCCTGCTGTAGGCAACCTGGCTCATCTTTCGGGCTAGGTACTAAATTGTCAAACGGGCCGAAATTGCAGATACCCACTAGCCAGGTCCAGATGGTCAAGTGGTCCTTGGCAGCCCGTGATGGCCGGTGCATTCTTACCCGCTTGTACATATAACATATTCATGCGACATTTGAGAGTGTTAATGCCGCACTTGCAGAGAGTTAGGTCAGACGGTCGAAACGAGCCATCATTGAATTTTACTATTTACTCATCAGCATAATGTGGCGAGCCGCGACGCAACTTTTAATGCCATGGAGTTTATTACAATTGTACACTTAAACGTATAGTACATTCCACGACTCTAGCCAAATGACCTTTGACCTGTGACTTCTGTCTGTTGACCATGCCGAGAATGGCGATTGAAATTTGAAACATATAATACCAGCGTTCGTATGTGCTTCAGGACTTGTGCCAACGTGTGAAATGTCTGTCTCATGCATTATGTATCGCCGGCAAGGTCATGTGACGGTTGGTGATCATGTAGGACACGGATTCACAGCGAAACCCACACGCTGTTCACTTCATTTCGGCCTACTTCTTCGCTCGTAATTAAAATAACAAAGGCCAAATATGTCATTGCATCTTACATGGGCTGCAATTTATTAGACATAAAGAGCATGCAAAACACAATATATCCCTCGCCCGTAAACGGTGTTTTGCCACCTTCGCCCATGCAGGGGGGGGGGGGTTGGTGCGACCCCCCTGGCGTTTGAAAACGGAGCGTCGTAAAGCTTAGCGGAAAAGACCAACGGATTGCTCTCAACGAGATCTCGCGATTGGTGGTATATTTTTTGGTCCTAGGTCAACATTTGACCTACTTATGACCGGTCAAAGGTCAAATTTTCGGAAAAATCTAACTTTTTTCAGATTTCCGCGCCGATTGCGGAAAACGGTAAGAAATATCGACTTGAAACCTTCACTATCGTGATCCTTGATCAATTCTCTATCGTTTGGTGTGTATTTCGAAGTCATAACTCTAAAAATGATGCGTTGGGAGCATCGGAAGTCTGCAAGGTCATTTGTGCATTGGGTCACGTCAGGCGTGTGACGTCTCTGACCTGACCCTGACCCAAAATGAACTACAAGATACAACCGACGATGCCTGAAATGGATAGCAAATTCGAATTCAGGGCATCAAAATACCCCGAAAAGGCATACAAGTGCAACAAGTCATTACAGGTCAACCGAGGTCACTGACCTTACCTTGACCTTACGTAACCTTCAAAATGTCAACGGACATTGTGCCAATGTCAAATCAGCCAGTTATGATTCTAAAACAATCCATCAGTGTGTCAGGTCAGTCGGCATTTATACCAATGTGAAGCAATCTCCAATGTAATGTAAATCTGGCCGGAGGTTGTTCTCTTTATGACGTCATAACTCCGTGACCTGACACGACCTTGACAAAAAAAAAATACCAAAAGTTGCGCAAAGGATGCCCCATAGGGTACTGAAAATTTGAGCGGGCTATCTGAAACGGTTCGGCGTGTAGCTAAGAAAAACCTCAGGGGGGGGGGGGTTGCACCAACGCCCCCCTACATGGGCGAGGGATACAGGGTGTTCGATAATGAATGTTCATTTTAAATAGGCTCAAAATCTAAGTAATTGTATTCATAACACATAGAGCGATATACCATTGTATTGGCGAAAGAATGGCTTTTTCTGTCGTGATGGCTTCAGACACTTGCATGCTTTCAGTTTTCGGCACTGGCGCCGTTTCTGCGGAGGCAGATTTCGGCCCTCCTGCAGACATGCCGAAACGCCTATACCTGACGTCCTCTGGCTTCAGCCCACGAGCAAATGCATCCACGGTGTTTTGCAGTTCCAGAAGTGTATTGGGAGGGCTGTGCCGTAATTCCGTAATGGTACGTTATGCTTTTCCTTAAAATGGTACCCATACCTACGGCGGACCGCAGTTATGTTTCTCAGCCTACCATATTCTGCGACTGCCCAAACTGCCTCTCCTTGTGTGAACGGTGCAGTGCATCGCATCTGTGCTGCTGACATCGCGGCAGATGGCGGCCATGAGACTGAATGCTTTAGGATAATTTTTGCACAGATAAAAAACCAATCTTTTTGCAACAATGCTCATATAAAATTATCGATCATTGTTTTATTTAAGATCCTCCAATGGTACATTTAAAATGAACACTCATTATGAAACACCCTGTATCAAACATTGATGAAACATTCAAGTCAATTCTTGTGATGCATGGCACTTGTAAAAATCATAAGTGACATTTACAATCGTATTTTGATCTATCTAAACGCGCATGACACATAAGAATCGTACGGGTGCAGGAGCCACGTAGTACCTGCGCGATGAGTTAGTCATATTCATTGTTATGATTGTCTGAGTTCTGTTAACCCGCGACCGCCTGGGGGGGTCGGATCCGACCCCCCCCCCTCCGTTTTTCTTGAATAACTCATGAACCGCTTGCGCTATCAACTTGAAACTTCGCATACCTTCTCCCCCATCAATTTGACGTCTCCTGTGCAATTTTTTAGAAAAAAATTTCAAAAATTTCTGAGATATATCGATTTTAGTGATGTAACTACATGGCGTTTTCAGTCAAAAAATGGTAAATGTTTAAAAAATCGCCAAAAATCGAGGTTTTAAGCAAATTGCAAATTAAGGACATGAAAAGACGCAGCTCAACGCGTTCTTTAAAATGGCTATCTCGGATTTTCCATAAAATGCGTTTTTCACCCCTAAAAATTCAAAAAACTATATTTTTTGGAAAACAGCTAATAAAATCCAAAATTTTGAGAATTTCCAAAAAACCGGAAAATATATTATAGAGCTCTATTAGAACATTAGATGTCCCAAATTTCAACTTTCTATCTTGATTTTTGACCCCCAAATTGTAAAAAATAGCTCCAACATGCATAGGGCACGGTGACGTCATCAGCATTTTCGCGAATTAGAGGCACTTCTGAACATCGCATGTGAAAACAAATGGCACCACTAGATTCCTGGGACAAAGCTGGTCTAGAAAAGTGCATTTTTATGTCAAAAATAAAAAGTTGAAAAATTGACTTTTTTCTTAGCTCTCGTTTAGTTATGTATGGTATAAACGATTTTTTATGCTTTCAATGCACACTTATCACCAGCACAGTGACTTGGGGTCACATATAACCATTACCATCGGATTTGGCGTCAAAAATAAGCCATAAAACATGTGTCGCACGCCCATGTAGCAGAAAGTGAAAACCGTGACCTTTCGTGACCTGACCTGACCTTGACCCGTACTTAGTATGACCCCTATACGCACATGGTACCTTCACTAGGTCTTTGAGGTCATTTGTGGTGAGTTTCGAGCAGCAGCTATCGATTCCGCTGTCCGTAAGCCTAATCATGCAAAACCCCTGAATTTGACCTTTGACCTGACCTTGACCCGAAAGTTGACCTCAATCTTAAAATCTTAAGAGTGCTTTGGGAAGGTCTCGTAGAGACCTTTCGAACGCCGCCTCGCGGGGCTCGATACGACCATTGGTTCTCGAGATAACAAGGGGGGGGGGTCGGATCCGACCCCCCCCCCCCCCAGGCTGATGTGGGTACGGAAATAGCCCAGGCGGTGCCGGGTTAAAAACATAAGTAGAAAACAAGATGTTACATTTAAATACTACCATGAAAAAGGATCGACATGAAGAGATGCACGAACAGAATCACAGCGTCTTCACTCTTCGGATGGTCCACAATGGTCCGCAGAGTCCGTTGAGCGCAGTGCGTAGGCCGTTCAGAAGCAGGAACAACCGGGAAGACCACGAATGCCAGAAACTGCAGATCCACGTTGAGCTTGGAGACGTCCATTAATGTAGGATCCTGTGGGAAGACCAGTCAGATTGTTACCATAATCACTGAACAAATGATCTGCATTGGCAAGTGCGTTGGTACCGGTAAAAAGGTGGGCATGTAGATATATGTAGATATATTGGACAAGTATATAGTACAGAGCAAGTAGACTATGAATGTATTAAAAAGCACTTACATATAATTAAGCGGACCGGTTTCGTCTATGAAAGACTTATTCAGCGCTTTTTCAAAAACGTATAACAAGAAAACTAGCACAGTGACAATCGTTTGAAATAAAATCGGATTCAGTTAGAAAATAATAAGCATTGCTAAGAAGGGCACCTACTACATAAAAACACTCACAATCTATCATCATATTTCGGTGATTATGCTCCTACACCAATCATCAACGTTCGATACATCAGTAAATGCCTAAAAGTTTAACATGTTTGACGGTGTATAGAAATCTATTTCATTTCTCTCTCTCTCTCCCTCCCTCTCTCTCTCTCTCTCTCTCTCTCTCTCTCTCACTCTCTCTCTCTCTCTCTCTCTCTCTCTCTCTCTCTCTCTCTCTCTCTCTCTCTCTCTCTCTCTCTCTCTCTCTCTCTCTCTCATTTTCAGCTTTTCTCTCTCTTTTAGCATCAAAGATTTTACAAAAAGCTGAAAATGAGAGAGAGAAAATAGCATCAAAGATTTTACAAAAAGCTGAAAATGAGAGAGAGAGAGAGAGAGAGAGAGAGAGAGAGAGAGAGAGAGAGAGAGAGAGAGAGAGAGAGAGAGAGAGAGAGAGAAGGAGAGAGAGAGTGAGAGAGAGAGAGAGAGAGAGAGAGAGAGAGAGAGAGAGAGAGAGAGAGAGAGAGAGAGAGAGAGAGAGAGAGAGAGAGAGAGAGAAATGAAATAGATTTCTTTACACCGTCAAACATGTTAAACTTTTAGGCATTTACTGATGTATCGAACGTTGATGTTTGGTGTAGGAGCATAATCACCGAAATATGATGATAGATTGTGAGTGTTTTTATGTAGTAGGTGCCCTTCTTAGCAATGCTTATTATTTTCTAACTGAATCCGATTTTATTTCAAACGATTGTCACTGTGCTAGGTGGGCATGTCTTTGCAGGAAGAAAAACGAAGTTGACGCTTACGGCATGAATTAACTTTCTGGCGCACCGCTTTTTTACGCGAGTTGGTTTGGTAATAAAAAGACTAGAATAGCACGGATCACATGAGCTGGCATACGCCGAATCGCGATTCCAGCCAAACATGGTCTCGATAAATAGGTCACAGTTCAAAGGCCATTTGGGTCAGGAATAGGATCATGAAATTTTCAGAGTAGGTGTAAAATTGATCAAATCGAGGGTACAGAAAGTTTCGTCGCGATCGAACAAATTTTGCGCGAGTTATTCGCAAAAAAAACGAAAGGGGTCCATCCGACCCCTCCCCCCCCCGCTACAAGTGCGAGGGCGAAGGATGTTCAAAAATGAAAGATGATGCTCATAGGTACTCAAATGGTCATACCTCCATCAACAATATCTCCATCAACAATAATAAAACCAGTAAAACGCCTTTTGGGCGAAGAACGAGCGAGCGAGATAGTGAGCCCTGCACGTGCGGAAGGGCGAGAGGGTACTTCCAACGGGCTTGTGCAAAGCACCTTTCTAACCGGTCGCTAGCGGCGTGCCAAATTTGAATGCAATCGGCCCAGCCGTTCCTGAGATCTGGAAGCGGCATTCTGCACGTGCGCACGTGCAAACGGGGTCCAAAATGACTTTTGCACGGCACCCTACTAACCGGTCCCCAACCGTGTACCAAATTTGAGCGCAATCGGCCCAGCCATTCTCGAGATCTGGAAGCGCCCCCTGCACGTGCGCACGTGCAGTAGCACCCTAACCGCAACACATGGGAAGGCATTGCCTGGTGGGTGCCTACCTGTATGCCAAGTTTCAGCGAAATCGCCCCAGTAATTACCAAGTTATTGAAATGGGAGCAAATTTGGCACCTCTTCTTTTTGTATTTTGCACGTGCAGTGGGGGTCACTCACATAGATCAAGAGTATCCGACCTTTGGTAGCAGGGATGGAGCTACCCTACAAAAATTACCGCGAGACAATCGCCCAAGCGGCTGCTGAGATATGGGCCTCTCAAAATCACGACTTTTGCAAAACAGCCTGAACACCCTTGACTTTTCACGTGGCACGTGCCACGACGGTCACTGAGATGTATCAAAAGTAGTCAATTACGGGGTAGAAGGGATGGGGCTACCCAGCAAAAAAGACCGCAGGCCAATTGGTCCAGCGGTTGCTGAGATATAAGCCTCTCAAAAGCGTTACAGGCCGGGCCGGGCCGAGCCGGGCCGGGCCGGGCCGGGCCGCTCATACTGAGATTTTTCCGTTATATTGAAAAGACTCACTTCGCTCGCTGCGCTCGCTCGCTCGTAACTATTGGTGCATCAATTTTTCCAGAGGCCCAGTTTCTCACTGTGATCTAATCCCACAGATATTAAATGGAACATTTGGTCCATTTTCACATTTTTTTAAAAGCATAGGTATTTGGGCTAAAAGATGTAGATTTTTTTTGCCGAGAATTCCAGTGATATCATCCAATAATGGAGATTGTGACATGGGATTCCTTGCAATCACTAATCAGAGAACCTGTGGTCTTCCCAGTGACCCAAATTCAACAATAGTAGATGCACGTGCAGCACATTTGAGATTGAGTATCTTAACCTGCGCCCCGTAGGGCTATCGGGAGACCCTACCTCCCGTAGAGGAGGGGGGGGGGGGCGTTTCGCCCCCCCCCCCCCCCAAGATCTCGGAAATTTGCCGGTCGATTTTCAAAATTCAAACGGCGTTCGATAGCTCCAACGGGGCCTTGTTGACCTAAGTTCATTGACCTCAGTCCAACTGATGACATCACAGTTCAGGTCAAAGGTCGCATTTTCCCCGTTTACGGGCATTTCAAGAAATGTGTTGTGAATTGTGAAATCGAGTAAATTATGTTATTGAAAATCATCGATGAATAATTGTTCGACAAACACATATTTTGCTATCTTAGGTCACTGATACCAGGTCAGGTCACAGAGGTCAAGTCACTGAGGGTCACAATATGCAAATGCCATGTGATGTGATATACAGCCTACAGGGAAACAAGTCACAATATAATAAAGCAATACACTTGATACAATACAATAATAACACGCTTTGACCAGACAGAAAATATATAAACGCAAACTTATACGGTCCTATAAACCCCGATCCTTCCCCGCAACAGCTCACCGCGCGCGCTCGCCCACCACTGCAAATAAACAAATATGGCGGACAAACGCACTTTACAAAATGGCTATCATATGCTGTCAGAATTCCTTAAAGACTCTTCTGGTGAATACCCAAAGGACTTAACCCTCGCCCATGTAGGGGGGGGGGGTCCAACCCCCCCCCCCCTCCCCGAGGTTTTTCTTAGCTACACGCCGAACCGTTTCAGATAGCCTGCTCAAATTTTCAGTACCCTTTGGGGCATCCTTTGCGCAACTTTTGGTATTTTTTTTGTCAAGGTCATGTCAGGTCACGGAGTTATGACGTCATAAAGGGAACAACCTCCGGCCAGAGTTACGCTAAATTGGAGATTGCTTCACATTGGTATAAATGCCGACTGACCTGACACACTGATGGATTGTTTTAGAATCACAACTGGCTGATTTGACATTGGCACAATGTCCGTTTACATTTTGAGGGTCACTAAAGGTCAAGGTAAGGTCAGTGACCTCGGTTGACCTGTAATGACTTATTGCACTTGTATGCCTTTTCGGGGTATTTTGATGCCCTGAATTCGAATTTGCTATCCATTTCAGGCATCGTCGGTTGTTTCTTGTAGTTCATTTTGGGTCAGGCTCAGGTCAGTGACGTCACACGCCTGACGTGACCCAATGCACAAATGACCTTGCAGACTTCCGATGCTCCCAACGCATCATTTTTAGAGTTATGACATCGAAATACACACCAAACGATAGAGAATTGATGGATCACGATAGTGAAGGTTTCAAGTCGATATCTCTTACCGTTTTCCGCAATCGGCGCGGAAATCTGTTAGATTTTTCCGAAAATTTGACCTTTGACCGGTCATAAGTAGGTCAAATGTTGACCTAGGAACAAAAAATATACCACCAATCGCGAGATCTCGTTGTGAGCAATCCGTTGGTCTTTTCCGCTAAGCTCTACGACGCTCTGTTTTCAAACGCCAGGGGGGTCGCACCAACCCCCCCCCCTACATGGGCGAAGGTGGCAAAACACCGTTTACGGGCGAGGGTTAACCTTCGCCCCAGTGGGGGGGGGGCATATGTTACCACCCTGCCGCGTTTTTTTTGCGTGTGAATAAAAAACCGCGGCGCGTAGCGCCGCGCCGCTTGGGGTAGCTTTTGGTTCATCAATTTTGGACAATGTGTGAAATTTTTGACCCCAGGTCATGTCAGGTCAGGTCACCAGGTCAAGTTAACTGACCAAGCCTAAAAAAGTTTGCAATCATATCCAGCCTGCAGTGTTTGTCAGAAAGGTTTGAAACTTGGTGGATTGCATGCTGTTATGGGCGCCTACAATTTGTTTATCTCGGATTTTTTATATCCGTGACCTAAGGTCAGGTCAGTGGCGTGACCTTTCCATTACAAGTCAATGGAGAAAAATGAAAATGCCTCTAGATCCGTGTGTACGCATCGGAACAGTCCAAATATTCCAGAATCACAATGATTTAGTCCACTCGTGATGACCAAGGTGTCATTTTTGCTGATAGCCTCTAGACAGGTCATCCGAGGTCACTTGAGGCTACAAACAGTTTTTTGCCAATAACTCGCGATTGGAAAGAGATAGAACGCTGGGGATGGTCTCATTGTGTTTGTCTTGTTGAGACGCATCGACTGATATGCAACATGACCTTTTCCGGTAAGGTCATGACCTTGACCTGAGGTCAAATTTTCAAGTTGACCTTTCAAGGTCAAATTATAGTTCATTCGACGCGTCTCGGCGAGGGGAACACGATTCTGGCAATAGAAATATCGTGGCTTTTTGTAGTCGAAAGTTATTGTCGAAAAACACTTTTCGTAAAAACAGCTATTTTTGGAGTTTTTGCCCTCTGGAGGCTAAACCGTTGACCTGAGGTCAATATTGATAATGACCTTTTCAAAAGAAGAGTTCAAAAACTATCGTTTGCTCTTCCATGCGTTTTTCTAGCTACCATAGTTCCTGAGATAGCGGCATGTTTTCTGAAAAATATAATGACAATTGGCAAATTTTGACCTTTGATGACCTCTGGTGACCCCAATATTCCTCTAAGGTGAAAAATGACCGAAATACTTTCAAACGTACGCATTGAGAGCTATCGACTGCTTTTTACAGCGTCTTTCTAGCCCTCTTAAGTTTTTAGTTAGAGGTGGGTGGTAACATATGCCCCCCCCCCCCCCCCCCACTAGGGCGAAGTTGGCTGAGACCGCCACTGGGGCGCGGGTTAAGAAGAGTTGTCCAGGTAGAAAGAGTTCAGCCAGAGTTGCATTAGCACATTGAAAGAATATTTCATAAGCATCCGGCAGGAGTATAAGGAGAGCATGGAAATAGGCAGGGGCGACTCTGACAAAATTCTCACAATAGCCTTGGGAAGAATAATGGAAGCTTGCAACAAGTTTTTGCTGTGGTCACGGTGAATAAATAAGGAGCTGTCGACGCATCAACCCAGAATCAAAGCTGGTACGGAGTCAACTTTTCTCTCAGTGATACTTGTTTTGTGGTCCACTTTACATGACAAATGCGATTATGTGGGTCAGGTGACCTTTGGGGCCAGTCAAGGTTATGTTGCTCTGGTGAAGGTCAGGTCAAGCTTAGGTCAAATAAGGTCAAATTTCAAAGTTGATATCTTTGAATAAAATGGGTGTCGATTCGATGCAGCTCGTCACGGGGAGTCTACTAGTGGTCTTTGTTTTGCGCTACGTGGTCTAGAATGGTTCAGGTGGGTGACATCACGTGACCAAAAAATGGCGGTGGGGTTCAACGATTTTTTCTTCTTCTAAAACATTATGTAAGTCCTATGGACTTTTGTCAGGGTGTTGCAAGGTGCCAAAAATCTTCATTTTACTGCCGGGGACATCTAATTTTCTTCCCTATCTCATAGAAGGATGAACAGAACTACGTATTCATCCCATAAAAACAAAAATAATTTTTGATGCACCACTCGAACGATGGCACATTCCAAGGGCAAGAAGGAGCCTCAGTTTTTGTTGTTACAAATACTGCGCAAACAATAGGGGAAGTTGGGGGAACGCCGAAGACTTTTTTTCTGACGCCCGTAGCACGCAAGGTAGACAACATAAGCTATTCTTGTTGGCGTCATTCGAGAGGCCAGTCTTTTGCCTTTCAAACATACCAGGCGCATTTGATGAATTCGCATACCGTTAAGCGCACAAACTAAAAATATCAAAGAAGTGACTTTTTCGGCGTTGCCCCGGACTGCGGGGAAAGCCGAAAATGGGAGAAATGATCTACGGGGAATGCCGACATTGATGTTTTACCATTTTATCTCAAACTTTATCCAGAATTGATCAAAGCTGACACGCGTTTTAAGAGCTTGAGGACGCGGTGCACACTGGAAGTTATAATTGTGTGATCTAATAAGAACATGCCAGGTAAATCATTCCTTATAGGTAACAGGCCGTTGTGTCGGTTGAAAGTGTAATTTGTGTGATTAAAAATACGCGTTGCTATTCTACAGCAGTAAAATCCACGTAGCGTGCTTTCAACACGTGCGTAATCGCACGTTTTCGGCATTACCCCAGCCTGCCATACTTTCATTTGCAGGCCCATAACTTTTCAACGTGCTGTATAAATTTCAAATAGGCAGCACACTTATGCAAAGACATGCTAAAGATTACTTGACCGAATTGGCCAGACAAACGGTAGCATAATGAGTAAGAAATGCAGCTTCAAAGGCGCATGTAGTACAAGGGAAACGTACCTTGAAAACGCTCTTGGCGCCCTCACAGTCGAAGTATTCCGAATGACGACTCGTAACAAACATGCGATAATTGTAGTCACTTAAGCTTCAGAGCATCACTGACAGGTGGCATCCATGTCTTACGGTTTTCGAAATATCTCGAATTTCGGCTTTGCCCCAACTCCGGCATTGCCCCAACTTCCCCTACATTTATTCGATATATTCGCAAAACCGCTCACGGCTGCTTTTTCACACTGAGTGACGTTAGCGCATCACGTTAAAGACAATCAGCGCATTCCGTATCTTTATGAAAGTGCACTTTGAACAGCTAATCAGGAATGTGCATTGAGTCGCCCTTTTGGCTTTTTCCCGCTTTTTTCATCGAGTTTGAGTGCTGTTGGGGGGCGAATAATCTCGGAGATGAGTCAGTCTTACATCCTACAGTGGCGGCGGATTCGATTTCGGCATGGGGGGGGCAAGATCCCAGACGAGACTATGTCACAGGCAGATCCAGAAAGGCGGTTTTGGACGCTTCTGGGGACACAGCCCCCAAAAAGCTCCCAAATTCAAAAACTTCTCGGATTTCAATTTCTTACGCACTGCTAAGCAGCTTAAAGCAAACTTTTCCCAACACAACTTTTGATATTCGAAAAAAACTTGTTTGTAAATTTCGGGCACTAGTGGGGACTATTTGCTCTAAATGTCCCCCCCTCCCTAGATCTACCAGTGGACGATGTGACAATGTTCGTATCGCTGCACTTATGAAAAATAAGTTCCCATGGGAAAAATTGCGCCACACTCCACAGGCCGACCGCATATCATATAATGAGGAACGGTGTCAAACTTTGGGAAATAGGTGAGCGCTATTCTCCGATGAGGTAATTCAGTATTACTATTTCCACCGTTCATTTCATATTCGATTTCCTTTAAAGGTTCCCTTAAAAGGTATTTCTGAGACGGACATCAAGTGAAGCTAGCTCACAGCGGGAGGAGACCGCTTATCAAACATTCAGAGACAGTCGATCGCGGATCGCCAACTAAACCTATTAAAAACGACGCATTAAGAAACCCAGATTCGATGCAGAGTTCAAGAACGTATGTTTTTTTTCGAAATCATGTCATCGCGTTATCACCTTCAGGCTTACCGATTCCGCATATAAAGCGCCCTTTACATCAAAATTGTTTTAAACACATGGTTCAGGATTACCTTTCCGCTTTGCAAAGCTGATCACCTCTATTATGTTATCGAAACACAGATGATATTTGCCAATATCAGAGCACATCACTGTCACACGTCTTCGAATCAAGCCTTGTAATCAATGCAAGAAACAATACACGTGTGAAAACACTCAACAGTGCCCAACATGCATGCTTTACACTATTCACGGCCCTCCTGGCCGGAACAGACGATCGGCCCCCGCCCGCGCCGCCTCGCACCTCGGTGCGGCTTTCCACGCGAAGCGGCGCCCCCTGACCGCCGACCCGTCCCGCCTACCGGCCGAAACCGCCGCGCTGGCGGCCTGTGAGACAGGCCGGCGGCCCGGCCTCCCAGCATTGCTGGCAGGCCGGGCACGGGTTAGCCCGGATGGGGTAGGGCGGGGGCTTTTCATCGCTTGACGCGACGACTCCCTGGCAATGCCATCTATAAAGACGAAACAATACTTTCCTCACGCAAATGTTGCACAGAGTAGAGGTCTGCACCGGCCGGCTGCAGCCGCGGCTGGCTGCAGCCCCACGGCTGTGGGCCGGGGCGGCTGCAAATATCTCCAAGAACACGGCTACGGCTGTGGCCACGGCTGTGAGATTTCAAGCTCAATCTTAAGTACCCAAATATAAAATTTTAAATCCCTAATCTTACATTCTGATAAGCAGTCTTGCCTGTAAAAATCATGCAAAGGATGCCCAGCAACATTGAAAGTGGTGAAGCCTTTGAAAACCTGTAATGGTTTTACCATTTGCTGTAGGGGAGTTTGCACTCTGGTACAGAATACTAATTATAGGTACCAATTGTTCCTTCATCATCAAGAGCTTGACAGTTTCAGAAAATGCAAACATGTTGCATTGTCACATCCCTCTCAAATCAATCTCACCTGGTCATTAGGAGAGCACCTTACAGCTATTGAAGACGAGCGTTCAATAATTCTTTCAGGTAATAGAAAAAGAAATCACGCCTTAGGTAAAGGCACGTAAAGGCTTCATAAAATATTATCTAAAATAACTCTTAGATGTATTTCTGGATTTTCGGCAAGTCCAATTACATAATATAAAACTGGTGCTTTATGTTCTAACTGGTGTGTGAGTGACCGCTAACAGAAAATGCTGATCAACGAAGCCAATGGAATTAGATTATAAGTGAGCATGAACCTTACTTACGGTTAATTCACATGATAGTGAAAACCCTGAACACGTAATTCACATGACGGTGAAAACCCTGAACACAATATTTCTTACGCGAGCTGTTGACTTTACTAATAAAATGACGTCTTTTTCTGAAAATGTAAAAAAATTGATAATTAATCTTTGTTTGAGAGCAAGTTTTTAACTGTATAGCATCACTATTTATTAATTATAATTTTTATAGCTGTTCATAGTGACACAAAACAATTAATTGCCACTTCTTTGCTATTGACGTCATTAAAGACTCAAGTAAAATTTTTGATTGAAAGAGGCAATTGTGGCTCGCACGTCCTTGGGGATTTGAGCGAAGATCATTATTTGGAAAAATCAAAATAGATGAATGTTTTTCTTTCCTGGATGCTCACTCAAGGCCATATATAGTAGGTAGCGACACTGAGCGATTTGTTTACAGCCAGTTTCGATCCCGATGACGCAAATGTGTCGTCACGAGACAAAACAATATGGCCACCTCTAATGAGAACCAAGTGCAATAAGTTCCCGGATGTAGACAGCACTGACGTCACCGGGATCGAAACCGACGACATCAGTACTGGACCTATGGCGAAGCAAAGTAGTGACATCCCCCTGTGCTCACTAGTGTTTTGATGCCTTGCATATCAAATTGGTTTGAGACTTGCTCAGAAGGCTGCTTCAAGCCTGGCATATCACACCCCAGTAAATATGCAAGGTAAGAAAGAAGCAAGGGTTTTGACTAGACAATCACTGTTTGACAGTTCATCAACTTCAGTTTCATTTTCCATACCTAACATTGATAATGAAAAGCATCAGGGTCTGTTGCTCTGTCCCACAACCATGCTTCGGGATTTGGCATTAGATGTCTACACTGCTAGTGCTTCTATTCTGGTTTGTTGTTTATGTTTCCTGTTGATGTAGGTACCTACCTACCCATCTTTCTTAACCCCTTGCAAGGGCTTGTATTACGTCTCCACTCCGACTGCCTCACACAGGCTGGCTCGTGGAGACAAGTTTATTGCTGAGGCAATCTGGGCTCATACACGAACACTAGTCTGTGCTGACCGCGACGCGACGACCACCGCACACGGCGCACACGGCGCACGACCGCACCCGACACGCGCGCCAGACCGACTCTGTCGAGCCGCCGCGTCTGCGTGCCGGCGCCGCCAGTGGCGTCGCCAGCTCCCGGGCGGAGGGGGACAATTCGCGATACCACACCCTGCCGCCCTTTAAACGAACATATTCCCAGGCGCACGAAACAATGGCATGAGCACAAAGCATCATTTGTTTAGGCGCGCGTCTTCAGGGTTACCTCACCCCTTTACGTGAAACAATCACCTTTCAATCACAATCACAATCACAGATCTAATCACATTTCAAATATCGGCGATCAGACGCCGATAAGCCGCCCCGGGCGCCTCCGACGCCGGGCGGAACGGCACTGCGGAGCGCCCCGTGTGCGCGCCGCGCTCACGTTCAAAAGGCCCCACTGCACTGACCTCACCGGCGCAGCCGCCGCCGCCGCCGCCGGGGTCACCGGCGTCGCTATCGCCGCCGCCACCGCGGTCACCCAGGGCACCACTGAGGCCACCGGCGCAGCCGGCCCCTCCCAGGTCACTCGCCTGACCGTCGCCCCCGCTGGGGTCACCGGCCTGACCGTCACCGAGGTTATCGGCGTGGCTGACGTCGCCGCCGCTGTCACCGAGTGCACCACTGAGGTCACCTCCGCTGTCACCGGCACCGACACGACCTCCACTGAGGTCAACGCCACTGGTGCACCCTCCGATGAGGTCACTGGCACTGCCGGCGCGGCCGCCGTCACCGCGGCCATCAGCGCGATCATCGCCGACGGGCCGTTTGGCGCCGCCGCCGGTGTACCCGTCGCTGAACCCTGCTCGTCGGACGTCGCCTACGGTCGCCGCTCTGACACTGCCGATCCCGTCTCCGCCACCGAAGCTTCTGGCACGAGCGTCTCCGACGGGCCGCCCGGCACCGCCGCCTCCGCCGACGTCCCGGCGCCCGCTGCTCCCGCCGGCGTACCGGTGTCCGCTCCCTCCGCCGGCGCCCCGGCGCCCACCGGCTCCATCGGCATCCCGGCGTCCGCCGGCTCCATCGGCGTCCTGGCGCCCGCCGGCTCCTGCAGCATCAGCATCCCGGCGCCCACCGGCTCCTTTAGTGTCACGGCGCCCTCTGACTCCGTCGGCGCCGCTCACTTCACGGTCCTCGCTGCCCTGAAGCAGCGACCGCCAGTCGAGGCGCATGTCGCGCAACCAGTCCCGTCCTATCAGCGGTTGGTGTCCGAGTCGGTCGTTGACTACGACATTCAGCCGCCTCCGCTGGCCGCCGAACTCCGCCTCTACGGTCGCCTCGCCGCGGACCGGCACCGTCTGGCCCGTAAACGAGCGCAGCTGCACCGTTGATGGTCGCAGCTTCAGCCCCGGGATGGTGCCGTCCGCCACGATCGAGACTGGCGACCCGGTGTCTGCCATCATCTCTGTTGGCCGGCCGTTGACTGTCACCGTGACCAGTGGCAGCCGGTCCTGACGCTGTGTCCTCCGCTGCGCCACGGACGTCACGGCGTCCACAGACGTCACCTGACCGCATCCGAGGCAGTCACGCTTCAAGTGCCCTGAGTCGCCGCACCTGAAGCACCGGCGCGTTCCGCCCCTCCGGCGCGGTCCGCCGCGTCGGCTGTCCAGCCGACCGCCGTTTGCTGAGCCGGGCTGTCGGAAGAATCCGCTCTTCTGCGCCGCTCCTGCCGCCAGATGCACGGCGCAGACCTGCCAGTCGGCCTGGTCGCTGTCCTGGATCAACTTGACAGCCCGTCGTTTGCTGCAGTCCCGTTGCAGGTGTCCGCGCTCTCCACACCGGTAGCAGCGCGGCGCGCCGGCCCGCCGTGGCCGCGCACCGGCCTGCCGGGGCCGCGCGCCGGCCTGCTGCGACTGCGCGCTGGGACAGTGGTCCCTCCAGTGGCCCAGCTCGCCACACAGGAAACAGCGCTGCTCCCCTCGGCTGGGTTGTCCGAGCGCCTGCACCTGCTGCTCCTCCTGAGGTACGGTTCTCCAGGGTATTAGTCGTTGGTCGCTCGGCGAGCGGGAGGGCAACCAGTTCCGCCCCTGTATCGCGTGACCCCTTGCTCCGCCCAGTTACGCACGAGCGTACTCCACGCCGCGTAGTAGCGTGGGGAGGGGAGCGTTAGAATGGTGGCATGTGTAGAGGCTAGAACCGGTTTCCACCGCCATGCCACCGCCCAGCGACATGGGGCGGGGTCAGTGACCAGGGCGCAGGGAAAGGTCAGAGGTCAGCTATAACGTAGAGCTTTGTGTCTCCCTCCCCTCCGCGTGTAACGACCGCACGACAGCGGCCGGCCGCCAATCAGGCTTGACATGTCAAGGTCACCCGCAGTCAACGGGCTCAGAGGGCTGGTCGAGTGCGTGTCCGTGGCTGACGACAGTCTCGACCATGTGTTATGGTGCCGATAGACTAGCGTGGGTAATAAGTTTTTGTTGAGTGCATATGGCTGCTGGGGTGTGTCATTTTGATATGATGCTTTGTAACGCGTGTAACGCTTTGTAGCGCTTTGTAACGCGTATGATACGCTTAAAACCTCGCTGGCAGTGGCCGAGAGGAGGGGGGGGGGGGGGGTAGGGGCGGGGAGGCGGGTGCCGCCTCCACATGTTTATTTTTGTTGATAGCTGCGAGAGCTGAAATTTGGCATGCCTGACCTTTGATTCAAGCTGAATTTTTATGACAGCAGCTGTATTTTCACCCTCACCCATATTGGTGTTTTGCCAGCGTCTATCGTAAAGGGGGGAGGAGGGTCCGTTGGACCCCTTTGCCGTTCAGCCCCTGATCGAGCTAGAGCTTCGCGGAAAAAGAGCGTGTCGCCCGTGACGAGAGGAGGCCGATGATGCCCAATTTTAAGGTCCTAGGTCATTGGTTGACATGTCAATATAACTCAAAAGTCGGGGAATCGGGACCAGTGTTAGAGCTTCGTAAAGTGAAGCTGTTATAAGGTTTTGCGGGGTGCTGATCACGAATTTCAAGTTAGTTTTGATCACAGATGATGTTTTCGTGCATTTAGGCCAGGTCGGGTCAGGTCAGGTCAGGTCACATGTTACGAGGGAACCAAAACTACTTCTTAAATGTTCAAACGGTTTCTAAATGCGAAATCAACTCCAAAATCTACCCTAGAAACATGTAGAACTCGAAAGAGTGAACAAAGGTCATCAAAGGTCAGTGACCTGACTGACCTTCACGTGACCTTGATACCCACTAGAATCCATGGGATCAACATCCTTTCACATGTTTGATCGCTTAAAGCCACAAAAAGACAATAAAACGCGCTCTTCTCGAAATACGCCAAAACGCGACTCCGGCCAAACATGGTCTCGGAAAACAGGTCACAAGTCAAAGGTCTTTTGAGTCAGGGTCATACAAATTATAGGGTAGTAGGCGTAATATTGATTAACTCGATGGTACTGGAAGTTTCGTCGCAATCAGTCGCTTTTTGCGCGAGTTATTTGCGAAAAAACTGAGGGTAGGAGGTCTGTTCGACACCCTCCTACAAGTGCGAAGGTTAAGGTCAGGCCGTTGACCAATGACGTAAAAAGTGAACCTCTGTAAGGTCCCAAAATGTCGCGACGTTGCAGCACCCTTCGTGCCAGGGGACTTTTCAACGGGGAATGAAGCTTATATGATCTAGTACTATCTCCCAGAGGCCTCACAACTTGTGTGTAGCTATCTCGTATTTTTCTCAAGAGTCACCTGAAGTCAGGTCGGTCACGCAACCTCACGATTAAATTAATCAATTGGGAAATATGAAAGCTGTTATTTTGGCGCCGGGAGCCATCTAAAGCTGTCTCAAGCGCATTAATTCGCAATTTTATACAATCTTTGCAAGCCCCAGCGGCCAGCATTCACTTTTCCATTCTTAAAGTTAGGCAACTTTATTGATGACGTCACTAAGGTCACAGGAGTCTTCACCAAAAAGTCCCGATCAAATTGAGCTAGCGAGTCGGGAAGCCACCAGTGGACTTGTAAGGACCTACCGAATCTAAGAAGCGATATGACCTTGGGCCAGCTTCGTGGCCTGAGTGGCTCTGCCCTGACCATGACCTGATGTGAACACCCTAAATTGACTTCAACAAAAACAAAGCGTATACTATTTGACGCGCTTGAGCATGCAAAACTCGATGGTGCCATTATCTTGGCTCTGTAACCACTTATGGTGGTTGTTTACCAAAAACCGATCCCGCGATTTGGAGCACTTATACTGACCTCAGAGTTTATCGGCTGACCTGAGACATTCAACTCGGGTACCAGTTGCTGCATCTCATACGACGCACGCGCTCAGTTTTATCCGCAAGGCGCTAGCTCAACTAGGGGCAAAAAGACGGAGAGGGGTCGTAATGCCCATCTCCCTCGGCCGGGGTATATGCAGAAAACCCAAAATTCCGTTGAGGGTTAAGCACTGAAGTGATATATTATGATGCGAGAAGGTATAGGTCAAAACGAGTATGCACACGAGCGGGTGTGAATAAAACTGTGTTTGAGGTATGCCTTTTTTACTAAACATTCGATTTGTTTTAGTAATTGGTAAGAACAGATACAACCAAGAAGAGCGCCCCTGAAGAAAAGGTGGCGCACCGGACGAGTGCGGTTTTAAGGTCTAAGGTCAGTCGGGGACCTCTAAGCTCGGATCAAGCGCTGCATGTTAGGGGTGAAAAAAATGGGGACAAAAAAGCATCCCGATTTTGGCAGCATCGTCATGCTTTGTCACGGCACTCATCCACTCCCTCAGCCCAAATACTAAACCGGTTTACATAGCATTTTTGACGAGGCTTTAGCTCGTTAATTTGGCGATAATTTCGATGCAGTGGTTTTCAAATATTTAGAGGGGATCATTTTGTAAATTGTCAAGCACCATTGGCATCTTTTGCAACATCACGGACGGAGATATAAGCTTGCAACAAACCCTATGTAAACGCGTCTATTATTTCCTTTTTGTATGAGTTCTGGCATAATCCCGCCCATTATGCTGCATGTTGTTTGCTATGAAAAAACAATGCATGTTCAGCTACGTTCTACGCAGTACGCACTAACCTAACCACCATCCCATCATCCACCACTAGCCACCATCCCGTTCTGTGCTCCCTTCCACCCCCACGAATCAGCCGAGATACTAGTCAGTCGGGCTAGCGCTATCCTATCCTCCCTTCCTGACTGCACAGCGCTAAAACCCAGAGCCGAGACTTCCCGAGCGCGACCTCTGACCCCACGCGGTCCGAAGGGTCGGCCGATGCCTAAGGGCGCGCCGCGCGCCGGCCACCCGGATAGCCTCTGCCGAGTCTCCCTTTCATACACCGTTTACTACGCGCTCGATTCATTCATGATTCTGTGTTTCCGCGCTCCTGTCGTTAGATGGCTCTACTGATGTCATAGGCGATCCCAGGAAGATTGCGGCCAGAATACCCCAAACGGCAGAAAATGAGGTTTCTGGTGAATATCTCGGAAAGTATTTGGCATACAACGATGCCATTTCACAGTCTCGTGGTAAATGTGCATACACATAATTCGGGTTGAGACTTATGCATTTGAACATTACATAGGACCAGATATGTCCGAAAAAGCAAAACCAACAAGACTTTTACTGGAGAACCGTACGGCCAGCTGGCCGTCCTGCCGCACCTCACGGAGCAGGCGGTCGGTCCGCTCCACATTGTGGACTATGTTGACGACGTCTTGGAGGCTGAGCGGCTCCTGCGCCTCCACGGCCCGCTGCAGCACTCGCTCTTGCAGGCGAGGCGTGCAGCCCGCGATGGCCTGGTCCCGCAGGGCCGCGCTGGCCTGCTCGGGCGGGAACTGGCACCGAGCTGCCGCGAGGCGCAGACGGGACAGGAACGCGTCAAACAGCTCGCCTTCCACCATGCGCAACCGCTGAAACGCGAGTCGATCAGCGATGACGTTGCGCTGCGGCGCCAGGTAGCTTCGGAGTTTAGCTACACACGTCGCATAGCAGCCGGTCACTCCAGTTGTCGGCTCCGGGAGCGTGCCGTACACCTCCTGCACTTCGGGTCCGAGCAGGTGCAACAGAATCGCCGTCTTCCTCTCGTCCCCAGTGACGTCCAGGGCCGCCATGTACAGATCCACGCTGTTGAGCCATCGAGGAAAATCCGTCCCCGGCTGGTACGGCCCCACCGCCGGCAGACTCAGTCCAGCCGCCGCCATCCTGTCCCCCGTTGACGTCCACTCGTGGTCCCCTCAAGCCTCCTCACGCCGCGGCCGCCGCCGCGCGACTGAACCGTCAGCTGGCGCCGGCCAAGGTCACTCAGCAGTCAGCACACAGCTGACTCGGGCTCCCTGCCGCCCGTCCCTGGCACCGCCGCTGCGTTTCCCGCGCTTTCCACTCCGGGGGAGTCACGTGACCGCGACGTCACCGAGACACGTGACCACGCGCCTGCGCACTCGACCAGCGCACCCGTCCGAAAATGGCCGCCGAGACCCAAAAACTCGGACAGCGCTGAACACAGGGGGGACTCAACACAAGCCCACGCCCCCGTCAGTCGCAGGACACGTAGTTTACTGCCGCTTACCAGTCTCCGCGGCTCCGTCGCAGTCTACACGCGGTCCACAACTGCACAGCACAGCGTTCGGAGTCGCCCACGGCCCAACCACGGCCTCCGCAACGAGTTCGAGTTCCTTGTCGCCAGGTATTACGTCTCCACTCCGACTGCCTCACACAGGCTGGCTCGTGGAGACAAGTTTATTGCTGAGGCAATCTGGGCTCATACACGAACACTAGTCTGTGCTGACCGCGACGCGAGACCACCGCACACGGCGCACACGGCGCACGACCGCACCCGACACGCGCGCCAGACCGACTCGACCGACTCTCTCGAGCCGCCGCGTCTGCGTGCCGGCGCCGCCAGTGGCGTCGCCAGCTCCCGGGCGGAGGGGGACAATTCGCGATACCACAGCTTGTGTAGGCATGCGATGCGCATCAGGCTTCAGGCCTTCGGCCTAAAGCCAGATACACAACCACTTAACCTATGATGCTTCATGAGCTTGAGAATCTATAGCCCATTGCAATGTGCTTTTGGCTATATGTTTCAACTAAAAACAACTTATTATATACTATTTGGTTGCATTTCATTGAAAGTATCCACGGCCGGCTGACGGCTGGCTGCCCACAGTTTGCCACGGCTGTGGGCGGCTGTGGCTGTGGAGCCACGGCTGTGGGCGGCTGTGGCTGTGGAGCCACGGCTGCGGGGCGGCTAGGCTGGGGAAAATTGCAGCCGTGCAGAACTCTAGCACAGAGCACGCACCAAATCCAACTCACACTCTTCCGAACACTGTTTGGCGCTTCTTCGGGTGATTCGATACGAACTCACGAAGGATAGCCTTCGGATCCAGCTTTCTGGCGCGGTCACTGTGCGTGGCAAGGACGACCAGATTGGACAGCCTGGCCTGACTCATAGTGGACCGCAGTGGCGTCTTAATGCGACTCAGGGCGCTAAAAGAACGCTCGGATGACGCTCCGCTCATCGGGACTACCAGAATTCGAGTCGCCAAACGGAGCACTTCAGATAGCATCTGGCGACACACGAGGCCCTGTTCCACGATGATGCCGACAAGTTCACTGATTGATGCGACTGGAAAATCAATGGCACTACACTGACGCATCACACTCAGCTGTGCAGCAAGAGCGTCTGGATCGATGTCACCAGCAGACCCGTCCTCGTTACGGTCACCCACAGCTGCCATTATTTCTTTGACTCGTGCAGAGGATACATCTTTTTCTTTCCCGAGCAGCAGGTCCTCCATTTTTTCCAAGCGCTCAAGACCAGGCTGATCGAAGCGGCGTCTTATCTCGCTCGATATCAGGTCCATGGCTTCCATGAAAGCTCGCCTGATCGAGGCCTTGGCGCTGAGAGCTGCGGGGGGCGCTGCGTTCGTACAGTGTTCCAGTCGCTTCGGTGGTCGGCTTGCGCGGGGCTCCTTTGGCGGGTCGATCGGTGCATCCAGCGACTTAATCTTCTGGTCACAGTCTGTCCAGAGCTGGTCGAAGCCAGCCTCACGAAGCGTGCGGAGCGTTTCGAGAAGCATGGCTGCTCCTCGACGGACTTCTCCAGAGTTCACCCCTGGGCGCTGCAGTGCCTTTGCGAAGAGCTCGCAGGGACGGAATATGCGCTCGCATAGCATAAGGGCGAACACCGTCTCGTAGTGGTGGAGGTGTTAGAGATGACCCCTCACCCGGTATCGAACATCAGGCGATGCAGATGCATCGGCTGCGACGTCTTCAAGTGTTAAGATGATCGCGTCGTACTCGTCCAGGAATCGTGACACTGCTTGGCACCTGACAGTCCATCTAGTGGGGCACAGTGATAGAAGCTTTCGCGGCGCTTGCTGCATTACACCTTCGTCATTTTCCTCGCTCACGTTTAGTTCTCGGAGATGCTCTTCAAACCAATGTTTCCTCTTAGTTGTCTTCAGAATCCCCACAACATCTCTGACCGTATTCAACGCATCCGCTACCTGGGAGATTTTCTTGGCCTCTTCCACAAGGGCAAGATCCAGGGAGTGATTCGCACAGTGTACGAACACTGAACGAGGCTGGTCTTCGACGAGCCTCTGCTGGACACCACTTACTTTTCCGGACATGTTCGAGGCTCCATCGAAACAATGGCCTCTTAGCTTGTCAGTACCATACATCGTACGCACTAGGGCGTCCTTCAATGCTTCATAGAGCTCGGCAGCTGTGGATCCTGGGACCTCATAGAGCCCAAGGAAGGCCTCTTTCACAAGCAGCTCTTCAGTGGCGTAGCGGACACAGATACTAGACTGTTCTTTGGTGGACAGATCTGTCGTGCCGTCTGCAATCACGCCATAGAACATTGATCTCCTGGCCTCCTCTAGCACCTCACAGAGCAGCATCGAAGCCATGATCCGGATGATTTCATCTTGGCATTCATGGGAAAGGAAGTTGTTCTTCTTGTCGAGCCATGCCTTTATTTCGGGGCTCGTGACAGACCGCTCGTCCAACATTGTCATCAGTCGACCACTTACGTTGTCGTGGCCCCGGAGAGCTGAGCCCGAGCGCGCCAGGCCACGAATGGTGCAAATGATCTCTGTGAAGAGCTCCCGATTCTTCTTCTGTTCTGCTTCTGTGGCTTGGGCGATGCGCTTATCCACAGGAAGACCACATGAAAGAGTCAGCTTCTCATGGGCCTGAAGATGCTGTGCGGACTTGGAGTTCGAGAATCCATCCAGAAAAGCTGTCTCTTTAAAGTCGGGTCGCTGCATCAGCTTCAGCCGTAGCGCACGGCAGCATGTGTGGCAAGTCACTGAGTCACTCCCCACGTTGTAAGAGAGGAAAGGATACTCCCTATACCAATCACTTCGAAACTTCCGGCCGTTGGTCTCCGGAAAGGACAGCTGCGTAGGCTGATGAGGATCTGGGAAGGATTGAAATTGATTTAACGACATGCTCAGCACTAGTTTTCGGCGTCAGATACCTCGCATGGAAGTGTTTCTAAATCTAGCCAAATTATTACGATGCGTGTTCAATTACCGGATTTCAGTTCTAACATTTCCAGAACAGTACGGTAATAGAACGCGGTAAGAACATCAGAACGACGCAAAACAGCTATTTTGGAACATATAAGCACCTTCTTGTAAGTTTAGGAAAAAGTACTTGTGAAATAATGGAGGGAGAAAGAGGGAGGGGAGGGGAGAGAGAGAGAGAGAGAGAGAGAGAGAGAGAGAGAGAGAGAGAGAGAGAGAGAGAGAGAGAGAGAGAGAGAGAGAGAGAGAGAGAGAGAGAGAGAGAGAGAGAGAGAGAGAGAGAGAGAGAGAGAGAGATATTCTTCTGTACAATGCACATAACTTTTGTTTTAACTCATCGCCGGAAATTCACGTGTTTTGAAACTTGCAGTCACCAAACCTAATGAATAAAACCTGATAAACATACCTGAGTTTCTGCCCTCAAGGAGGTGCACAGCATCAGAAGGTGCAGTGCTCTCAGGAGCGTCCACAGTCACAGGACCAGGAGGTGCAGTGCTCTCAGGAGCGTCCACAGTCACAGGGCCAGGAGGTGCAGTGCTCTCAGGAGCGTGCACAGTCACAGGATCAGGAGGAGCAGTGCTCTCAGGAGCGTTCACAGGATCAGAAGGCGTTGAACTCTGGCTAGTGTCACTTCTGGAATGCATGTAGTGATGGAAAAAGTTATTAATGATTAACTCGTTGTGTGACATAGACATATTGGAGTTTGAATATAGAAAGTCATCCAATTAAAGGGTTTCAATTTTCATATAACCTTCTTTCCTTTGGTTTATATCAGCTTTGAGATAAAATGCTCAATTGTGAAGTTGTAATTAAATGAAAGAAAATACAAAGCTACTCGAGTATCATGATTCAGAGTCTTGACATATTTGGTCAAAGCTATAAAAAACAAAACAATGATGTAAACCTAAATGAAAGTGAACACTGAACAATGGGAACAAAAAGAACATAACTCATTAATATGCTACCCGCAGGTACTGTGAAATAGTAGCAGCACCAGGGAATATAGACAAAACATGGAGCTTTTTAAAGGCAGCACAAGAACAGAAGCAGAAATGAAATCACATGAAATGACACTATAAATAAGAAGTAACTGACACAAAATAATTGATGAACTCACAATTTAATTAGAATGTTAATGCTTTATTGTTATCAAAGTGGCTGAACTGACATGTATTTATCAATTGATTACAAAAATCAAAATAATGCCATTCCGATCACTTAAACAGCATGGTACATATCAAAATCGCCAAACCAATAGATACATACCTTCTTTGGATTTTACCAAACATGCTCACAAGGCTCATTTGAGCCTTTCTCTTCGCCATGTCTTAGATAATCAAGAGTAGATTGCTCTGTTCCGTTCTGGGGAAAGGCGAGAAAGGTTTTTACACTGTAATTATCTAACCATTTTGGTAGACAATAATCATATACAAACTATTGAAAATCGGTTGATTATATATTTGCCAAACATCAGCTAAACAAGTCTCAAAATCAATAGCAATTGATATATACAAAACACACAAAAACTCGCAATTAACATGGGATACCTAAGATCGGCCAGGGATGACAATGATGCCACAGGTAAATATTTACAATTAGTTTAATTCACTGTTCAAGCATAAATTGCCCCTTCACCCCAGCATGAATGTGTGCTTCGCCTTCATGTGTGCATGAAGCACACATTTCAAACAAGCAGAGAAAAGCACTGTTCTGCCATAGGTGCTCAATTCGTCACAGACGCAGACCCTCTGCGCTTTTGTTGACTCAGGTCCCCTGCTAACCCTACAGCCATCATACTACAATTAATTGAAATTACCAACTAGATAAAGCGTTAAGCGTAACCTGCCCAGTGCCGCCCAGTTATCAAACACTACACCAAGGCCATATCACTACACACACACCTCAACCTCTCAGAATAAGAAACTCGGCGACAAGATACCTGAGCGCGCAATAAATGTGACGGCGTCGTCACTTTCGCTACTTAGCACTGCTACCACTTTATCAGCTACCAAATCCAAAAATGTAGGTATTTTGAAGGAATACTTTCATTTGACGCTAGGCGGCTTGTAAAAAAAACATGAAATTTGCAATTATGAATAATCCGAAAATATAACGTCAGGATTGCATCCTACATGATTCAGTTTTCATCGCAAATTATGGGGGGGGGGGCAAAAAGATACTTTTGCCCCCCACCATTCTCGCAGGGGGGCAGCTGCCCCCCCTGCCCCCCGAATCCGCCGCCCCTGTCTAAGGAGCAAATATGCCTTTTTGTTTTGTGCCTCAATGCAGTCATTCCAGCGCCAGGTCCCAGTCCAAGTGCTCCTTCTTCCGATTGCCCCAGGACGAGGGGGAGTTGAAGAAATGGACTACACTGATGAGGTTCGTTATGCGACATTGTGATATCTCCTTTTGTTTATTATCGTGATATTGCTGCTTTTATGACTTTTTAGATATGCAACCCTCACAGGCTCACACCATTTTGCTAAGTACGTGCTTGGGTAACTTCTAGGTGATTTCAGGACAAATCTTTTTAAGTACCTATGGTCCTACCTATTTCTTCATCGCGCAATTACTTGTCGGGAAAATGTTTGTCCCTGCAATTCTTTGTATCCATATTTTTCAGTCGGCACATTTCTTTGTTTCACAAATGGTACAATTGCAAACAATGTATCAGTATGACTGTATGGGAGCCGGGAGGCTCAGCAGGATCAGCAAGAGAGTAAGCACCTTTTGTTGCAGTTAATCATACCAAAAGTACAAATTTTGGCATTAGTAGAGCAGACGTCACGCAAAGGCCTTCCAACCAAAGATAGGCGCTGTAGGTTTGTAGGTTAGGTTATGTTTGTTTTCCGGTAAACAGGAGATCCCGAGTTCGGATCTCGGTGGTGCCTCCAGAACAGTGGGTGAAGGCGCCAACACCACCGGTGTTTAGGTTAGAAAGAAGCATCTCCGGGTATAGCGCCTCTCCTTAGCTGGAAAACCTTCGTGTGACGTCTGCTCCACTTGTACCTACCCAAATTTCTAGGTAGGTACATTTGGTTGTAAAAATTGCTGGTTTTGCTTGGTGCTTGCTGGTGTGTATTTGTAGATTGGTTGATGTAGGAAGTCTGCTGGTGTGGAGATGCTGCTCTAGCTTGTTTGTCTTTTCATTTTCAACTGTTTGTTTCCACCCTTTGCTTAGCATTGCTGAGCAGGGCTCTGTTTCACTGCACGCTGCTACCCACATTCAGGTTCAAATGGAAATGCTGACAAAATTCTGTCCAAATGGAAATGCTGGCAAAATTGTTTAGATATTTCACTGACATTTCTAAATTCTTTTGAAAATGAGCACCAGTGCCCAGCTGTGGTGAGTAGTTAACTACGGCTTGCCGTGAAGCAGGGCCATGCTGTCTGATTAATTTTCTGCTAATAGAACCAACTTTATTGCTTTGCTTTTTCACAGGAGACAAGATGCAAAGCCCAATGAGCATTCAAGAGTGTGCTCTTGTCATTTTAGGAATGGCAAGAAAGAAGCTGGTCCAACCCTATTTGCTTGGAATGACTTCAAGAGAAGGTAATCTTGTTGTTGTAACTAGCCTCATACTTATCACTTGTAAACTAGAATAATTTAATAATGGTAATGCTAAGGTGAAGGTCAAATTGAATGCTAATAATTTAATCCAATCAGCTTAACATTAAATGAGCTTCAAATGATTAAATTCCTCTCATGTTCATGCACATATTGTCTTACGTTTGTCAGTTTCGAAATTGCATCAAGTTTAGATGATCCTTAGTCAGTCTGAAATGGAAATTCATGACTTCAATCATTTCATCATATCTCAGATGTATCACAATACTCATTATGTTGCTACTAAGTATTATGTAGTGGTGCCAACCAGGGCTGCGGAGTCGGAGTCGGAGTCGGAGTCGGAGTCGGTCGGAGTCGACAGTTGTGACCGGAGTCGGAGTCGGAGTCGATTTTAGAAACCTGAGCCGGAGTCGGAGTCGGAGTCACCGAAAATATGTCGACTCCGCAGCCCTGCAAGGTCTGCGGAGTCCGAGTCGGGAGTTAGAGTCGGTCGGAGTCGACAATTCTGCCCGGAGTCGGAGTCGGAGTCGGAGCTGGTTTTTGAAAGCCGGAGTCGGAGTCGGAGTCGCCGAAAATCCATCGACTCCGCAGCCCTGGTGCCAACTACCATTAATTCAATGCTTGTTTATCCCATTAGGCTTCCTGATTTTATCACAATTACTTAAAAGGATATTATGAACCTCCATTGCGGTCTCCAGACTCCAAGTGCCTTCCCGTTTGATAAGTCGTCCTAACGTGCTATGAACCCTTCTTAAAATCCTTTTCCTCTCAAGGTTCGATCCATCTGCGGATCGTGGAAACAACCGGTCTACGTCGACTTTGACACCGCCGTATCCTCGGAGCTCCTCCTTAAACTCATCACGTCCCTGGAGGAGATGGGATTTCCTGTCAGGGCGGTGGTTTCCGATATGGGATCGAAAAACGTCGGGCTCTGGCGGGAGCTCGGCGTTTCTTTCGACGGCCGGACTGGCATCATCAATCCTGCTCATCCTGACCGGTAAGATCCTGTGCCATTGAATCCTGTTCCTGTTGCCCATATAAGTTTGTTTAAGTGCTGCCAAGTCAACCGTCAACAAAGTCAAAGTCAATACCAGCTCAAAACCTAAACAATCCTTACAACCTTACAATATACTCTGAATTCGCTGCTCTTCACAGACGAGTGTGGTTCTTCGCGGACGTCCCGCACTGCATGAAGAACCTCCGCAACCATATTCTGGACGATGGCCTGCACCTTTCTCGGGGAGATGACCGAGGCGAGCCGGTGGTTGATGCCGATCTGCTGGAGGAGACGGTGAAGGTCGTCTCCACTCCCGAGTTCACCGTGGGCAGGAAACTCCCACCTCTGCACGTGCATGTAAGTGTTTTTTCATCACGTGATTTCTGAGGCCCAGCCAAGACTGACCCTTTTTGGTGGCTCGTACCGTCCTTTGAGGGTCCCAATCGATGTTGGTCCGGTATGTCTGACTTCAGGAGCCACATTTTATCGGTAGAGGCCCCATACAGTCGATCTCTGAGGTCCCCACACTGGCGTTTGAGGGCCTCTGTTAGTAATTTCACGCAGTCCCTGCAAGGTTTTGTGTTCAGAACCCATCATGACGTCTTATACGACGTCACCAGGGCTGTTGAGATCATGGAGAGTTTTGTCAATAACTCTTGATCATTTTGAGCTAGGGAGTCAAAGAAGCCATCAATGAACTCAGAAAGACGCGCCGAACCGAACAATTTGCGACATGACCACAAACAGCCACTTTTTTACCTGAGCGACTGTGACCTAGCTTTCAGTCCTCAGGGCAGCACCCTAAGGGTGACCTTTCCCAAGCACACTTTATATCTATCGACACACTTCATCATATCAAACATGATGGTACCAACGGCAACATCACAGCTCTGCGACAATTTTTGACGAAGTTAGCATAGATCAGAATCATAAACTGGAGCATTGGACTTGACCTCAAAGGTCATCAGTTACCTTAGACCTGAAAAGTGGATACCTACCAATCACTCTACCTTGTAACGGCGTACAGTTTGGCCTTTTTACCGTGAAATTCTAATTGAATTATCGCCGAAATGGTGAGGTGAGTTCCTTCAACCCCCTCGGCCGGGTTGAATGTAGAAAGACGGTAGTCCGGTGAGTGATAAACCATACATAACACGAATCATGTTATCTATGGATTAACATATATATGTTTCCCATATCTGAGGAATTCCGAAGGTCCCATCGTGTCCCCCACCCTTCAATTCTGCGTAGGATGCCGGGTATCGTGTCTACATACCTTGAAGGTGACGGTAACGGCTTGAAGGTTACTATAATACCAATAATGCTTTTGACTTCGCGGAGCAAATGCGAAGTCAAAAGCATTTCATATATTCGCAAAAAAGAAACGAACTAAAACGCTGAGGCTGTTTGAACTCCCCCCCCCCCCGCCAGCAGGGCGCGTGTTAACAACTATTTGCTTACGTTATGATGATTAAAAGTAGGTTTTTGAGCAATAAGGTTCCATGACCGGCGTCAGTTATATCAACGTTATTTGGCTGCACACTGACAACAATCCATACAGCCGACCCTGCTAAGCAAGGTTTCTTTTCTTTCGCAGGCCTCCAAAGCAGACAGGCAGCGCGCGTATACTTGGCAACGCAACTGCTCAGTGACGGTCAGTGACCTGCCGTGACGGTCGCACGCCGCTGTACCTGGCCGTACTGCAGCCCACCCGGAGCTGGCGGCCGCCCTGCCGTGACGGTCGCACGCCGCTGTACCTGGCCGTACTGCAGCCCACCCGGAGCTGGTGTCGCAGATGCCAAGCTGCGAGATGACGGGGGTGAGTCGATCTGGAGCTGATAATGTTACTTTTTATATGACGTGTATAACGCATGTGTAGTTGCAAATGTATTTCGCTTTGGGTATACTCATTTCCGGAATGTGAACGTCGGCGTGACGCTTTCGTATGGCTCTTGATGGCTCATCATAGTGAGTACATTTGTGATCAATTGTTAAGAGTACACGTTATTCATTTCTGCTCTTTTCTTCACCACTCACTAACATACATGTACGACCCCCCCCCCCCTCCCCCCTGTGGCAGGTTATCGGCCGTCGTCCAAACGGTGTGCGCGGGCCCTCATCTTGTCCGACGGCGCGCCCACTTCGCGACTGGCTCCGACCTCGCTTGGCGTTGGTACAAGAGCTGCCGGGAGTCGCCCTGCGTCCTCGGCGGGGAGCCGAGATTCCGGGCGGGCCGACTCCAACGTTTCCACACGATATCGCTTTGATAGCCAGGTTTCTTTCAATGGTTATTTCTGTAATCGGTCACGAGGCGAATCCTCGTTGAGCCTAATTTGTTCTCCAGTCTGCCAAGTCTGGTTTGCTTTGTTGATGCTGTACTACATGCTGTACACATGCTGTACCACATGCTGTACTATTAAAGGGTGTCAAATAAAAAAACGAGTTATGCTCAGGGCTGCGGAGTCGGAGTCTGAGTCGGTCGGAGTCGACAGTTGTGACCGGAGTCGGAGTCGGAGTCGGAGTCGATTTTAGAAACCCGAGCCGGAGTCGGAGTCGGAGTCACCGAAAATCTGTCGACTCCGCAGCCCTTCTAGGTCTGCGGAGTCGGAGTCGGGAGTTGGAGTCGGTCGGAGTCGACAATTCTGCCCGGAGTCGGAGTCGGAGTCGGAGCTGGTTTTTCAAAGCCGGAGTCGGAGTCGGAGTCGGAGTCGCCGAAAATCCATCGACTCCGCAGCCCTGGTTATGCTTAACATCTATATAAACTACGCCTGGAGTTTGCTCTGATATGAATTGCATTTTATCATTATGACCTAACCAAATAACTTGAGTGGTGTAGTTGGAAAGTACTTAGCATAATACGTGGCCGCTGGCTTCGTTCCCCACGCTCGACGGCTCGCCGTTTTCAATGTTCGTCTGCGCACTGTACATCTGCAGCCCAGTAATCAATAAATGGCACAGGTACTCGCTTACCACAAGTTGTCATCCTGACATATCTAAGTACACTTTCAACTGATATGGGACATTTTACATTACAGGTATGGTAAGATGCCCCACTTTGGTTGTAACTTGGTGGAGTCTGGTTTGCATAGATAATGCATTAAATATTGTTTTGAGCCTTACTAGTCAAGTATTTAGGTTAGTCAGTATTCAGTAACATGGCCCTCGGAAAATAGCGTGGGATTGAGTACCATTTTAAAAAAAAGCTTTGGCATTTGGAAGTAAAATTGCCTTGCACAATAAATTAACAAACTGCAAAGAAAACCCCTGCTTTCATTGACCAGAGAGGCATTTGTACCAAAACAGCAAACAGAGTGCATACATCCCTACATTCATTATCTTGTTGAGCAACATTACTAGGATTTTATTGCATCAGCAGTATCACAGATGATCTAGAAGATAGAGAAATTCAATCAAAGAGCAAGCAAGACAGGTGAAGAAGACTTCGCAACCGTAGTTACCACATTCGCCGCAAGGTGGCCGACCCGCGACCCGGTGCTGGGTCGCGGGCCGGGGCAGTCTGCGTTGGTGCTCCGCACGGTCCGGGTGCTTCCGACCGACCCGCCGGTATTCGAGGCGGTGTCTCTCCTCATGGAGACGGAAGTCAAGGAAGTCAAGGAAGTGGTCAGCAACCTCTCGGCAAGGTTTGCTAAGCTGGAAGAGGCAGTGGCAGCTATTAGCCAGCAGCTATCATACGACAGCGCCGGTCGTCGGCTAGTCGTAGAAGACGGCCATTCACAGGCTCAAGACGCAACTCCCGGTGAGTTCGAACTGGGGTCTTCAAGGGACCTGCAAGCGGATTTTAAATCAATCCGAGATAAAGTGGCCAAAATCAAGCTGCCTGCCGACCTAGTCGTAGGAGATTCGAGAACTGGGGTAGGACGGAACGACTGGCCGAAGTTCCAAACTATTCAGCGTTGTGCCAGATTTCAGGAGACAACTTTAAAGATACTGTCTCAGTGTTCAAGCGCCAATTCAGAGTCGGTCATCGCTGACGTCACGACAATTGCGCTTGCGCAGCTCAGATTTTTGCAAGAAGAGTATACCAACCTTCTCGTGGCGAATCAGTTTGACGACGGAACGACGAAGTTGTTCCAGACGCTCCAGAACAACCCAGCGTCGTTCTCGCCTGGAGCGCTGGAAAATCTCCAGCGGGCTGTCTCTATCTCCGGAGCGCGCCGCCAGGTCAGTGCCGCTGACAGATTCCGCGGCCGAGGTGGCTCGTGGCCGAGAGCTCCAATGTGGGGCCGTGGGAGCTGGCGCCAGGAGTTCCCGAGCCCGGCCGGCCGGTACAGTCCGGCTGGAGGCGGCGCCGGCTCGGCCGACTGGCGGCTCGGCCGCGGGCGTTTCGGAGCGGTCTCAGCTGGGCCGCGCGACCTGGCCGCTCGTCCGCCGGCCGGTGACGGCCCGGGGGCATTCGCTGAATAGAGGGACCCGTGACTGTGAGTATGCCACTGGCAAGGGACGCATGGGAGGACATTGGTGCGTCTGAAACGGTTCTTGATTGGATTGAACATGGTGTTCCTATACAATTGCGTGAAGTGCCAATTCGCCGTATTTTTAACAATCCGCTTTTCACTCGGGAGGAGACAAAATTCGTGCGTGAGGAACTGTCGTGTCTTGAGGAAAGGGGTGTTATTCAGAAAGTGGATGTCATCCCGCATTGTGTATCTCCGTTAAAAGTTGTACCTAAGAGTAATTCAAGGTTTCGTCTTATTTGTGACCTGCGTTATGTGAATGCCCACTGTGACGTGCCCCGGTTTTCGTCTGAAGGAGTATCTGTGTTACCCGAAATTGTGAGAGACGCTGATCTTGCTGTTACTGTTGACTTAAAAGATGGGTTTTATCACTTTCCGATTCACGCGGATTTTCGTACTTACCTCGGTTTCCAATACGAGGGAAGTTGGTATGTATGGTGTTTCTTACCGTTTGGCTGGGTTGGAAGTCCGTACTTCTTTCACAAATGTATCCGTGCTGTGATAGAATATCTGCGTGGTGTAAAACGGCTTTCGGTCATGGCTTATGTAGATGATTTTTTGCTCACATCAACGCACAGTAGCATAGAAAATGATGTAGAAGTGTTCATGCAAACATTACAATCACTGGGGCTGTGTGTGAACCGACAAAAGTCATGTTTGATTCCTTCGGCTTCAGTGACCTATTTGGGGTTCGTTGTCCATTGTGCGTCATCTGGCAATCCGCCAAGCATCACAGTACCTAAACATAAGGTCGCCAAGTTGAAGCAGGACATTTCTAGAATGTTGAAACGTCCCACTGTGTCGGCACGTCTGCTTGCCCGTATTGCTGGCAGATGCATCAGTATGATGGCGGCGGTTTTTCCCGCAAAACTCAAGCTTCGTAATGTTTACCGGCTTCTGAATTCTAGGCGTTCGTGGGACGAGGCCATGGCCTGGTCGCCCGAGGCCAGGGAGGATTTGGCGTGGTGGATTACGTCACTGGACGGGTGGAACGGGCGGCAGCTGGTGCCGCCGGCTACCTGCGACTTGCAGCTCTCCACCGACGCGTCGGAGACGGGCTGGGGCGCCACCCTTTCGGCGCCGGTCGAACAGGCCGCTTCAGGCTGCTGGGGTCCGGAGGTGAGCTCGGAGTCGTCCAATTTTCGGGAATTATTGGCAGTCTATCTAGCGCTGCTGTCGTTTCGCGATTCGCTTTTTGGGAAATCACTCGAGATCCTGTCGGACAATGTAACAGTGGTAGCGCTTATTAACAAACTGGGTTCATCCGATAGTCGGCTGGACGCAATTGCGCAGAACATTTGGTCGTTTGCCTTCAAGTATCAGCTGATGTTAGTCGCTCACCACATTGCAGGTTGTTTAAATGTGTGTCCCGATGCCCTATCCCGCGTTCCATTGCGACACGAGTGGACACTGCATTCTGCCGTGTTCCAGCAGTTGGAGAGCATATTCGGCCCGCACACTGTGGACCGGTTCGCGTCGCTGTCAACGGCGCAGCTGCCAGTCTACAACAGCAGATTCAGGGACCCCGCTACGTCAGGGGTCGATGCGCTGGGACAGAGAGACTGGCACGAGCACAACAACTTCGTGAACCCGCCGTTTCGGATGGTTCCCAGAGTGTTGGATGTAGTGGAGGCGCAGCGGGCCACGGCCACGCTGATCGCGCCTCTGTGGCCGGGACAGCCGTGGCTGGATCGGCTGCGGCGTCTCAGCATCTGCCCGCCGCTCCGGCTACCGCCAGTGACTCGGTGCCAAGGCCATATATAGGAGGTAGCGACACTGAGCGATTTGTTTACAGCCAGTTTCGGACTCCGTGACGCAAATGTGTCGTCACGGGACAAAACAATATGGCCACCTCTAATGAGAACCAAGTGCAAGAAGTTCCCGGATGTAGCCAGCACTGACGTCACCGGGTCCGAAACCAATGACATCAGTACTGGACCTATGGCGAAGCAAAGTAGTGACACCCCCCTGCTCGGTGCTGTCTGCCTCTGCTGCCGTACCAGCAGATAGAACCACACCGCAACACGCGGTGGACGCTGTTCGCCTGGCGGATCTGTGGAGAGCCAGGTTAGAGGCTAAGGGCTGGTCGCCGGCGGCACGAGGTCAGTTCACGCTTTGCCTCGCAAAATCGACGCTGGATAATTACAATCGGTACATCAACCTTTTCAGAGACTTTTGTGCGGAACGAGGTGTCGATTTTCCCCAGTCAGATTCAGCAATAGTGGCTGACTTCCTGGTGACTCAGTGTGGTAGGTCTGATCGACCGCATTCAACCCTCCGTTGTATTTCTGCTGCTCTGGCTGCTATGTACGAGGCATGTGAGGCAATGAGTCCCATCCAGGATTCATTGATAGCGCGACTGTCCCAAGCTATTGTGAAAAGTGGTACACGCAGGCCCATTGCACGGTCCTCTGTCATGGATATCTCTGCCTTTGTCCGTTTGTTTGAGTCATGGCCCGGGAACGATTCACTGTCGGTGAAATTACTGCGCCTGAAAACTATTACCTTGCTGGCAATCGCATTGATGTTACGGCCATCAGATATCGCTCCGCTGGCGATGGGCTTCCATGCGGGCTCAGGCGTGATGGAAAGATTTGTGCTGACGATGGATCAGATTCAGTTCAGGTCAGATGGTAGGCTAGATGTGACTTTTCTCGGCATCAAAAATGACGCTCAGAGGACAGGATTTCGGGTAACGCTGCCTCCTAACCCTGTGGAGTCGGTAGATCCGGTGGCGGCTCTGCGTGTTTATTTAGCTCGGACCGAGTCGTGTCGCTGTCCGGCATCGAAGCCTGTTTTCCTCACTTTAGTTCGGCCGTTTCAGGCAGTGTCAGCGAGTACAGTGGCTTCTATCCTGCAAGATGCTATACACTTAGCGGAGAAATTCGGGTTGGCGAAAGGCCACACTCCGAAAGATTTTCGGCCCACTGGTGCTACTCGGGCAGTTGAGCTAGGATTCGATGCAGATGACGTGCAGCGACTTGGAAGGTGGAAAACGCGATCCGTTTTCCTCGACCATTATGTACACAACAGCATAGCTCCGTCTTTCACGCAGCGAATGTTCGAGTGAGCCGTATGTACAGGGCACCGGCGGTTATGGGTCTCTCTATGTGATTGCATTTGTATATGTATGATATGGGATATATACATGTAATACATGCCTGTAGCGTCGAATGTGTGTAACGTTGGTTTTAAGAAACCGTAGTTACCACATTCGCCGCAAGGTGGCCGACCCGCGACCCGGTGCTGGGTCGCGGGCCGGGGCAGTCTGCGTTGGTGCTCGTTAAGTTTCTGTGTGGCTTAAGCAGAAGCTCCTGTTTCCGTTGATGTAGGCTATAGTCGGTGTTGGGAGCGAGGTTCGTGCGGAGTTACCTGTATCGCGGATGATTGCATTTGTATATGTATGATATGGGATATATACATGTAATACATGCCTGTAGCGTCGAATGTGTGTAACGTTGGTTTTAAGAAACTCGTATCCTACGAGGTACTATTGGTCTCAAGATAAGGGCCCAGGCGACCTTAAGTATGGATGTGGTGAATACCCTCGCCCTTGCCACAACTCGAGTGGGGGTGGCGCTGGGCCGCTGAGTGGAAGGAGGGGTACACTCAGCCCGAGCTGTGGCGAGGGCAAGGGTATTCACCACATCAAAACTGCAGGTCGACTGGGCCCTTATCTTGAGACCAATAGTACAAGGTATAAGGTACGTACTTACTTACTCCCAATCAGCAGCAATGCATCACAATAAAGCCACGTCTACAATGTGAGCCATTTTTTACATATGAAATAGTATGGCAGTGGCGCGGGAACTTCTTCCAGACTAGGGGGGCTGAACCATCATAGAGATCAACCTAGGGTACCCCCAAATCTAGTTTTCTCATCGGTTTTAGGCCACTTATCAGACCTTGGCCTTTTCAACGAAAAAAAAGAAAAAATATTTGAAAAAAAATGTGGTATTCCGTCTCAGCTGAGTGAAGAAACTACCGTTTTGGCAACCTGGAATAAAGGTTTTAAGCTGCCAAATGAGTTGCCGAGTCAGTAAAATAGGTAGATTTTTCACTCTCATGCTTTCTTCCTTTGTGACTCACAACCCCTAATTTGGGGAGGCCAAGCTGCCCCAACGGTTCCTGGCCTCATGCAAAGTTGTGAGGCACCGCCCCCACGGCCCCAGAGTTGTGAGGGCAAGCTTCCCTCAGTGCCCTCTCTCCCGGTTCCCGCGCCTATGTATGAATCTATGAAATTGTGTTGGTAGATTTCCGATTTCGATTCTTCCAGCTGGGGGGGGGCTCAAATACATTACCAGCCCCCCCAGCCGAAAAGTTGGAGGGGCTCAGCCCCCCCTAGCCCCCCCCCGGTTCCCGCGCCACTGTAGTATGGACACCTGAGAAACTCGAAGCCAGGGCATTTAGTGAATTTTATAATGCTTGTATCATCTAATAGATCGGTAGGGGAGAGCGGGGCCAGTTGAACCACTTTTTATATATTGACATGTACAGCGAGATCTAGATGTCATATCAGAAAATGCACAATGCCATGAAAAAATATGCTCTTTTGGCTTTATTTTAAGATACGTAAAATTATGTTTCAAACATATTTTGCTGCCAAACGCATGCTTATAAAACAGCTCTATGTACGCCCGTTTCAAATGACCCCGATGCGAGGGTCAATTGAACCAGCCCATGGGGTCAATTTCACCTATCCTTAACAATGGGATGTTTTCCTCTTTAAGGCCACTTTCTTAAGGAGATATTTTGTCCGGTTTACTTATCCAAATGCTACATTCAATAGGTCGTTGGAAAGCTAAAAGTGCAAAGTTCCTCATACCTAATAGGTAACGTAAAGTACATAGGCTATGGTAAAATGGGCGGATGAGAAAAATGAGAAATATCTCAGGCTATAGTGTGCTTTCAAGCAAAAGGCTGGAGAAAAAGGGGTCAAAAATTGAGCTCTATTAAACTACTATTTCAGTTTAAAAGCTCATTTCAAAGGTGGACTATTTCCTTTAATGTTTACAGCCCCTGAACAATAACCATTGCAAAGGTCACCGGGGTCCATTGAAACGGCCTGTGGCCCTGTTTCAACTGACCCTCAGAGAAGCGTTTCAATTGACCCCATCCGCTCCCGCCATCTCGCACGCGCTGTAAAGCACATGTCAAACGAGCTGGAGGGACGGCATCATGCTGAATGAAGGGCCAAATAAGGTGTTATTCCGGAGTCAGGAGTTCTTCTTTCAGCAAACAAAGGTATACGAGATATCACAAAATATTCATCAAAACGATTTCTCCCAAACGCCCCTCAAAAACACAAAAACAAGTGTCAAATCAAAATTACCTTCCGTTTGCCGCCCAAACGCCGTTGACAAAGGAAGTGGTCGAGCGCGGATCCGCAGTGGTGTCGGCAACGTCAAATGTTGCATACTGTTGAAAATAAAGCCATGTTTCATCTGACCCCGTGTTTCAACTGGCCCCGCTCTCCCCTAAGCATCAAAGTCATTTTGAACTGCTTCAGCTTTTGGAGAACAATAAACTAGTCTTGTTTACTGATGCTACTCAGATCCAAAAGACAACTGAGCAGTGAATCAGTGTCATTTTTATGACAGATATTTGTTGAAGAAATGGCAAAAAACGTGGTTGGCTACTAAATCATCCCAATGATAATTTGAATTGCGCTATTCAAACTTGCGCCAGCATTTTTGTTAATAAAAGCAAGGACACAATTGTGTTATAAATAAGGGCGTCAGCATCAGTATCAGTATCAGTACAGTATCAGTGTACAATAAAATACAAAATACAATACATCAGCATGGGGCGTCTTACCTATTGTAGGCTTTTTACACGGTTTTCCCCCAAAATATTAGTTAATTTTACTTGTTCTGGAGCCACATCAACATACTCTAATGCCACATAAATATTGCCTAAATGCAATGCCATCTATCCTAAATGTCTACGGCGCCCACGGCGCCGACACCAAGGTTATTCCTTTTCGTCCGAGCGCTACACGGGGTTGGGAAAAGTTTCGCATGGGGTGCCAATTGAAAGAAAATGTCACGTGACTGGCGTCCCAACCTTGTCTGTAAGAATCTTGGAATGGCTAAAAGTTGAGTTTGAAAGTTTGACGTCATCATTTTTGAAGTTTTTTCGATATAACTTGGCCACAAAGAGGCATCGATCTAAAATTTGGTATGTGAATAGAAGACGGTAAGTTCTATTATATATATTCCTGTTTTTTTTTTTCGAAATCCGAAAGAATTTTGTGATTTTTTGGCTATTATATCCAAAAATTACTTTTTCATTTTGGGGGTCAAAATTCAATTTTTTTTTATAAAATCCGAGATATCAGTTTTACAGCCCTGTCAATTCTACACCTTTTATGTCTTGAACATTTTTCTGTGTCTTTAAAGCTAAAGGCTTGACGGTTTTTCTCGCGAAACCATTTTTTGGGTCGAAAATGGCAGAACACGACGTCATTCTGACGTCATTTGCGGCCAATCTATCATAGCCTCTGGATACATTTTTGGTCACAAGTGCTTACCTCAGCTGTTGTGTTTATCCAGATGCACAGAAAGAACGTCCAGTCTGTTGAAGCCGTGCGCATCTCATCTAGTACTCTGTAAATGCAACTGTTTGAACCGCGCATGTGAACCGAAGGAAGTCATCTGGTGTATGATGATTGGCAGTGATTTGGGAGTCAAACTTTGGGATGGGAAAATAATATAAATGCTTGTGCTTCAAAAGTGTTATTGAGAAGCGTCCCTAAAGTTGTGTCAGTCCCTATCCATGCCAGATGGCAAAGCCCAAAAGCTCCAAACCAAGGCTATATAAACCGCAAAAACACTCAGGAGTCAGGACTATCACAAAAACATATTTCAAAATTCAAAACACCAGTTCTTTAGGTAACCCCATTCGAAATACAGACTGCTGATGCCAACACCATTGGCAATTAGACTCGACATCAGCTATTATTGTTACGCCTCACATCAGGTGTTCAACGTAACAAGGTTTGTGCCACTTTTACAAGTTGTGCTACA
Source organism: Amphibalanus amphitrite (assembly GCF_019059575.1). Classification (NCBI taxonomy): domain Eukaryota; kingdom Metazoa; phylum Arthropoda; class Thecostraca; order Balanomorpha; family Balanidae; genus Amphibalanus; species Amphibalanus amphitrite. The sequence continues at coordinate 207,316 of NW_024882066.1, forward strand.
AATTGTAGCACAAATTGTAGGCTACAATCAAATGTGATTGTAGCCTACAATCACATTTGATAAACTTAACCCGCGCCGGGCCGGGGGGGGGTTGCGGTTTTTCGCAGATATCAACCCAGTAGGCATTTTATTTTTACGGCCTCCCGCAGCTGTTGAAGCGGCCGTTCATTCAAAAATATTAATCCTGGACTTTTTCCGCTGACCACAAACAGCTCACGAGCCAAATGCTGACTGCAGTCCCGGTTCGCCGGGCGAGCCGACTCCGCCGCGACGCCCGTCGACCGTCGGCGGCCGCTGAGAGGCCGCTGAGAGGCCGCCGCCGCCGCCGCCGCCGCCCGGCAGTGCGCCGTCAGCAGCGACGGCAGACGGGCGTGGGATGATTCCCGACTGACGCCCTCCCAGCGGCAGCGACACGTGGAGACGACACCGGCGCGGCGAGCGCTGAGCGGCATACACACGAACCATCCCGCGATCAACGTGAGGACGGCACACGAGGCTTCGTGAGCCTACCCGGTAAGACGTCAGCCGTGAATTGCATTTCAGATGCAAACTCTCGTCAGGCCAGGATCTTTTTCATAACGCGGACGGCCAGGGGGGGACATTAGCGTCGCCACGGGGGGGCAAGCGGGGCAGCTTGCCCCCCCCCCCAACCTCGGACCGGGCACCCCCTGAGATCGATACAGATCCGATGAGATTTTGGAATCGGGAAAAAAATGGGGGTACCTTTCTGATAATGCCTGTGAGGTCAGACTCGTTCAAGCCAGAGTCGGGCTCGCAGTCGCCAACATCGTCAAGACGCCGACTCCAGACTCGGAAATGTCAATACTGTGATTCATTTCATGTTCCTAGTTGGTTCTTTATTACATTTTATAGCTGATTTTCATAAGTTTTGAAGTGCTGATACAAAATTTGCGTTCAAAGCGTGACACTAAATCTTCGGGCCTTTTTCAACTCTCGTCAAATGTCTGCGACAGACTCAAGTACCGTTCAAGTGCCACAGGGCTCATGACTGCTTACATTTCACACAGGCTCCGAAGGAGCTCCACTGAGCTCTAAGAAGCCTTCAGAGGGCCAAAACCGGCCTCTGAGAGTCCCACTGGTGTTCATATTCTCTGAGAGCCCATACAGGGATCTTTGAGGACCTTACACATGCGTAGACCTCTGAAGGGCCACACGGATCTTTGAGGATAGGTATTTTAAAAAAATTCTAAGAACCTTAGGCCTCTGATAGCTCAGCCGAGCTTTTGAGGCGAGAGATTTTGCTGAGCCCAAGCCGGCAGTTTAGGGTTCACGACTCAGGTGTGCCTCTGAGGGTCCCAGCACATGTTTCTTATGTCCCTATGTTGGGTCCTTAGGGATTCGACACAGACCTCCAGGGTTCACACTGCTATTTGAGGGCTCCCTGCTCACCCTGGGCCTGGTCTCTTAGCGCCCGCCGCCCAAACTGGCTTCTGAGGGTCCCACATTGGGCTCGGAAAGCCCTAAAGCACCACATACACGTAACTATTTGGGGTGACCCACGGCGATCTCCGGGATCCTAAGCAGGGCTTCTGAGAGTCCAAACTGACCGTGAGTGGCCTGAAATGGCTTGGAAGTACCAAGCCTATCTTTAAGGGATCCCTTGCCGCTATGCCGTGCGTAACTTTTGGTTCCGTTAAACATTTTTCGTTCGCGTTTGCAGCGCTTCCCTTCATACGAAAAACGAGAAACTGTTTGTTCACACTCGAGTGAACAAAACACTTCCCCTCACGTGAGCCGGGAGCAAAGATGAAATTACATACTTCCGATTCACACTTCCGACATTCACTCTCCGCCGAATGCCCAACTTAGCTACATTCGGCGGCTGGGATAAGCTCTATGCATTTCATGTAAAACCTCTGCATGCATGCGTGAATGGAGTTTTAGCAGGGTGATCCGATCAACTGGACCGTTTTTTCACCATTTCAGAATTCAGAATGTATTTCAAGCTCATCCAGGTAAACATACACCGGCTTTTCATGTGCTTACGTCAGTTGTGGGATAAAAGGCATACACACACGACACTAATACGACATAAAACAATGCAAAAGGCAACTAACCCAATGAAAGAATGCTAAAAGGTACCACACACGAACACGCTCACACCTGCATCTGCCGCGCCTGACCCATGTGTATCCGCAAAGCGTTTTTGAAAGCCGCGGTGCGTCCGTCCCGTACGGAGGGTGGTAGGGCATTATATGCTCGGGCCCCCCGGTAGATGAACATTCTCCTCCCTGACTCTGTTCTGATGCGTGGTAAAACAAGATGGTCGTCCTGCCTGGTCGATCTCTGCCTCACACTCATCGCCGTTCGAAAGTGACTCGCCAAGTCAGCCGGTTGTTCGTAGGTGAGGATGGCTTTCAGCAGACACAGTGTACGATACATCACGAGATCTGGGTGATGATAATGAGTGACGAGCGTCTGCACAGGGACCCTCTGCAGTGCGTCGGCAATTGCAGCTACTGTAATTCTACCGGTCGCTTTTGTCCCGAAATTTCAAACTTTCGAATTTTTCTGTAAAAAATTACATGTCATAACTAGAAGGAAAACTTTGTCACCATCGAATTCCTCGCACCATTGCGCGTCGAATGATATGTAAAACGAGTGAGTAGCGACTGGGGAAAGGCAATATTAAACAAAAAAGTTGATTTTGCGCCCCCCCCCAACCGAAAATCTCTGGCGACGCCTATGCCCCCCTCCCCTCCATGGGTCAGCAGCGCCGCGCCGGTGCCGGGGGCCAGCGCCATCGGGGCGGCAGTCGGCCACGCGCACTCAGTAGTTAGCGCTTAGCACCGGCGGCTAGCGCACGCCCGGTGTGTTATCGGCCGTGAGCCGCTCCATAACGGCTGCAGTAACTGGTCGATATAGGTAGTAAGCAGATGCAGAGATGCAGGTGGATTGATGACCGGCAAGCTTTTGTGTCAAGCTCTACTAACCACTGTACTCTGTTGAAATGTTATGCTTTTTTGTTAGTTATTTTTCTTTGAGTATGAATTTTAATGTGAATTTATTTAAACTGTTCATCCAAAACATTCATCCATCATCTATGATTTATTTTTAAAATAGCTTTAAAATCCGATGATTTCTTGTCACAGGTTAAGTGGGTACCTACTGTTTGACCTGAAGTCATCTGATAATTTCTAACACATAATATCTTAAATGCGAACTGACAATATTTCACACCTCAAGCTCTCTTTTGACTCGATTGATAAGGGTGAAAAACGCGTGAAAAGACGTGTGTATCATATTTTAATAATCATGTACATATTCATTTTTATTCTCTAAACATAGGTACATTTAGGTGCATCAAGGGAGGTCAAACACGCCCAAAGACGCTCAGGAAAACGAATGACTAACAGCAATGGAAATATCATTTACTCGCCGGTCCGTCCTTTGAATGCGGAAAAAGAACGCACTATGACTGGGCGAATTTCGAGACTGGCCAAAAGCAATCACAGCCCGCTCCCAATATCCCGCTTGCTGTCCCTCCACCGGTATACACAATGACATGTGTATCTCACATGCATTCAGGGGCGGATCCAGAAAATCTCCAAGGGAGGGGCCATTAGAAACCAGGAGACCCCCCCCCATAATCCCACCTGTTGGAGGCCCCATCTTCCCACTTGTTGGGCCCCCCCCAAAAAAAAAACTGCGTCTATTGAGCTTATCTAGCTGTTTAGGCAACATCTCAACATCTGTGCAGGCTTGGAGGCCCTCTGTGCAGGTTAGGAGGCCCTGTAAAAGTGGTCATCTCTGTGAGTATAAGAGATCTCCAAGTTATGAAAAGCTTTACCAATCTTCTAACAAAGAAGTCTTCTCAGCTAGTCTTCTAAGAAATAACTAAGTGGGTAGGTTAAAAAAAAAACTCATCGGATTTCGGCCACTTTATTTTCAGGAGGCCCCCTTTTCAGCTTTTTAACTTTTTAACTTTTTATTTCATTTTTGAAAAAAAATCGGCCAAGGGGGGGGGGCCATGGCCCCCATGGCCCCCCCTTGTATCCGCGCCTGCATGCATTACATACTATTTCGCTTGCAATGTGGTAGGGGAGAGTGGGGCAAAGCGGCCACCCTAACGCTTCTCACGATGCCAACGCTTGATTTTTTAACTTGGAAGGATTCTTTCTATACCAATGTGATCCCTATTAAGTTGCCTTTTATTTCAACTGCGTTTTATTTCCAAAGGCGTTCACATATGAAAGATATTGACAAAACTTTAAACCTATGCATATTGGCCACTTTGCCCCATACCCTCGGGCAAAGCGGCCACCGGCGTCTTCTCAAGTCCCGATATGAGAGACAAAATAGTTGCCTCGTGTACGACTAGGGTATTTGATGGTGACAAGGTTAAGCGAGGATGGATGTCTACTTTCTCATCTTCCACGTGTAGGTAAACAAAGAATGGATTTTCATGAAAATAAACATTTAATTGCATTATTTGGTAACTCATGCAACTGAAAAGTGGCCAAGATGAATGCATGACGACACATTTGAATATAAATAATGTTTTTTATCCAGATGGAAGCAACTTATGGTCAATTGGGGGGGTGGCCACTTTGCCCCGGCCACTTTGCCCCGCGCATACCGCCCGAGACAAAAATATTCCAGCTTAGCTATTAGTTGGGTAAAAGACATTAAAATTGGTAGAATACATGTACGATAACCATGCAATGCATGGACAAGAACGCTTATAAAAATTCCGAACGGTTATGGAATAACATAACATTTAAAAATTGTAAACATAGTTGGCAACCTGGCAAGAAATGCTTTTCCGTGTTTAACAGAACAATTGTGATGGGCCTGAAACCCCGGTCTGGCTCATTCGAACGACCGTGAAGAGAAGTATAATTGGAAACCATAAATTGGAACTGAAGCCAGCTATGAAGGCCTAAAACGATGGGTGGCCACTTTGCCCCGGGTGGCCGCTTTGCCCCACTCTCCCCTATGTGCCCTTTCCGATCGAAGCATGTGCCCTATGCCACCTTTGGGACGCAGTAAAAAATCCTTAAAATATGCCCTGCCGTCTAATGGCGTTTATGGCATGTCTCTACGTCTGTTCTGTGCTTTAATATGATTTTTTAACCCGGCAGTTGCTGGGGTATTTCGCCACCCACTGTTTGCTGGGGGGGGGGGGGGTTAAACGCCCCCAGCCGATAACTCGAGAACCAATAGGCGCAGCGAAACGCACGAGGCGGCAAACGAGAGAACGCGACGAGACGCTTCAGATGAGTACTTGAAAGTTGAATTTTGAGGTCACAGGTCGGGTCAAGGTCAGGTCAAACACCTGAAATCGGGCTTTCAGTAGCATGGACTTCAGGACTTCGCAATGGGCGCCTCTCGTCATAAACTCTGTCAAAACGGTGCACAATCCATCATATAAGGCCTACAAGAGTGTCAGCTCCATGTAGGGGTCAGTCAAGCATAGGTCAGGGTCAAGGTCAGGTCAACCGGGTAGGCACATATCCCCGAAAATCAAAACTGATATTCGCAACCTGTGACACATGTTTTATAGGAAATTTTGGGCGTAGAACACGATGGTGACATTCATTTTATCATATGTGTACGTGTCTGGCTCAAAAAGTTCAATTTAAGAAATGCATGTATCATGGTCGTGAAGTAGTCACGATAAATTGCCAAGATTCAGTTCAAGATTATGGAAAATGCGGAACGATAATCAATAATCGAAGACAGCCATTTGATTGATCATGGTATTGGCAGTCTAATGGCGTTTACGGCATGTCTTTATGTCTATTCTGTGATTTTATATGATTTTTTGAACATATGCCGTTTTTGGTCGAAAACTCAGAAATCATGACGTCACTAAAACCTCGATATCTCAAAAATTTTCCGACCGATTTTTTGAAAACTTTGTCACAATAATCTTCAATAAATTCCCTACAGGTACCTAAAATTTGGCGCGCCAGCGGCGCGCCGTTTTTATGCTATGGCCCGGCGAAAAAGTGGGGGCGTTTAACGCCCCCCCCCCCCAGCAACTCGCGGGTTAAACATATGCCGTTTTTTTTTTGTCGAAAACTCGGAAATCATGAAGCCACTAAAGCCTCGATATCTCAAAATGTTTCCCAACGATTTTTTTTAATTATGCCACAGCAAACTTCAATCAATTCCCTACAGGTGCCCAAAATTTGGCGCGCCGTTTTTTAGCTATGGCGCAGCGAAAAAAGTGGGCCGACCCAGCAACTCGCGGGTCAACAGTCGACGACTTATGGCGCACCAATATTGATTTTGAGACCAACATTGTTTTCAAATAAAAACCGTTTGATACATATCGGAAATTGCTGTTTAAATATACTTTGTTTTCCGGGCCAATACCCCAACAAGTTCCACGCCACTCAAAACTCATCCACGTTTCTATTGCGTGCGCATGTTATGCGTTTTTTTTAACGTGAGGAGGTAAGAGGATTTTAGATGAGGTTGGAGCAGCCGCTGGGACAGACCCAATGAGTAAAGACCCAGGATTCGGGCCGAACGCACACAGTGAGGCACGGTTTGATAAGATGACATGTATGATGTATCAATACATCCAGCTGCTCAACATCCGTGCAGGTATACCTAGTCGTTAATGAGATAAATGATTCCAACGATGCATATAACAATGCACAACGAGTACAGCAATGTAACAATGCATAACAATGTACAAAAAAATTAGTTTGTACGCCGTTACGAGACGCAGCGACTGGCATTCCATTATGAGGTATCGGGCAGACTGTCAGGAATTCGTCTCATACGCCGCACCAATACGGCAGCGCAGCGTAGCGCACTGTAGCCTCCTGCCGCGAAACAGGGCTTAGGTGTTGCGACTCTGGCCGTGTATGAAACGTGGACTGTATTTGGACAAAACCTAAGATGGATAATTAAGTTCCAGCCTACTAACTATTCCAAGAATCAAGTAAAGGACCGCCATATATTGCGATTGCAAACACAATTAAATTCTACCCGTGCAAAACCACCGTCAAATGACAACCGTCGGAGTGAAAACAGCACTGGGCTGATCTTACCGGTACCCGATCCGCTATAAACACCACACGGGCTCAAATTTGGAGTCGACACTGAGTTGCACCGCGCTGCCAGCGTCCGCCAACTAGAGATCTGCACGGCTGCAATTTTCCACAGCCTAGCCGCCCCACAGCCGTGGCTCCACAGCCATGGCCGTCCACAGCTGTGGAAAACTGTGGACAGCCGGCCGGCAGCCGGCCGTGGGCAATTTTTCATGAAAATCAATTAATCTAAACATATGCGCCAATACAGTTACTTTCAAGTAAAATCTAAAAGTTAACACCTTTCCTGTCAAACACTTTGGAAAAGACATCAGCAGAATCATTACTTCAAAGACAGGCATTAGCTGAAACATCAAAAATAATTGATGATAAATGGTAGCACACAGACTAAGCGCAAACTGTGATTGAAAATGGATCACCAAGCCCAAGGAAAAGGTGTCTACCAATGATATTTGTTAATACTTTGAATTCACTCCTTCAATTAAAAATAATTAAGTGATATTATATTGTTGCCAACCCAAACCCTGATTATTTTTGTGGCATATTTTTATTTGCAGCACTGTGCAAACTACAAACTGCACACTTGCTGCAAGCAAACTCAATGTAAGTGCTGTGTAACGTTCCACTGTTTTCAAATTACTTTGAATGTAGAATGCATTATGCAATGATGATATAGATGGTTTGTTCGGGGTTTCGCCTTTACATCGGCACCATTTGACCATCACTGTCACGATTTGGTGATCAACATGATTACCCACAAAGTTGATGTAATGGTGCTGCTTTGGTGGTCGTTATATCTCATCCACAGGGGGCACTATTGGCCGTAGTGTCTAACGGTGGCGGCCATATTGCGCAGACCAGGAACCGGCTGCCGCCTGTGTTGAGGAATAGGGAATTCGGGACCTCGATTTACGTTTGCGGCCGCCGCATCCGTTACGTTCAAGTTACGTAGATACGGAACCCGGCATCTTACGCAGAATTGAGTGGGAAACACGATCGTATCTTCAGAATTCCTCAAACTCACTTGCCGGACCTACATTTGCCCCGGCCGAGGGGGTTGATTGAACCCACCTCGCTAATGCGCCGCTAATTAAACTAGAATTAAGCGGTAAAGTGGTCGTTTGCGTCAAAGTATAATGCAGAGTGACTGGTAGGAACCCACTGTAAAGGTCCCGGGTCAACCGGTGACCGCTGAGGTCAGGTCAAGTGATCTAAGGCACGGGTTCGGTTTTTGGTAAATAACTTCGCCAAAAATGGCCGTAGAGCCGCGATTTTGGCATCATCGTGTTCAGCTAGCTCAGGCGCATCCAGTGATATACTTTTTGTTCGGGTCAGGTCAACTTAGGGTGTTGACCTCAGGTCAAGGTCAGGTCAGCACCCCCAGGTCACGAAGTTGGTCGAAAGAGGTCATGTCGCATATCATTCGATTCGGCAGGTCTTCCTGAGTCCATTGGTGGCTTTCCCGACTCGCTAGCTCAATTTGATCGGGAGTTATTGAAGAAAAACTGTGACCCTTGTGACGTCACAAATGACGTCACGCAAGGGCAACAATGCAAATATGAAGCATAGGACCTTGCAAGGAGTGCATGAAATCATGATTCTATATGCTTGAGATAGTTTCAGATCATTCTCGGCGCCAAAATAGCAATTTTCATATTTCCCCATTGACTTATAAGGGTCTAACGTATTAGTTCCTTGTATCTGAGAATTTGTTAGGATTTCATCTTATTCTCCACTCAATTCTGCGTAAGATGCCGGGTTCCGTGTCCACATAGCTTGAACGTAACGGATGCAGCGACCGCAAACGTAAATCGAGGTCCCGAATTCCCTATTCCCCAACACAGGCGCCGGCCGCTTCCTGGTCTGCGCAACATGGCGGCACCGTTGGGCACCATCTGGCGGCCGATGCGCCTTCCACATTATAGAGTTCAGTGATCTCATCTCATGACTCCTGGATTATGTTACTGGTGGGCTTCATACTTGATATACATATATTGCACAAAATAAACGTCTTGATTATGCAAAGCCGTAAAGGTACCATCAGAGGTGCACAAATAGCCCAGCCTGTCTCCTACACGGTCTCCGATGGCTCCGGTTTGTCTCACCGATCATCCTTAGGTATATCCCAACATATCTATACTTTCAAGTAAAGCTGGTTATTTACATTACAGTTATTAATATTTACAGGACGTAAACGCTATTCCTGAAGTGTTTTTATTTCTGAAGCTATCCGCAGATATATCGTCATTTTTTTAAGAAGCCGACAGACATACGGTATGCGCTGATTTGGGCAAAGTGCGAGGCAGGACTTGGTACACCTCCACCTGAAATGCATACTGGTGGTGTATAAATAGACTAGAGTGAGGCGGTCTGGTTGTTGACTGTGTCTGGAAACACTGGAAAGTCAAGAACTACCCTCATAAAACCACCGGGACGCTCAATTAATTCCTCTCATCCAATGAGGGTTCAGTTCCACATGGACCAGACGGGCGTCCATCTGCCGTCCCATAGCGTCCCTCTCCCGTTTAGTGGGGCAGTTACTACTTGGCGGGCTGAAGGTGAAGTGACGTAACGCTGCAGTGTACGGTGCACATCAGTGTTTCTGTTAAGGAATATGAAACTTTAAGGAGTGTGTAACAAGTTTTTTTCCTGGATCAACATTACTTCATTTAGGTAAGAAAACATAATTTGAGGACGATTTTGCAATATTTGCTGATGGGACGAAGCCCATTAAATTGCTATGGAATACCTATCATATTGAGGACCACAAACGTTCAGAAAACGTTTTGACTGTAGGCTTTAAGAAGCGGCTTTAAATCCGTTTATAATCTGCATCGCTGACTACATCTATACTGCAATCTATACACATTTCACGTGCATCGCTAATCTCTTCGCTAATACAGATCCTGGTCTATTTTTTCTTGCTTAGCAAACCTCAGCTGTCTTGTAAAATTTTCACGACGCATTCATACATTACAGTTTAGAGGCAGATAAATCCGATATTCCTGTTTTCTGCGTGGCTCTGTGAGGTCGGTCCCTGCCATGGATGGTGCGAGACCGTCCATGCTGCCGATCGTTCGACGCGCTACTTTTATTGGGGGTTATATGACCGAAGGACATCGACGGCCGACGGAACTGCCTCGCCTGGCGGGGTCACCAATGTGGAACACGCTGCCGGTTTTTCCGAAGTAAAACTGGAGATTTGCTAGACAAAGTTAGACTAAGTGAAATTAATGTACTTAGCCATATGAAAGCAAATGTTTGACAGAAAGTAAGCGGCCATTTTGTCGCTGCTGGAGACAACTGCCGGAAAACTAACTGCATTCCCGCAACATCCAATTACTCATCGATACGTATCAAATGAAGCAGGGCAGATTACCATATTATTTTTCTTAGGATGTCGGAATATAACAACATGTTAAAATACCAAAAAGGTGCAATATCCTTGTTTATAACACAGCCTTTGTTCCGAGTCTGTGCCTTTGGATGGATCTCATGTGCTTAAAAAAATGCACTAAGTATCCATTTGAATTATTACTTATGCCAACATGAATGGTAGAAGAATAATCAATTGTAATTTGTTGTCAAGTCTAGATGTGTTTTCTCCACTGTCAATGACTGATTTCTTCTTGCTGAGCAATGCTTTGCAACCTATTAATTTCTATGCCAGTGGTGGCTCAAATATTGCTGTTATAGTTATGCAATGTGTAATCTTATATTGTTTAAATAAAGTTAGGCAAATTCAACTGAAATCATGACTGTAATATTTGAAATATGTCATCTGATTGACCTTCATCATACCAACATATAGCCTGGGCAAGGATTATGTCAAAAATGGCAAGGCAAGAGGAAAATAGAACAAGCCAGATTGTATTGCCACTCCTTTAGTCAGAGAATGAGGACAAGTTATAAGCAAAAAGCACAGATCACCTTGAAATCTTGAAATCAATGTCAAAGCCTACCTACCTGACAACTTGTATGGTCTCCCTCTTTTTAAAGTAATGCAATGCATTAGGTAGGTACATTGCTAGGTGTGAAATTTATGGAGAACTTCACAAACCCCATTACAAATCAGTTTTATAAGCATATGCTTCAAATTGCTATGCTTCCCACACTAACTGAAAGGTTTTTGAGCAAACTCATGAGCAAACTCCATGCCAGCATATCTTGTTATTGAGTAAACATGTTGACTACTTAACTGACCATTCCTTTTTCTATAATCATAGTAATTACAATTCTACACAGACCTGTAGGCAATTCATGACACATTTTCCACCCACAAAATTATTATATACACAACTGAACACAAAGCCTATGTTTAAAATAATCACATCTGTTGCATTTTTGCTGTATAGGTACCTGTCTATAAAAAAACATGAATAATTTGATGTTGTGAGCCTTGTGCCCAGATGAATGTTTGTGGTATTGGTGTTACAACAAGGAAATTGAAAATTTGTCATGCAGTTTAGGGAAGTTATACCTAGGTAATGTTCAAAATGTAGTGAGATGCCTTCAATTACTAAATCTCCAGTACATTGAAGAGCCATATATTCTTTTGAAGGAAATTATTAGGTACCTATTTACATTAGAGCTAGGTAGGTAGTTACCTGCGTGTTAGCATCTTTCAATGTTGTTCTTTATCAATCAGAATGAATGGAAAATTAAAAAATAAGTAGAAGTGATCAGATAGGATAGGTAAAGCAATTTCACAATTCAGTTGACTTTCAGTTTCAGTTCTCATCAAGCCAATTAGGTTGGGTACCTACCTACTTACCAGCACCTCCATAATCGCTCCCCAAAATGCCCCCTGCCACGAACCTCTTATGAAGAGTTTATAGAAGTGCAGGCTGCAGATTTCCGGCCCATGCAGAGTTTTCAGTTCTTTGGCAATTCCTTAACTCCACTTGGAGCTCACAACCTTCTATTACCACACCATCACATCACAAAATATAATGTGAAAGTCCTTATACACTTTGCTTACACTGCACAAGACACACATCCACAGCACAGTACAGCAACGGAAGCGAGCTGTTCACTGTTACAATTATCTTTCAAATTCAACTGACACCAATAGCTGGTTACCACGCAACGCGCTAGCAAATGGCGTCAGCTTGTCCCACGAATGGCGGTTGCTATGGAAACCAGCTGACGAAACTTTACCAGAACCCATTTTCGAACAGGAGTTTTGTTAAGGCGCCCCAAGAATTTGTGCGCCGTTTTTCGAAACATGCCCACCACTTTCGCAGTTTTTCATCCTACATTTTACCTACACGGTGTCTCATGAGACACAATGTTAATCCAATGGGAACTGTCTCGTGGGTGTCTCATGGAGGAGATTTGTAGGAACTGTTTTTGAAGACACGTAAAGAAATGTAATGACCAAATGCCGTTGACAGCTGATTGTACCGACCAATTGCTACCAGTTAGCTGTTTTTATAGTCATTTTGTACAGAAAACACAAACTGAAATCTGTCTCGCGGCTACCCTCTTCGGCTCTTTCCTGTCTCCTACATTGTAGGTAGAGATTGCAATCCCGGGATCGGGATCCCGGAATCCCGGCGGGATTTTAATCCCGATCCCGATCCCGAAATTCCGCCAATCCCGGGATCCCAAAAAATCAGTTTTTTTCACCATAAAAAGAATGCAGCCGCTGCACGAGTCTTGTTTACACTGTTCATGGTTTAGTGACATAAAGCAGAGAAACTATTTAGCTGGCACCCCGTACCGGCCGTCCACAATTGACCGTGTTGGTAGCTCCCGGGTATCACCCACAGCGGATAAGCCGCTTAAATGTGTACGAAAAAGGGTCCCGAACGTCAAAAAATTGCAGCATCAGTGCAGCAACATATCTATCAGGATCACGGATCGTGGAGTTAAGCGATTCTGACTCTTCCGTCCGTGGCCGGAACAAAAGAGGTCATCAAGACAGTGTTTGAGCTCGTGTCGCAGAAAGATGCCACAGATGTCACGCAAGTGACGGCAGAGCTCACTGATTCAAACGTTGAAGACGGTAGAGTGGAGCTCTCCCAGTCAGTGACTCTGCCCTCAAAGCGACTTTGGAGCAAAATCTGAGAGACATTAGTGATGAAAGCGGAACCGGAAGGTGAAGTGACCAATCGACGTCTTGAAAACATTGTGAAATAGGGAGCTGCCAAATTTTGCGTACACTGGTCGCGAGTTTTAAAATAGACAGACCTACCAGCAATGGCTTAAAACTGTCGCGTTCATACGAGTAGCGTAGACGAAGAGTGAGTGAGGCGTGGATGTGCTGGAACCCGTCTGAATGACGAGATAGTAAACGCACTGGTCGGCGCACAGTTTTATTAAGGCCAATTGGAGAAATACTAATCAAATCGAAACGTTTCTTTCGCAAATTCAATCGTGTTTATTGCAAATGACATGGTCTAAGGATGGCTTTTGGTTGCCTCTTTGTTTGTGGTAAGCTAAAAGACGCAAAATATGTCAGTAGGAAATTATTCTTACGACCTATAGTGACAAGACCGGGATCCCGGGATCCCGGGATCCCGAAAGAAAAACTTTCGGGATCCCGGGATTGTCAAAACGTTCCGGGATTGCAATCTCTAATTGTAGGCAAGTAGGAAGGTTTGTGCACCTCGGGGTACCATTACAACCTCACTAAATGTAAATTCTATCTCATTTTGGATTAGGGCTTGTATATTTGAGGCGCATGGCGCGCATCAGCGCACCAGAACCGTCGAAATTTGGAAGCAAATAGGATATGGAAGCCAATGAAGGAAAAACTTCCGAACGAAGGCGCGTCTATATCATAACATGCAGTAGTCCAAATGGCAAATGCACTTGTTTCCACAGATTACCTATTGTTGGCTGTGACTATCACCATGATTTGGGGCCCTGGGCCTGCTGCGACTTTTGACAATAGGACTTGTTTAAAAATATTTCCCTTTCCTTCTATCATGCAATAAAACAATGCAAAGTTAAACAATTAACATTTAACAAAGTATATTATCAAATCAACTCTAGGAAGTGGCAGAGCATTGGGCAAGTTCGAGCACATAGTCGCTAGGCAACTCCACATGCTATGAAAGCACAACGTTGTGTAGCACTCAGTAGTGCCCTTTACCCGTAATGGCCTGAGATCTCTAGATTAAACAATAGACACGATAGCCGGCATAAGACATATCTAACAGTTATCAGGTACGAAATCATTTAAAATCACGTAAAAACCCGAGGGTAGGGTGTACAGCCGCGAAACGACTCAGAGTTCAAAATCACAGTTGTGTCACGTCGATCCGGTAGGGGAGAGTGGGGTAATTTGGCCGCTTTTTTAGAAAACGATGTAACTAAAAATCGCAACACATTTCTGCATTTTCTCAACGCTGACAGGTGTGGCATACATTTTACTTTCTTGGACAGTAAACTTGAAATGATAGAGTAACTACTTATATTGAAATTGTGACGTATTACAAAGGTCTGCAAGGCGGCCAAATTGCCCCACTAGCAGGGTTATTTGGCCGGGGGTGTGGGGCAATTTGGCCGGTGTTAGTTTGAGGCCATGATTTTTGTTATAGGCGAGTCAGCTTCACATTCAGCAATGACGCGTGTCCTACGACGCATTTGAAGCATTTTGGAGGTTGACTCAGCCGTCACAGGGGTCGAAAATAGTCTAAATAGCGGCTCTAGATGCGATGACAGTTTTTTACGAATAGCTTTTGGAGTAATCAAGGTAGGCCAAAACTAAAAGTACCATCGTAATTCTCTCGTCATTCCGCATCAAAACATGTATGTGTTGACCTCGAGAGGTCAAGGTCAAAGGTTGGCTTCAGGTCACGTTACCTCTGGTCGCTTGACCTGAAGGTTACGTGAGTTCAAGGTCATCATGTATATCATTCGATGCGCCTTGACGAGCGGAACACAATAATACCATTTGCGCGGCTGTATCTTTTTTCTGTAAGTATTCATGAGCAAAAAAGTGTTAGGTAACCTTTGATGACGTCACATGCCCTTACAGCTGTCCAATAGGAAATATGGCATCAAGGTAGTCAAAGTTGGTCATGAATTATGTCCTTTATGGTATAATTGACCATGACAACTCGGCCGTCCCAGCATAGTAACTCTGAGCGCACCGGCCAAGTTGCCCCGCTAGTCCCGGCCAAATAACCCCACATTGCCATTCTGAAATTTTTTGTCTATAAAGTCGACATGGCTGTACAAAACTAGATGAATTTGCTCTTGGAACCGCTGAACACCCTCAAAAATGGCGCTATAATGTTGGAATTCGCTTACAGCCCAAATACTACATGTTATACAAATTTTTAAACGGAAGTAAAAGTTACCATTTTCTAACGAAATTCACCTTTTATTAATTTTGAACAAAACTAAGAGAGGGAAAGTTTTGACATTTGTTCTCAAGTTAGTTCTGCCGACGACAAATGAATAGGGACTAAAGTTATTTCATTCACTTTTATCAGCTTTCGTACAGGTGGGGGCGGCCAATTTACACCACCGGCCAAATTACCCCACTCTCCCCTACTCTACAACGTTGAAACTGGGTCTGCACTCTGCTCTGCTTCCAGCAGCGGCTCAGGTCTGGCTCTGTCGGGCGGGGAAAGAGAAAGTTATTCACATGCATCAATGTAAAGCCATGGCCTTGTTCCACGTTCGCTGCCAGCACGCGAGTCAAAATGGGTTTCCATGGAGTCATCAACAAACTCATATATCCAGCATTACTCGCGAAATGCACTGGCAGCGTGCTGCTATCGGCCGTGAAACAGGGCCCATGTGTCAGAAACGTCCTATGCTGAAGCATCCTCGTCACGGCCTTCAGCACGTCACACATATCATTTCTAACAGAGTAGGATACCACTAACTACCAAGTTATGATAACTCACAGCGGCCACACACAGTGACTGGTAAAAAACTGCTTTCAGACTAAGAGCTATCACCCTCAAACCTACCTCACGTCTCACGTCGGTGCACACTGCACACCATGGAGGAAGAGGATATCATCCACGGATGACGGTAGCAGCCTCGTCCTCCTGTCCTCCACCACGCGTCCGGCGACAGAGAAGGCTCTCTCTGACGGTGTGCTAGACGCTGGCACTGCAAAGCCGGGCTTTTGTCACAATGTTGAATAAACCAGCATTTGTTACAAGATAACTTGATGCTTATAATCACTTTCAGTAGCTTATGCTAGAAACCACCGAAGCACTCAGACCGCAGGATCCCATTGCCACGGCACCAGCACTTAAAAAGCCACGGTCAATAGCACAGTGCACACAATACACATCAAATGATGAAAAGTGGAAACGCAGACTAACTACAAACATTACTGAGTCCGTTCCATAACTACCTACCAGCCAGGAGACGCCTTGCGACGCGGCACAGCCGCGGGAACTGGGCTTTCGTGGTCGGTGACGCCCAGTACGCCAGGATGGTGGTGAGGTGGCTGAGTGCGGTCCTGGCTCGCGGAGGTAGCTCTCGACCTCCGTCCGAGCCGACCGGTCGCCTGACGTCACATCATGACTGGCAGACTGCGGCTCGGCGAAGCAGAAGAAGCAGTGCTGCAGAACGGTAACGGCAGCGACCGTCAGTGGGTATAATGCGCATGGGGCCGTGCATTCACGTAAGAGCTACGGTAACTGGTTTAAGGCATAAGGCCACAAGCCGCATGGGGCACACAACGTGAAACACGCAACAGCCAATAAGTGCATAATGCTATTTCAAACCCATTATTTTCCCTACAAAGTACAGCATTCAATCATGTGTTCATTTGAACTACAAAGTTTAGTTTCAAGTACGAGAATTAAGCGGAAATCAACCTGTGCACTTACTGCCGAGCTGGTGCTGGCCTGGGTGCGGTTGGACGTCGATGGCTCGAGCACAGGCTGAGGCTCGTCCTCATCAGACGAGATTGTCGCACACGCTGGCTCCGCCTCCTGATCCGCTGCTGCGGCTGTGAGGTCCTTCCTTCCTTCCTTGCCAGCTTAGGCCGGGTCCCGCGGGGCCCGGCCCGTCTCCACCAGGAAGTCTGCGATGAGGTCAGCTTCGGTGGAGAATATCTCCCCCAGCGTCGGCAGGGGGCCCCACCGGCGGGTCCGAGGCCCCTGGTGTGCGGGGCAGTCCATCAGCAGGTGCGGGACCGAGTCCGGCTCGCCGCAGTCGACGCACGCGTCGGACTCGGCCAGTCCGAGTCGGTGCCGGGTGTCTCCTGTCAGGGGCGAACATCCCACCCGGAGCTGCGCCACGGTCACCGACGCTCGGCAGTCCAGTCTGTCGTGCCCGGGCGTCGGGTCGGGGTGCGGGTGGCTGCGTCGTCGCATCACACATCGCCCGCGCCCGGCGGGCCACCGCGGCTCTCGCCGACCACAGGTCCACGGGGATCTGGTCCTGTCTGCGCGAGCTCCCGATCGCTGCCAGACGGTCCGCCTCCTCGTTCTCCGGCAGGCCCGCGTGGCCGGGCACCCACTGCAAGTGGAGCCTGTGGCGTGAACGAGTGATGGTGTCTAGCAGGTTCCTGATCTCCGCTACCAGAGCCGACTGGGAGTCCGCCGTGTCTTGTAGCGACTGGATGGCTGCGCGCGAGTCGCAGCAGAGGAGGAGCATACTCGGCCGGTCAGGCAGGTCGCCCGCGGCCTCGGCCAGCGCCTCGCGGATGGCCACGAGTTCGGCCCGGGTGCTGCTGCACACCTTCCCGGCCGCTACCGTTAGCTGTACGGTGCGGGACTCCTGGTGGAAGATCAGCAGGGCTCCCCCTCCGCCGTCGTGCGTGCCGCCCCCAGCCGAACCGTCGGTCCAGATGGACACGTCGGGCTGCGGGAGAGACGCCAGCGTCGTCTCCGCTGCAGCTCTTCTCGCTTCCGGTGGGTCTGTGCGCGAGGTAGGCACCGTCAGAGAGGTCGATGTAGTCAGGCTTGTGGTGTCCGGTAGGACAGGCGGTGTCAGGGCCAGCGGCTCCGCTGGGAGCTCCGCTATGCCCGCCTCGCTCGCCATCCAGGCAGCAACTCGCCGCACGCAGGGTTTTGCATCCAGCACGACGTCCTCATCGCACGGCAGGGGAGGGCCGGAGTTTGTGCCGGCTTGCTGTACCTCTCGAATCCAGGCTTCATGGGCTCTGTACTTCAGTCTCGGTGGGACCTCCCGATCAATCACCTCCTTTGCCGGGTCGTCGGGAGGGAGCCTCTTCAGTCTCTGGGCTTCGTTCGAGGAGAGTTTCTTGGCTCGTACCGTGAGGGGTTCCAGCTGTGCCTCGGCGAGCAGTGCGTCTCGTCTGGTCGGGCGGATGCAGCCCGTGATGATACGGGCGCATGCGTTTTGCTCCGCTTCCAGGGCCTGTCTAGAGGCCGGGGCGGCATGTGTCATGTAGACTGCCGAACCGTAGTCCGCCAGAGACCTGATATATCCTATATAGGCTGCTCGGAGTGTGCGGCGGTTGCAGCCGTAGCTGCGTCCGGCGAGGGCGGCTAGGCAGTTTCTGCGTCTGGCCATCGACTTCTTCAGTTGCTTGATGTGCTCACTGAAGGTGAGGCCGGCCGCCGTCCATCTTGAGTCCCAGAAAGGTTGGGTAGGTGACATGGTTGACGGGTCGGTTCTGGAGGCTCAGCTTGAGATGTACCTTTCCTCCGGCTTCGCGAGGGTCCAGAGAGAACGGGGTGGCCGAGCACTTCGATGCCGACAGCTGCACTTTCCACCGAGTACACCAGTCGGAGATTTCGTCCAGTGCTGGCTGGAGGGTCGCCTCGCACTGCGACAGCTTCCGTTCGGTGGCCCACAGGGCCACATCATCCGCGTACACAGAGATGTGTACTCCGGGTGGGGCCCGCGGGAGGATGTCGCTGGCGTAGATGTTCCAGAGCAGGGGGGCCAGTACGGAGCCCTGGGCCAGGCCCTGGGGGAACAGGCGGCTGTCCGAGATGGATGTCTCGGACAGCCGCCTGTTGGAGTCGCCGTTGGGCCAGACGCTCCGCGAGTTTCCCGATGCAGGAGAACAGGGAGACGGGCCGGTAGCTACCGGGGTCGCTGGCGGGCTTCCCCTTCTTGAGGATTGGTACGATAGTGGCTCGCCTCCAGGCTGCTGGGGTTTCGCCGGAGCGCCATGACGTGTTCAGGAGGTGGAGCAGCATCCTCTCCGCCGTCGGGCCCAGTTGTCTCAGCATCTCGTTGGACACCTCGTCCTGGCCGGGAGCGCTGCCTAGCTTCAGCTTGCCTATGGCGTTCTGTAGCTCTCTCCTGGAGAAAGGGGAGCACAGTCCTGTCTTCAGACCATTGCATTGGCAGGAGCCGGTGGCGCGTCTAGCCTCTTTGTTGATTTGTCGGTCAGCGTTTTTGTCCAGTTTGATCCGGGAGACCGCGGCGTATTCCTTGCTGAAGAGGTTCGCCTTTTGTTTGTCGGTAACGGCTGGGCCCGAGGGCGGGGTGGGGCCCCTCTGCTCTCGTTGGATGGACTCCTTAGGCTTGGGGATCCGTCTTCCGTCTAGGTTTCGAATGATTCTCCACAGGTCAGCGTCCGGTCTGAGGTTTTTCAGCGTCTCGTCCAGGTGGGCTCTCTTCTCGGCGGTGATCACTTTGTCGGCTTCGGCTCGCGCCTGCTGGTATGCCTCCATGTCGGCCCTGGTGCGGGATGGTTGCGTGGCCGTCCGGAGGGCTGCATCTCTCGCCTTCACTGCCTCTTCGCATTTATCGCTCCAGAAGGGGCCCTTCGCGCTTCTGCCGTTTCCAAACGGTATGTGTTTCCGTGCACTCGACGTGATGGCTTTCGTGATTTGTTGGTTGAGCTGGTTGATGGGGGTGTCCATGTTGATCTCGGACATCTTCTTTTCCAGGGACTCCCTGAATCCCGTCCAATCTGCTTTACGGAAGGAGAACTTCCCCCTGCCTCGGCGGGTCGGCGGCAGGTCGGCGGTCAGGGTGGTCCTGATCGGAAGGTGGTCGGACCCGAGGTTCGGCTGCGTGCTCCACTCCGCCGTCGCTCCGACATCAGCAGTGACCAGAGTGATGTCAGGAGTGGAGAGTCCGCCCGTGGCTGGGTTGACGCGGGTGTGAGAGCCGTCGTTGAGAATCAGCAAGCCAGAGTCCGTGGTCCACTCCTCGATCTGGAGGCCAAGATGTGAGGGACGCTGGTGGTGGTCCCACGAGTCGCTGTGGGCGTTTACGTCTCCCATGATGATGCTGCTGGTTGGGGGCGAAAGTCTGGTGAGCTCGAGTGACTGTTCTTGGGTTCCTTGTCCTTCCGTCCATCTGGCCGGTGGGCTGTATATGTTCACGATGTTTATGGTCCTGTCTGATGTGTGTATGGCTACGGCTCCGATGTAGGTCGAGCAGCCTCTCTCGGGTCGGTATGGTACCGGTAGTGGGTCGAAGGCGAGGTCGTTCCGGGTCAGGATCACCACGCCCCCCTTGGCCCGCTCCAGGCGCGTGCCGTCACGGTACGGGCCGAGCAGGGGCGGCGGGGGAGTGGTTCCCGTGTTGCGCTCGCGGCTCGGAGAGGCCACGCTCCTTCGCTCCGTCCCCGAGGGCTCCCCATCACGGTCGGGGGTCCACCGCCTGCTCCTGTTGGGCAGCAGAGATGGTGGCTCTGAACTGCTCGAGTCGGCGGAATGGTGGCCACAGCATCGTAGCCACGATGTGCTGCTCCCTTACTGCAAACTTCTCTTCAAAGAGTCGGGACAGCCTCTTTTTCACCGTTCGTGTGATGCTGTCGTCTCCTGCCTCCAGCTCCAGCTCTCGCCGGAGGCGCTCCTTCGTTTGGGCCACGACGTGGAGAGTCGGGTAGTTCTGACCGCTCAGCTTCTCCGTGGCGATCTCCAGTGGCGTGAGCACGGCGACCAGCCGCCTCATGATCGTCGGGTTGAGCGAGTCTATGAGCTCCACAACCTCCGGGCTGCCGAACGCAGGATGGACACTAGGGTGTCCCACCATACCAATATCCATATTTCGTTCGATCCACGTTTATTGCCGCATTCGTTAAGGTAAGAAACGACCACAATGAAAGAACTGGACGGTTTGCTCAAGATCTAGGGGTCCCACAAGTTGACATATTTCAGTAATGGGTACCCGGTACAGGTACACATTGGTGGTCACTCGGCAATAACAATATTCAAGCACAGAGTCCTTCAAACAAAGCGTTAACTAAGTCCCGACCTGTATGTAGGTCACTGTGTCACATTTGTCGCTCAGATCATCATTTCCTTTTTCGTTTTCTTTTGGATCAGCTTTCTATTCCCATGCACTGCCTTCAGCAGGAACTGCCGCTGCTCTTCTGTCGTTGTTGAACTCCTTGATCAATGCGATCGCTCGTTCTGCGTGATCATTGACGACCGCTAGATTTGACACGCGCTGCTTACCCACCTTATACGCGTCGTTTTCTTCCCACGACTGTACTGGTGTGCTCAGGAGGCTACTGTCCAAGTCCAGGGCCTCCAGCATCACTGTTGTCCGGGAGGTGACGAAATCCCACAGCCGTTTTCCCTGGAATGGCCCCGTGTTTTTCTTTTCGAGTCGCTTCAGTGCCTTTTTCTTCGCAGGCTTTCCGAGGTTGCTGACCATACACTCCTTCTCACACTGTGGGACTGCTTGGTCGAAGAGTGCCAGCCCGACCAGGGTCTCGGATATGTACCACAGATGGCGCTTCATGGCTTCCAGAGCTGCTTGCGCACACCTGCAGCTCCCCTCGCGTGCAAGTGCTTCCAGGTCCTGGAGGAACTCAAGGTCCACACGTGGTGCGAGATCCGCTCGCGACGCAAGAGCCCATGACCTCGAGTAGACCAGCGCCACGAAGAGACTGACGGATGTGATGCCTCTGAGTTCGTCTGACGTCATCTGGAACTGCCTCTGCAGCAGGAACAGTTTCAATGCATATATGCCCTTAGCCATCCATCTCGCATGATGGTGCGCTCCTGGTCTCTTCAGGGGGATCTCGTCTACGGTCGTCTCTCCCAGGAACAGGAGCACGAGCTGCAGCAGGCCCATGTCGTCCCCTATCTCCCTGTGTGTCCAAGTGCACAGATGACGTCACACGAAGGGGCGGAGTCGGGGGCGGAGCCTGGCGCAACGGCCGCCATATTTGAATTTGTTTTATTAGAATGTATTCTTTATTTTGGATTTCAGTCAATTGTTATCGATAGTTTTATGAAAGGTTAGCTGTAATATAGGATTTATCAAGAAAAAACACATATTCTGCTTGCAATTTCGATTTAAGTACTACCCGCTCCTAGATTCGAACGCACGATCTTTGGATTACGGCGCTAGCATCCTAACCACTACACTACCGCGGCGGCGTGGCGGCCGGCGGAAGGGAGGCTGCGGAGGCATGGGGGCTTTTTACGCATTTTTGGAAAAACTAATGGGTTTAGTGAAAAACGCTTCTTAGATAATTCATAGAAAAATGTCTCGGCTTTCCGATGATGCACTTAGTTTTGTGCTAGCTTTAGCAGAGTTTGTTCTACAGCGCTTCAAAAACCGCCCATTTGCATAGGACTTAAACGGGACTTCAACACTTGCCCCCAGATGACGTCACGAGCTGACGTCACGATCAGGTAGAATCGCCGGACGACCCTACCTGGTATATAGGGCCTTGAGCTGCAGCAGCTCCTTGTAGTCATCCCTTGGTTGCGCCTGGACCAGAGCCTCCGTGATCACCGGCACCGTTCGGGCTTTCAGCGCGGAAAGCGTTTCGCTGCCTTCGATTTTGCCGGGTAGAGTAGAGTATCGCTGGCGTTGGTGACATCAGTCTTGTCCAGTGAGTTCCACTGTCTCTGGAACTTACCGAAGAGCTTGTCGTCTGGTCCAGTGCAAGGGCCCATAGCAGACTTCATGGCGTGTGAGAGAACAACCTCGTACACATGCCTGCAGGCGAGATGAAGCAGCTCCCTGTCCAACAGTTCCTCGAACTTAACGCACACTCCCACAAACAGCCGGTATTTGAAGCGGTAGTGTCGAATGAGAGACCCCTGACCCTTTCAGCCAGCTGGTGCTCTTCAACCAACTCCAACCCGACGCGTGCCATTTCGACTCCTGTGCCAGCTGACACCTTGGGGATGCCAAGCAGTTTCTCCTGTCCACCTCCCGTGACGATGACAGCGATGCGATGCGGTATAGCGCACACGGGCAGGTAAAACCATGAGTCGAATAGGTGTGAAACAAGGTTTGCAACGGAAATAATTGCATGCCAGTGAACAATGATGCCACCGTGGTGTCCTCGACCTGTGAAGTGACAACGACCTACGAATGAGGCCAGTTTGCGGGACGCCTAAATAAGTTCGGACGGGTCTAAAACTTACAGAGGTGAGTTTTTAGGATAAAAGGAACATGGGGAGGCATGTGGATCAAAGTTCGAACAACTTTTGTTTTTTACCATTGTTCGGTGGGACACCCTAATGGATACGCATCTCCCCGAGGCTCTCGATCACTGACCGTATCATGGCCAAGAGAAAGTTCCACCGAGTTTCACACTCCTGCTTCAGAGTCTTGTTCAGCTGGTAGGAGACCCTTGCGTCTCACCAGAGACACAAGTGACTTGGCCGTGGCGATCTGGATCGCCAGCCTCTTGAGGTCGTGGTCCTGGGCGGTCCTCACGTCCAGTGCGTTCTTCACGACCAGGTTGAGGTTGTGACAAGCGCAGCCGACCCACGTCCAGCCTGAGCCCTCTGTAGCCCTGAATGCCTTCTTTTGGTTCGCCGCGTTATCGGTGACGAAGGCGGCTACGCGCTTGTCCTCTTGCCAGCGTGGCACGAACTCCTGTGAATGAAAACAAAAGTTAAGTGCATACGCAATACAATACTGAAACTTTTTATGAGGTGAAGTCACTTCAAGAGACCTGGTGACCTGACCTTGAATGACCTTGGTCTGAAATTTTTACAACTTGTGTAGAATTGATGTATGATAAGGTGTACCAAAAACGGCGGCGCTCCGCGCCGCCGTTTTTGAGATATTCGCGAAAATACACAAGGGGGGGGGGGTGTTCAAACACCCCTCCCCCAGCAGGGCGCGGGTTAAGAGCCCATTTTTGATAAAGTAGGTCAGAGGTCAGGCCAATGTCAGGTCAAGGGTACAAAATGCAAAGTTTCTACAGTATCGGCCTTACACCGTAGTTCCCGAAGAATGGACTGAGACTGATTGCCCAAAACGTGTACTTAGGCTACCAAAACAATATTCGTTGCATACAATATCATGCAAAGGTCATGGTCAAGGTCAGGTCACCAAAAACGAAATATAGAAAAGGGCAAGTGCGACACATGTTTTATGGGTCATTTTATTCATAGGATTCAATAGGCACACTCAATAAGTGATATGGACCACCTCTGGATGAATTTCAGTTCGAGGTCAGGTCAAGGTCCGGTCAAGTGAGGTCAAATTTTGAAGTTGGTTGTTAAGGCCTAAAAAGGTGTCGCCCCGTCTGTTTCGTTTGTTTTTGTTTTGTTGGGTTAGGCCCTTTCGGTCTGACAAGACCATTGCAGAGCCGGAAGGATGATAGGAATTAGGGGGAGACATTGGTCTGGGCAGACACCCTAGAGTGTCGCCGGGGCTGAGCCCGTCCGAATCAAGGCCCTATATACCGAATGGACAGTATATATCCGAATGGACTATATATATATATATATATATATATATATATATATATATATATATATATATATATATATATATATATATATATATGACCGCGTTTTTTGCCTTTTCACGTTTCTTTTGAAGCTTTTCTATCGTTCTTATGAGTGTTTTTTGCTCAGACGTCACATCAAAGATCTACCCCCGCTGAAACTGCCCAAAAAGATTCTCGAAAAACTTCTCCGTGCGTGCACTACTGAATGCCCATTCCGTGGTCCCGATGGAAAATTATATGTCCAAAAAGAGGGTGTGGCAATGGGTTCACCCCTGGGGCCTCTCTTTGCGAATTTTTACATGTGCTTTGTTGAAAACAAAACACTGAGCGAAGTTTGTCCGGTCCCAACAACGTACTGCAGATACGTTGATGATATTTTTTGTAGAGGTACAGGACGACGAGCATTTACAAAGAGTAATAGCAGGTCTTGAAGCGAACTCTGTACTCCGGTACACTTTTGAGAAAAGTATCGACAAAACGTTAGCCTTTTTAGACGTTAGCGTTACTGTGGAGGAAAATAAGTTCACAACAAGTGTTTTTCGCAAGCCTACAAACACAGGTCAGGTCATGAGTGCAAAAAGCGAGTGCCCTGATAAGTATAAAAAGAGTGTCATCAAAGCATTTGTGAGGAGGGCTATTAAGGTTTCATCTACCTATGACCTGATGCACTCTGAATTCACAAGAGTCAAACAAATCTTAGTCAACAACGGCTATTCAAATAGGGCAGTAGATGCTGAGATCAAGGCGCAACTGGAAAAACACATGGATCGTAGTGACGCAGTGGGTGCTGGCGCACAGTCAGAGACGCATCTTACATTGTTTTATCGAAACTTCATGAATACGTCCCACAAGGTTGACGAAACAGTCATTAAGCACATTGTAAAGAAAAATGTTAAATGTGTACAAGACAACCAAAAACTACAACTGGTCATCTTTTACCAAAACATGAAAACACGTAGCCTTGTCATGAAAAACAACATCAACTCTAGCAGAGATAAGTTGAAGTGCACCAATGTAGTGTATCAATTCACATGTCCTCACGAAGATTGCAGGCTTCGTAAAGAAACCTATATTGGTGTCACTACAACTTCGCTCTCTAGAAGACTCACTATGCATTTAAGAGATGGAGCACCAAAAGAACACATGCATGAGAAACACGGCTCAACACTTACAAGACAACACCTGACAGAGAACACCACCATCATCACATCATGTCACGATAAGCGAAAATTAGCAGTGTTAGAAGCACTACACATACATGAAAAGCGACCAACGCTTAACAAACAGGTCCAACAGTATTCCAATCTTTTACTCTGGGGAAGTGTAGCAGCATGAGAACATGGGTTAGAGCAGACAACTTACTGTGCTGCAGCGGTGCGATTTATGTGATTGTCGTCCATTGAATGTTTGTATGATGTAAGATATTTAGGAAATTAGGCTCGCGCCAACTTGCATTTTATTATTGTCATTTATGTATTGCAAACCGAAGCTTGCAAACGTAGCATCGAGCGAACCATGTTATCTTGAAAATGGATAGCGGTGTCTATTTGAAACGTCGAATTATGCATATAAATGTCACTTGGTAATCTTATCTTTGATCTGACGTCTGAGCAAAAAACACTCATAAGAACGATAGAAAAGCTTCAAAAGAAACGTGAAAAGGCAAAAAACGCGGTCATTTTTAATAAAACTTGTATTCAAGAAGATATCCTGCCGAAATATACAAACATATATATATATATATATATATATATATATATATATATATATATATATATATATATATATATATATAGAATATATATCCGAATGGACAGGCCGACCAGCCTCCCAAGCACTCTCTGCACCCCAGGGGGGCGACACGGCTATTCACGCAATGTATTCATTTGCGGGCCCCGCGGGGCCTCGCGATGACGCGGCTGGAGGCAACCACTCAGCGCGCTAGGATCCTTCTGGCGGGGCCGGGCGCCGTAAGGTGTGCAATGAATGGGCGGGCAGACAGAGATGAGGTAGATATTGAATTTGAAATGACATCATGAGCAATTGGATGGGGAGAGAGAACGTTTCTTATGGAGCTTGGGATGGGGGAAAACCAAAAATATCACGGTCGGTTCAGTGCTCCGACGGGGCCGGGCGCCGTACGGTGCGTAGTAATTTAGACGGGCCAGAGATGAGTTATCGGATTCGGCTCTCTGGTGGGATTTTAAGACGTTTTTAGTTAAGCTCAGGGTGGGGCAGCCCGCTGACGATTGCAAGGGAAGGCATTTGAGACAAATGTTATCCCCCACAGGCCCATATCCGGGGCAGCGTCCGAAATCGTTTTTCGAGAATAAAACGAAAACTTCAGAACTTTTATGAGGAAAAGTTTATTGATCGGACTGCACAGTAGTGCGCAAGGAATCGAATTCCGATGTTTTTTTTTTAATTCACAGAAACCTTTTTGGGGTATATGCCCCCCGATGTGTTCAAGACCGCTTCCTGGATCCGCCAGTTAAGAATATGTCACGGTCGATTATCGACCTTCGGCGGGACTGGGCGCTGTATGCGTCGTACCTACAATGAAGAGGCGTACAGACACCTCACCCCACATCCTACTGCTCTATCCGTGCCTCTGGGTGAAGCACTGAAGCATCACGGAAGCCCACAGGACCTGCGAGTCGACGAGGTGGCCGCCGGGTATTGCAGCTCCACGGAGTTGCCCGGGACCGAGGGTTTCACAGTAGTAATTTCACTGGAATCCTCGTAATGTAGAGATAATATCCTCAAGGACCTCCGTTACGATTTTATATTCCTAAACAATATGGCACACCAATTATGCTTGCCTACGTTCAGGCATTATCCCTGATGCTTATCCGCCCGCTACAACATGTGTTGTCTGTCAATCAACCATCGCTCGACGACGGGATCAATTCTAACCATCGGTATTCGGTTGTCAATTCACCCACCCCGTTTCCCTAAAAATAGACGGGTCAGACTCGGCCTGGGTCCTAACGAGTCCTAGAATCGCCAGAGACGGGATCGGGTCGCCGTTATTGCACCGGTCTTGGCGTCTTTTGGTACATATAGACAGCTTCGACCACGGACGTCGGACCGTTCTACGAATGTACGCACCATCCAGGCCTAAGATGCGTCGAGCTTTATAAGAATGCAGTCTAGATCAATCAACATAACAATGGTGGTATGCAAACGCTTTAAAATCTCTCCCCGGCTCCCGCAACGTCCCAACGCTCCTCCGTCATACGCTCGCTCGATGCGTCCGCCGAGCCGGCTTGCCTCCAATGACGTCATCGGCCGGCCGGCGGCGTTCAAGGTCAAACGGCTGGTGTCCTTACCTGGAGTTCTATAGCCTTGCTGCACCCGGCTACGGGGTGCGCTCCCTCGGGAGCAGCGGTGCCGCTCCAAGGGAGCAGCCCGCATGAGATAAAGGTGCCTGTCCAGCCCGGAGTGGGGTTGCGGCGTGGAGAAGGATTTCTGCGATTTCTGTATCCTGAGGATAGAAGCACGGAACGGTGCCCCGTCTGCCGGGAGGGTGGAGGTTAATGGTCACGTGTTTGTGACGTTACGCCTACGCACGGATAGCCTCTACTCCACTGACAGATTTACGGAGCCGATTTTAACATTACGAGGCAACGACAAGTACCCTAAAATTTGATATTTTGTTAAGAGACCATATTGACTAAAATTGGCGCTTGAGCTGAAATGTGCATTTGAAAATTTGAAGCAAATTGGACAAATATTAAATAAATTATCGCTGAAAAACATGTGAAAAACAAAAACAATCATGGGGTCTGAAATGCATAGTAGGTGGGACCAAGGCCAAAGCTCATGCACGGCCTTGTATTTGTATTTGTATTTGTATTTCATTTAAAGAGCACTCCACAGCAGCAGTGGCTTTTCTGGCTCCGCGTCACAATGCCACACGCATGGTTGGTACGAAAGGTAAGATAATTCACTCATACATAAAATCACAGGTGCAACGGCACACCGACATGCACGTCACACACATCCATGCTCTCATACACGGCGTCAAATCAGGTAATAGGAGACAGCATTCGTCGTTTTAAAGCGCGTTTGAAGCCCTGTCAACTGTGCAGCTGCTGACCTCCGGCACTGTGCGGCTGCTGACCTTCGGCACTGTGCGGCTGTCGAGGAGAGGGCTGATCTGAGACCCAGTGTTACCATGTTCGCCCTCCTTGTAGTCTGTGATATGACGATTTCCGGACCCCAAAGCAATGACAGTTCGCAGCTGGTTCGAGGCTGGGAGCGGGAAATGTCGCTTCTTTCCGCATGGCATCTACCATGTCTATTGTCTAAGAAGCCGCCGACTTTCTTTGGCAGCGTCCACGTCACCAGAGGCGGCAGACCATGGCCCGGCAACATCCCCTGGGGCGCGCACTTATCACGCTGTCGTCTTTCATCGTCGGTAAGTAGTAGAGGTCTGCACCGGCCGGCTGCAGCCACGGCTGGCTGCAGCCCCACGGCTGTGGGTCGGGGCGGCTGCAAATATCAGATATCTCCAAGAACACGGCTACGGCTGTGCCCACGGCTGTGAGATTTCAAGCTCAATCTTAAGTACTCATATATAGAATTTCAAATGTTTAATCTTACATTCTGATCAGCAGTCTAGCCTGTAAAAATCATGCAAAGGATGCCCAGCAGCACTGAAAGTGGTGAGGCCTTTGAAAACCTGTAATGGTTTTATTACGAGTGAGCGAGCGCAGCGAGCGAGCGAGTTCATACTGAACTAAGGGAAAATCCTGAGTATGAGCGGCCGGCCGGCCGGCCGGCCGTGGGGACGCTCTTCAAAAGCTAATGTCTTAGGAACGGGACATCCGATTGACAGCGGTCTTCTTTACTGAATGTCACTTGGACGTAAAAGTTCTGTGGTGTGATGGCCACCATGCGTCCTTGCCAACCACCGCACGTGGCGCGTGGTAAAGTTACATACAGCACGTGCGCACGTGCAGGGGCGCTCCCAGATCTCGAGAACGGCTGGGCCGATTGCGCTCAAATTTGGTACACGGTTGGGGACCAGTTTGTAGGGTGCCGTGCAAAAGTCAGTTTGGACCCCGCTTGCACGTGCGCACGTGCAGAATGCCGCTTCCAGATCTCAGGAACGGCTGGGCCGATTGTGTTCAAATTTGGCACACCGCTAGCGACCGGTTAGAAGAGTGCTTTGCACAATCCCGTTGGAAGTACCCTCTCGCCCTTGCGCACGTGCAGGGCTCACTATCTCGCTCGCTCGTTCTTCGCCCAAAAGGCGTTTTACTGGTCATTTGCCATCTTCTTTTATACTCGTTTAGATTGTGTCTGTGTAGTAAGGTGTTCAGATTTTGTTGAAAATTGAGTGAGCCGAAGTCGGGAATGGTCGTTGTAACGTCATCAAAAAATTGTTGCCTTTGGTTAGTGTACAATGCACAGAAAAGTATGTACTGATTTGTGTCCTCTTTGTTATGGCCGCATATGCATTCTGGACTTGTGTTTTTGTATTGAATGACGAAGAAATGTGCGTTATCCCGCGCCCTGCTGGGGGGGGGTGTGTTTGGACACCCCCCCCCCCTTGTGGTTTTTCGCGAATATCTCAAAAACGGCGGCGCGGAGCGCCGCCGTTTTTAGTATACCTTATCATACATCAATTCTACACATGTTGTGACAATTTCAGACCAAGGTCATTCAAGGTCAGGTCACCAGGTCACTTGAAGTGACCTCACCTCAAAAAGTTTCAATGTCTGTCATAGCTACACCGAGTGACCGATCGCTTTGAAACTTTCAGCGATTGATAAGAGTAACAGTATCTATAAAATGTATATCTCGGAATTTTGATATCGGTGACCTAAGGTCAGGTCAATTTTGCGACCTCTCCATTATAAGTCAATGGGAGAAAATTGCAATGCGCCTCTTTTGGACGAAAGACATTATAAACACTCCCAAACACTGAATTACAAGTGGTTTAGTCACACTGAACATGAAAATGGTGTCCGTGACCCTTGTTTATGCCCTGAGGTCATCTTAGGTCACGAATTGTATCTAACAGTTTTTCGCAAATAACTTTTGATAGAGGCATGCTAGAGCGATGAAAACGCCTTAGATGTGTTCAGCTCGACGATACAGATCGACTGATATGCAACATGACCCTTTCCGGTCAGGTCATGACCTTGACCTGAGGTCAAATTTTCAAGTTGACCTTTCAATGTCAAGTTATAGTTCGTTCGATGCGTCTTGGCGAGAGGAACACGATGCCGGTAAAAGTAAGCTCGTACAAGGCTTGGGTCAAAAGTTATTGCCGAAAAACTGTTTCCGAAAAAATCAGCTATTTTTGCAGTTTTTGCCCCCTGCAGGCAAAACCGTTGACGTTAGGTCAAATCTGAGAGAATTACTCAGAAAGGGCGTTAATAGGGCTATCGAATGCGCTTTTCCGCGGCGCTGTAGCTCTATTGGTTCCCGAGTTATGCGTTGGCTTCTTGGAAATTATCGATATTCGACCTGGAAATCGGCGAAATTTTGCCTTCAATGACCTCTGGTGACCTGACCTTTGACCTGACCAAAAAATTGACCGAATTGATTTCGTCATTGTTTTTGACGCTCTTTCGAACGCCGCCTTCCGCGTATCGCTACGTGGCCCAGGAGCCGAGTTACAAGGGGGGGGGGGGTGTTCAAACACCCCCCCCCCCCAGCAGGGCGTGGAAATCCAGGACCCCCAGCCGGGTGCGGGTTAACACGCGCAGTGGAAGGGTTGCGAGTACTACGCCCAGTGGAAGGGGGGGGGGGCGGATGTCGCCCCCCCCCCCCTAAGATCTCAGCTCCCACTGGAGCTAGAAAGACGAAATTTGGAGGGTGGGTGGGGGCCATGGGAAACTCTGTTGTGTGTGAATTTCATGACCCTAGGTCAATATCTTCAAGGTCAAATGAGGTCAAATGTGGTCAAATCTGCCATATTAGCGACTTTTTTGCGTTTACACGCCGATAACTCAAAAAGTTACCGGCCGATTTTTTTTAATCTTTCACTATACGAAAGAGCAAACATTTGTAAGTATGTATGGTGAATTTCTAGATAATCCAACAATAAATATGGCAGTTAGAAGCCTGCGAAGGGTAAGATGTCGCCGGCTGAGGCGGCATCGGCCGACGCGGGAAACGCGGTAATCACAATTTTGTGTTTACACACTCATAACTCAAGTTGTTACCGGACGATTTTCAAAATTCTTTGACCATATGATTGCCTGTACATTTCTCAGTCTTCTCACCGAATTTGACGTGAATCTAATATAATCAGCGGTAAGGAGCGCGATGTAAAGACGGAACCGTCCCGCCCCGGCACAGTCTACAATTCAGGCGGCGCGTAACGGCTAGCGCCGGCCGCCGCGCCGCCGCGGCGGCAGGATGTTTGACTTTACACCGCTATTACTAGAAAAGTTGTGAACCGATTTTCTTACTTCTTGCACGAGAAGATCTGCAATTCAATTCTGGACAGGTAGCCGAAATTTCACATTGATATTATGCTTGCGGCGCGAGTTATTGGCGAAAAATAGGAGGGGTGGGCGAAATCCGCCCCCCTTCCACTGCGCGTGTTAACCCTATTCCGGGTGGGGGGGGGGGGGGTGGGGGGTTGCCTTTAAGGCCCCCTTCAGGGTTTTCTTGTGCCATTGCCAAACGCCGCAAGATTGAAAGCTCATACTCGGTGAAGAAGCGGTTCCCAGTTGGTTTTGGCACGCACTGTTGTCATTTATTTCAATTTCCTTGCACGCAGATTACTTTATAATATCAGCATTACCCAGGCCTGAGCCTTACCCAGTCATAGAACTTCTTGAACTGTGTTTGGTCCGTGTGCAGTTCACCATGAGCGTAGACGTCTTCTCGCTCCACAGTTGCGTTGCATGTAAGGCACACGAACGTTTCCTCCAAAAGCTTCGAGATGAGATCATAGGGCTGTCCGTCGCAACCAACGGCGACCCATTCTCTGGCTGTCCCAATCCCTGCCTGCTGTTTGAGTTCGTCGAGAACCTTTGCGCACGTGGCAAAAGAGTTGGGCATGTCAGCCAGCACCTCTCCCATTTTTATGTCACATCGCCCTTGGTGCATTGACTCAACAAAGTCATATGTCGTGCCGTGTTGGGGGGTCCTCTGACGGTGCACCACAAGAGCATTATGCTTCTGCGCAGCTCATCACTTTCAGACACTTCTTGCAAGCTCTCTTAGTCGAGCCCACATTCAACTGGGCGGCTTCAACGTCCACGAAATCGATGGGGGTTTCGCGATGACTTGTTGCTCGTTAAGCACTTGGGAGTTTTCTATGGAAGCTGCCTGAAGCTGCACGGAACGTGTTTTTTAGATCTTCTTCCACCACATCGACTTGATCTAGAGCAGCTGCCAGCGGTGCTCCTTGCAGGACTTCATATGTGGCAGGAACCAGGTCGGCCTGTTTCTGGATTTCCGAGAGAGGTTCAGTTTGCAGCGACATAACCATTGTACACGGTACAGCCACTTACTATTGGTTGTCCACCAACTAGCAGGCGTGTCGATCTTGTCACGATCTGGTTGTTGTCGAAAAAGACATCCACGTCTCCTTCTGCATGCAGGGAACTCTCGCCACGAGCGTTGTTGACCAGCATATTTCTGTGGGTAGTATTAGACCCTGACGGTGTGCATGCACTGTCGATGTCCTTCACCGTTGAACTTGTTATACGTGTTCTTGACCACAGCATTGCTGAAAGCGAACTGTCCAACAAAGCGCTCGCGTCGGCATCCGAGCATGGCTTCGTAAGTGTGAGCGAGGCGTACGTCTTCCTGAGCTGTTCTCTCGACACTTTTCGTCCTTCTTGACTTAGTTAGAGCTCTCAGAAAGCCCAGGACATTTTCATTTCGCGCATTCAGCCAACTTCCAGCATCCAGGTTTGACAGCAGTTGAATGTCGTTGTGATTGCCAGATAGCGTCATTGCCTCTTCATGGAATTCCTTGTTAAGCACTGCGCCAAGTGCCCGTGACAGCTTTCCGATCGACTTTTGGGATACACGGCCATTTGTCAGCAAGGACACAAGCTGATCAATGCAAGTGCTACGCCATCGGCTAGCTGTGCGCCTGAGGTCGAAACCAGCGGCAAGAGGAGCACAAGAGCCACGCCGCCCAAGGCAGATTCTCCGACTGAGATCAACCTGGGCAACTCGTGCTACCGGCGCGGCCTGGTCAACCTTGGGAACACGTGCTACATGAACACCGTGCTACAGGCGCAGTTCCATTCAGATCAGCTGCGCGGCGAGGTGCTGGCGGCGCGGCCGTCCCCCTCCCGCCCGCACCTGGCGGCACTACAGCGAGTGTTCGCCTTCCTGGCGTTCTCGGAGCGGCCCGTCTACAGCCCGGGCGAGTTCCAGCGGACCGCTCTGCCGCCCTGTTTTGAGCGGGGCCGGCAGCACGACTGCTCAGAGTTCCTCCGATGCTTTCTGGACGCCTTGCATGAGGAGGAGCGGTCTCCGGCAGCTTCCCCTGCCGCACCGGTCGCGGTCCCGCCGCCAGTCCCTCCAGCTGCTGCCACCGCACGCGCCAGAGACGACTCCAGCGTGCCGGGAGCAGCGGCGATGGAGCGGCCGCGGTCCCGGCGCCGGCACCGTTCCTGCGACACTGCGCGGGCCGGCGGGAGATCGCCGCTGGTGCAGCTCTCTGACCTGGCCAGCGACGATGTGGTGATGGCCAGGCCCATGTCACTCCACTTTTGATGACATCATAAGGGGGCCTCAGGACAATTAATGGCGCGGTGCGCCACAATCGCTCCCAAGCTACTTGCCAACAGTTGCCATTTTTGAAAATTTTATTTTGAAATAAAGTTTCAAGTAATGAAAATATTGTAATAAAGTTGTAACTTAAATCTATACCATATCTAAAAACTTACTGAAAAATGATTTATCCATAGTAAAAATATAAGCTCGATGCGTTTTTTCGTTGCTTTCCTGCTGCTGCAGAGGGCTTGTAAATCGTCTATATCTTCAAAACCGGCCATTTCTTAGCATATTGCTGCTCTTTTTTGTCGCTGGAAAATTAGTTGGGCTTTCCATTGACATCAACGGCTGAGCGATATGTGTAGAGTGCCATCAATAATCTTCAAATGAAGTTAGTCATTTTTACGTTGCAAAGGAATGGAGTACCCCTTGCGAGCATCAGGGGTGACGTCACTCAGGATCTGTCTCTGATTGGTCGGCGGGGGAGTGACTGTACCTTCTATAGATGGCCTTGGTGATGGCAGAGCCGGCCGGAGCGGACTGCCGCGGAGGGGGAGCCCAAAGAGTCACCGGACACCGGTGGGACGCAGCAGACTGATCCGGACGGCCAGGCGCAGGGCGAGGTGGTGCGCGAGCACGGTACTGGCGACGCCGGAGCTGAGGAGCCGCCCGCCGGCCTGGTCCGTCGGCTACTGACCGGACGGGCTGAGACTACGTTCACCTGTCTCACGTGCGGCGGCGCTTCGCGCCACGAGAACAGCGTGACGGACCTGCACCTGGCTCTGCCGGAGTCGGTGACACGGTCACTGACGGCAGCTGCCGCGGGCGCCGGGGGAGCCGAAACTGCGCCGGCGTTCGGCCCCGCGCTGCGGCCGGTCGGTTGGCGGCAGGGTATATTGAGTGAAGGGTAGGACGAACTTTGGTAGGAATTTCTGGTATAACTACTAGAAAACCTACTAATGTGGTCGGGACTAGCAAAAAGTTAGTTCAAACTAGAATATGGTAGCGCTTTTGGTTGGCAGCCGTCGCGCGCACGTGACATTCATTTCTTAAATTTCTTAAATAACAGGTTTTAGGGGCCGATTAGTGAGTAGATACAATTAGCTATTAATGATTGATTATGCAAACATTTAAGAAACTACATCATTCAATTCTAGCCAAAATCACTCGGCGCTCCCAGGATTCGAACTAACGACCCTCGGATCCGTAGCCCGATACGCTACCGACTGCGCTACCGAGGACCGCGCGCCGACGATCGGAGAGGCGGATCGCGGGTGCTGGCGTGCAGAGAAATATTTACCCTGTACGCCGTGGAAGATCGGCTGGGTTTCGTGAAAAATGGTAGAGGAATTGTCGAAAGAAGATTCATCGATCTATCATTTGAGACCAAGAACCATTGATTCCTTCAAAGATTGACCGAGATATCGCTCGCCGAAAACAGGCCATTTAACATGTAAACCCTATGGGCTGGTAGGAAATGTACGCCGTGGAGCAGCAGTGCTACCAACTAACTTCGCCGGGGGCCGGGATGGCGGGGCACGCCACCGACGGACAACCAGACAGAGATCGAGCTAACCGTATCGCAGCTGCTGCTCGACTACCTGACGCCGGACGACCGTGCGGTGATAACCAGTATTACTTTACCAAGTGCACCGGCCTGCGGGACGCCGAGCGCCAGCTGCGACTGCTCTCTCCGCCAGCCAACCTGGTCGTCTCCTTGATGAGGTTCGCGGTTGAACGGCGCACCGGTGCACGCCGCAAGGTTCTCACCCCTGTGGAGCTCACCGAGTGGCTGACAGTGCCGCTAGCCACCGGCCCGCCCGCCCAGTACCGGCTGTATGCAGTGATAGTCCACGCGGGCCATTCGCTGGACGCTGGCCACTATTTCTCATTCTGTCGCGCCTCCGGTGGCGGTGGTACTGATGGGATGGACGATACCGGCTGGTGGCGGCTGGACGATACGTCAGCGGTGCCGTGGGCCGGCCGCGCCGCTCCACCGAGGCAGCCTACACGCTGCTGTACCGGCTGACCGATGCAGCGGTGGCGGGGGCGGCGGGCGGCTTGTCGGCGCTGGCCGCCTTGCCTGGCCCGCTGCGAGCCGCCGTGGAACGAGACAACGCCGTTTTCCGACGGGAGCGGCAGGGCCGGACGGCCGGCGCACTGCCGATGGTCCACGACGGACGGCCGCCGCCGGGTGCCGGCTGCGGCGGCGACAGCGGGCCCGGCGTCCCTCGGATGCGTCAGCCGACGACGAGGCGAAGCGGTCCAAGCAGGAGAACGGCCACAACGGCGTCAACGGCCAGGCGGCGCCCCTGATATGCGTCCGCCCCGACCTAGACCCGCTGCCCCGCCCTTCTGATCTGGATCACCCGTGCATAATGTCTCGCCGCATCATTTTATTGTGCTGTTAAATGTACCTGTTTTGGTGTAAATAAACTTATAAATTAGAAAAAAGGAATGTTTAAAGTTACCTTGGCCATGATGAGGTCTGACCCCTTCTTGTATTTTACGCGTCTTGCGTCCCTGTTCTCAATGTAGACCTTGGGGTGAGGCCCCGGTTTTTTTCCACCTTTTTTTTTGGGTTCTTCACTTGGTTCCACAAAAACGACATCTACAACGTTCCCTTCATCATCGACGAGGAGTAAGGATAGTTAGCTCCACACCAGCATATCACACAAGCCTGTTGGAAGCAGCATGCTACACATGGAACAGTGGAAACAAAACACCCATACATGCAGATATAGCCAGGATCCATGCTGGGGTTAATTGTAAAGGACTGTATCAGACATTACATTCCGCCACAGTGCCCATATTTCAGTTAGTCATTTCAAATTAGCAGACTTGTAGAAAACACATTTATATTAGCACAAAAAACATCCTTAAATCCAAAATATCTGCACATAACACACTGGTGGCACATGCGAGCAGACAGTGAGGCACCTTGTAAGCAAACTGCCTGGCAAGAGCAATGACAAATTGTTATGGTACAATAACATCCAGCAGTGTCAGAAAAGTGGCCTGCTTCTCCTTTTTGGGAAGTTATATTTTTTCTCCCTGGACCTTCCCACTATTAAAAATGACAATTCTTAGTCTGCTGTTGCATATTATCACATCAATTGCTTCTAAAAACACACTCAAGACTATCAACGAGCTGGTAATGCCTGATAGGCGATTGAATGTTCCGTTATGTCACTGAGACCTTCAAAAGTACAGTTTGTGAGTTCGGTAATAAAAATCACTAAATTTTGTTCTGACAGCCAGAAGAAATTTGTTCCCTGAACTTAGATCGCAAAACCACTTTTCTCACACTTTCCAGTACTGAGATCATAACATCTGTTGTGCTTAGAAGACTCATTCCCTGAGCTGTCAGATATAATGATAAACACATAACCACAAATAGGGGTTACATACACACAGCTACATGCTTTTAATGACCTATACCACAACTGTGTAAAGCAACAACCTGTATAATCTACGAGTTGCATAGATAGACTTTGACTTCACACTGATGACGCTCAGCCATCACAGTGCCCTAGCCTTCGCATGTGTGCGGCGTTTGCCAGCTTCTAATGTGTAGGGGGGGGGGTCGGTTGGACCCCCCCTTGCCGTTTGGCCCCTGATCGAGCTAGAGCTTCGCGGAAAAAACGAGCGTGTTGCCCGTGACGAGAGGAAGCCGATGATACCCAATTTTAAGGTCCTAGGTCATTGGTTGACCTTCCAGGTCAGGTCAATGACCCAAAGTCGGGAAAATCGGGACCTATTAGAAAGTCGTAAAGTGTGGCTGCTAAGGGGTTTTTCGGGGTCCTGATCACGAATATCGTGCTAGTTTTGATCACAGATGATGTCTTTAAGCATTTAGACCAGGTCGG
This sequence comes from Amphibalanus amphitrite, assembly GCF_019059575.1. Classification (NCBI taxonomy): domain Eukaryota; kingdom Metazoa; phylum Arthropoda; class Thecostraca; order Balanomorpha; family Balanidae; genus Amphibalanus; species Amphibalanus amphitrite. The sequence continues at coordinate 245,502 of NW_024882066.1, forward strand.
GTCAGGTCAGGTCAGGTCAACCAGTAGGCGTCGTGACGGGTATTCGTAGTACGTGTCAACCGCCTCTGACAGCTTCGTAACATGTTACGAAGTCACCAAAACTACTTCGTAAATGTTCAAATGGTTGCTGAATTCGAATTTAGCTCGAAAAACTAGCCTAGAAACATGTAAAACTCGTAAAAGTGAACCGAGGTCATCCGAGGTCACCAAAGGTCAATGACCTGACCTGACCTTCAGGTGACCTTGACACCCACCCTAATGTATGGGAGCAACATCAAATCACATGTTCGAACGTTTGAAACCACGAAAAGCTTGCAAACGCGCGGCTAATGCGAGCCGACATACGCGAAATCGCGATTCCGGCCAAACATGGTCTCGGAAAAGAGGTCACAGGTCAAAGGTCATTTGGGTCAGGGTCATGAAATTTTCACAGTAGGTGTAAAATTGATTATTGCGAGGGTACTGAAAGTTTCGTCGCGATCGGCCGCTTTTTACCCAGCCAGCAATCCCACTCCGTTCCCAATCGGGATTTTCGGACTCAGCCCGCACCACCCCGATCGGGACCGGAGTGGGACGGGATTGGGAAATGAGACACTTTGTACGGGCTGGAACGGTCCGGATATCCCAACCTACCCCGCACGGCCGGTTGGGAGATCCCGCACGTATCCGGACCGCCTTATGACGTTTTAACAAGCGCTAAACTCTGATCCCGATCGGGATTCCCTAAATCTCCCCGTACAACCGGTTCGGAAATCCCGCACGCATCCGGACCGCCTTATGGCATTTTAACAAGCGATGAACTCCGATCCCGATCGGGATGTCCCAACTCGGCCCGCACGGCCGGTTTGGGAATACCGCAGGCATCTGACATATTAACCGCAGTCTTATAACCGCAGATTGCTGTTATGCAGATGCGACCACTTTGCTTGCGCCACCGCAACCCCCTCGCCTCTTCATTATTCTCCAACTCAACCTTTATAATGCCTGCACGACAAAATGAATTGCATTGGACACTGAAATATATTCACGAATTTACTGGTTGCACACAGGTCAAATTTTCAAAAATTCACAGCCTGGCCAGCACATTCGTGGCGTCGGCCATCATCTTAGCGCCGCTGCAAGGCGCTGGCACAGCGGACTCACTTCCGGTGTTCACAGTCATTATAGCAGGCCTGCGCCTTGTTCGTGTCGGCTCCTCTGCGGACAGTGTGTCCGTCTGCCGTCACGAGCTTCAGAGAGCCACCGCGAAACTAGACGGCTGGCATCTGGTCGGGCGGCTCACCACTGTGCAAAGAGAGCATCTGAAAATGACCAAGAGGTTATTAATCAAAGTCTGGGACACACTAGAAATCACTAAGAAATAACCACATCTGACATTTCACATGGTATGCCTGGTAATACAGGTTTCAAACCTACAATGCAACCATTAACGACACTTGACAATGAGACCAAACATCTTCTGTCCATGATAACTGATCAAACATGCGACAGCACGAGTGTAATTCACATGCCGTACAACCACAACGAACATAATTTCTATTACCTATAGCTTTCCCGCTCCCTACATCACGGATGAAGTGTGCACTATACTCACCCCCTGTTCTCAAAGACGGACTGATTTCCCTGCAACGACAACAGTTGAACCGACCGCTTGCTAGAGCCAGTTCAAAAGCAATATCCTGAGGCAGCAGCTCAAAGGAGGGATCGACACTTGACCAACGCGGCAGCTAGACTGGCCGCTGCGCTCAGAGGACGCGTCTGCCTGCACGTGGCCCATCTGATTGCTTTTCCAGGCCTTCTGGGCCACCGGATATGGTGCCCGAAGCGCCTTCTCAGATCTGTTGGGATAACAACGTAAATCACAAGCCTGTCTAAACATGGGATTCGATTGGGCTATCCGTACCGCGTCCCAACCGATTAAGCATGCGGTCCGGAAATCCCGAGTCGCCCCTACCGCCGGCCATCGAGGTCCGGTATCGATTGGGACAACCCAAGCCTACCCAACCCGGTAGGGACAAGTCGGGACATCCGGAGCCTATCCCGACCGTCCCCAACCGCATCCCGGACGAATTGCTGGCTGGGTACGCGAGTTATTCGCGAAAAACCATGGGGGGGTCCATCCATCCGAACCCCCCTACACATGCGAGGGTTAGGATTGGAAAGCTTGGGTGCTGATGAACACCCAATGGAACCTGCCTCATGCAGACTCATTACGATTGAGCGAGCGAGCGAGTTCTCTCTAGGATAGCGGTGAAGCCACAGCCAGACCCATCCTGTCACGCTGCTTGACATTTGTTATCCCCTGTATATTGCACTCCGACCTACCAAACCCAACGGGCTGTTGTTCGAAAACGGTGCAAGCTACGATAAAATTTTCACACAAAAAATCAGAGGCATGCATTGTCAGGTTGTAAATTTTCAGACATGTGGGTCAAACGGATTGCGCGTGAGGCGTGCATCTTGGATTTGAGCTGGCCGTGGCCCAACGACTTTCAGAAGTCACGCGCTCCTGGCGCTCTGTGCTCAGTTTCATGACCTAGCCCGGCAGTTGCTGGGGTATTTCGCCACCCACCGTTTGCTGGGGGGGGGGGGGCGTTAAACGCCCCCAGCCGATAACTCGAGAACCAATAGGCGCAGCGAAACGCACGAGGCGGCAAACGAAAGAACGCGACGAGACGCTTCAGATGAATACTTTAAAGTTGAATTTTGAGGTCACAGGTCAGGTCAAGGTCAGGTCAAACACCTGAAATAGGGCTTTCAGTAGCATGGACTTCAGGACTTCGTAATGGGCGCCTCTCGTCATAAACTCTGTCAAAACGGTGCGCAATCCATCATATAAGGCCTACAAGAGTGTCAGCTCCATATAGGGGTCAGTCAAGCATAGGTCAGGGTCAAGGTCAGGTCAACCGGGCAGGCACATATCCCCGAAAATCAAAACTGATATTCGCAGCCTGTGACACATGTTTTATGGGTAATTTGGGGCGTAGAACACGATGGTGACATTCATTTTACCATATGTGTACGTGTTTGGCTAAAAAAGTTCAATTTAAGAAATGCAGTATCATGGTCTTGAAGAAGTCACGAGAAATTGCCAAGATTCAGTTCAAGATTTTGGAAAATGCGGAACGATAATCAACAATCGAAGATAGCCATTTGATTGTTCATGGTATTGGCAGTCTAATGGCGTTTACGGCATGTCTGTATGTCTATTCTGTGATTTTATATGATTTTTTGAACATATGCCGTTTTTGGTCGAAAACTCAGAAATCATGACGTCACTAAAACCTCGATATCTCAAAAATTTTCTGACCGATTTTTTTGAAACTTTGTCACAATAAACTTAAATCAATTCCCTACAAGTACCCAAAATTTGGCGCGCCTGCGGCGCGCCGTTTTTATGCTATGGCCCGGCGAAAAAGTGGGGGCGTTTAACGCCCCCCCCCCAGCAACTCGCGGGCTAGAAAACTCAGGTCATCTCAGATCATCACTCCCGGAGTCCCATGGACTTCGCCACCTCAGTTACTGCGCCGACTGTGACTGCATCGCCAACGACTGTGAGGGTCGCTGTATGAAAGGCCGCCACACCAGGTCGACCGGCCGCCCCTCGCTGGTACCGGTGTGAACCGCCGAAACGCGGTTCACCATCGATGATGCTGAGGGATGAGATCCTCAGTCACATGCTTTTAAATTTACACAGTGTTATATGATTTCGTTTTCATTCAAACACTATCAGATTCCATACTTTGTCTCAGATTTGCTTGGATATGCCTTATCCTTACATTAATAGGTAGGTACTACACTACTATTCTTAAAAATAGATAAACACTCAAATTAACAATGACTGGTTGAAAAACAGTATCATTTCACACATGGAGAGGTGGCCGTACTCAGCTTACCCAGTCACTGTGATGGCCTCCCAGTTCTGGAAAAGTGCCGCATTCAGTGGCACACCGACACTGCCTATTATCCGTCCTGAGCTACGGACCAGGATTTTTTGATACTCCGGAACCGTTTGGTCTTTCTGCATGGTAATCTTTTCGCCCACCGGCAACTCACCTTGTACACATGGTACCTGGTGAGGAAATATGATATTAGCCTGTGTATAGGGGAGAGTGGGGTAATTTGGCCGGTGGTGTAAATTGGCCGCCCCCACCTGTACCATGTCTAATAAAAGTGAGTGAAATAACTCTAGTCTCTATTCATTTGTCATGGGTAGAAATAACTGGAGGACAAATGTCAAAACTTAACCCCTCGTAGTTTTATTCAAAATTAACCCGCGCACCGACGGGGGTCTGCGCCAACTTAGTACCGACGGGGGGGGCGGATGACCGCCCCCCTGAGATCTCGAGAACGAAGCAAGATAGCGACAAGCGGTAAACGGCATCGGATACGCACGGTCAAGATCTACAATTTTTACAAAGGTCATTTTCAGGTCAGGTCAAAGATGACGTCACAGGGGTCGAAAAAGTCAAAATGGCGGCGCTAAATATGGAGAGAGTTTTTCTCGAATAACTTTCGAATTAGTCAAGATAGGAACAAACTAAGGGCATCATCGTGATCCTCTCGTCAATCCGCATCGAATGATATATATGTTGATCTCGAAAGGTCAAGGTCAAAGGTTGACCTCAGGTCACGTGACCTCGAGGTCATCATGTATATCATTCGATGCGTCTTGACGAGCTGAACACAATGAGACCATCCACGCGTCTGTATCTTGTTCCTGTACGGAGTTATTGGCCAAAAACCTTTGGTGACCTTTGATGACGTCACATGACCTCACAGCTGCCCAACAGCAAAACAGACCTCAAGGTAGTGAAGGTTGCTCGTATATGAAGTCATGTATGGTATATGGGGCCATTCCGACCCGTTTTAGTGGTAAAAACAGGGAGTTGATTTTTCCCCCATTGACTTATAATGGGGAGGTCGCGAAATTGACCTGACCTTAGGTCACCGATATCAAAATTCCGAGATATACAAATTGTAGCTACTAATGACCTAATAACATCCTGCGACTTTCAAAGGCCTCCGACATCTACTGTAGCTCTGGCACGGTGACAAAGTTGCAAAAAAGTGACTTGAGGTTGGGTCATTCAAAGTGACCTGGTGACCTGACCTTGAAAGGTAGGAGGTTCAAACTTGCACACCATGTGTAAAATTGATAAGGGAATAGTCATACTAAATTTCGCGGCGCTACGCGCCGCGGTTTTCCCGCTATTCGCGAAAAACCTCAGGGGGGGGGCGGATATCCGCCCCCCCCCGTCGGTGCGCGGGTTAATAAAACGTTAATTTCATTAGAAAATGGTAACTTTTGCTTCTGTTTACAAAGTTGTATAACATGTAGTATTTGGGCGAAAAACGAATTCAGACATTATAGCGCCATTCTTGGGGGTGTTCAGCGGTTCCAAGAGCAATTTCATCTAATTCCGTATAGCCGTGATGACTTTATAGACAAACATTTTCAGAATGGCAATATGGGGTAATTTGGCCGGGACTAGCGGGGCAACTTGGCCAGTGCGCTCATGGTCACTATGCTAGGACGGCCGAGTTTTCATGGTCAATTGTACCATAAATGACATGATTCATGACCAACTTTGACTACTTTGATGCCTTACTTCCGATTGGTCAACTGTAAGAGCATGTGACGTCATCAAAGGTTACCAAACGTTTTTTGCTAATAAATCCTAACATAAAAATGGTACAGCCGCACAAATGGTCTCATTCTGTTCAGTTCGCCAAGGGGCATCGAATGATATGCATGATGACCTTGAAATCACGTGACCTTGAGGTCAAGTGACCTGAGGTAACGTGACCTGAGGTCAACCTTTGACCTTGACTTCTCGAGGTCAACACATATATGTTTCGATGCGGACTGACGAGAGAATTACGATGGTACTCGAAGTTGTGGCCTAGCTTGATTACTTCAAAAGTTATTCGTAAACAAAACTGTCTTCGCATCTAGAGCCACTAATTTGGCTATTTTGACCCCTGTGACCCCGAGTCAACCTCCAAAATGCGGCAAATGCGTCATAGGACACACGTCATTGCTGAATCTGAAGCTGACTCGCAATATAAGAGAAAATCCCAACCGCAAACTAACACCGGCCAAATTGCCCCACACCCCCGGCCAAATAACCCTGCTAGTGGGGCAATTTGGCCGCCTTGCAGACCTTTGTAATACGTCACAATTTCAATATAAGTAATTACTCTATCATTTCAAGGTCACTGTCCAGTAAAGTAAAATGAATGCGACACCTGCCAGCGTTGAGAAAATACAGAAATGTGTCGTCAATTTTAAGCTACATCGTTTTCTAAAAAAGCGGCCAAATTACCCCACTCTCCCCTACCAATCCATGTATATATTATATTACATGCTATATTACATGCTACATGCTATTATATTACATGCATGCTATTTCATGCTATATAACATGGTGATCACATATAGGATATAGATACCCGCTAACCTGTACTGTATTGAAGCTGGATGTAAGGTGCCCTTTTGTATCTTAGAGCATTACCGGTCTGGTAGTTCTTACAAAATACCATTAACAAATCTAAACAAAATGAAAGACTATAAAAAATAAGGTTGGTTGAATTTTGTTCAATATTTTTACAAATGACGAAACTTTATATTGATATGCACAAAAAAACTACCTACACTTCTTGTATTTCACAAACTCACCCTTTTATGGGGACCTTATGAATCACAGCAGAGGTTGCCATCTCTATCAAATTACAGATCGTCTTGAGATAAACTTGAAGTTAAGATCTTGTTCAACTTCTTGGAGGTAAGCTATGGTATTTCTGAGCATGATTAATAATGTAAATAGAGTGAATAACCTTATGCTCATGTTATATGTTGCAAATTGATATAATTAAAACTAAAATTAAAACTAAATTGATATATTTCGATATTGCACCGTCATCAGAATAAGAATAGCAATTAAGCAGCGAAACAAAGCTGATTCAAACGGAATACAAAACGTGCATCTTTTGGTATGGTTCTCGTTCGATAAGGTCGATCAGTACGTAAATACAATCATCCAGGTGCGTGTCAACATTTGCAAATTATACATGATAATGCTTTAAAATATACATAATGCACATCATGCCAAAAATACATGTACGCATACAGTATACATACTTTACATAATAGGTGGATACATACATATGCGCATACAATATACATACTTTACATAATAGCTGGATACATACATATGCTCATACAATATACAATATACATAATACATAGATACATACATAATATGCATATACAATATACATAATACACATAATATATAGTTGTCTATTGTTACTCATACATACTCATGACGTGTTGCAATGTTACACAATAGGTATTCTACAATATTGTATGTTACGCTGGGGCTATCGGAGCCACTGGGGGTGTGTATGGCGGGGGATTGAGGAGAGGCCATGATGAGGTTTGTGTGTTGAGGTGGGGTCGCTGGTTTCTGATTTCGATTGACTCGGCTATTTTGAGGTTTGGTACATCTTTGCAAACTTTTTCGATCGACACGCTAAACGACTCGGGCCCTACTATGCTGGTTGGGTGTGTCCTAGCTACATGATCTCCGAGTGGAGTGTCCTTGGTTTGGTTTTTTGCGTCCCTCAAATGCTCGTGAAACCGCTCCCGGATGCGTCTTTTAGTTTCTCCTATGTAAATACTAGTTTTGTCTTGGCACATGTTACACGCGATTTTGTACACAACGTTTTTGGTGTGGCAGCGACCAGGCAGCCCCGCCTCACAAGTATGACATTTCCTTGCACCTGCCGGGCAGGGAGGACTTTGCATGGCTGACCTGGTGAGGTGTTGCGCTAGTGTTTTTCCACTGGTCCAAGCGACCCGCGCATTCAAACCCGAGCCCCTCAAGACTCCATCCACCCGTCGTGCTAGGGTTTCGTCGATGTATGGGAGTGTGATATATGTAGGTTCGTTTTTTGCTCTGTTTTTTGCTCTGTTTCTGCCGTTTTGCTCACTACTAAATAGAACTCGATGCTTAGTTCTCTGGATGAGTTTGTTGGGGTACCCGTTATGACGGAACAGCATTTCGATCTTAGCCATACCCCGCTTTTGTGCCGCCTTGTCAGATCCCAGACGTTTAGCACGTAGAAGCTGTGAATACAGGACGGATCGCTTACACTGCATGGGATGAGCTGAGCTGAAGTGCACTATGATCGGTGCCGCCATCGGCTTGATATACAGCTCTGTGTTGTACGTGCCATCGTCACGCACACTTATGGTGGTGTCGAGAAAGGGTATATATCCACCAGCTGTTTTGTCCTCTCGATGGAGAGGACATGGAGAGGATTCTCCTCTCGATGGAGAATTTGAGCGCTGGGTGAAAGTCATTTAAGAAGCGGAAATATTCATCGAGTTTGTCTGCACCGTGAGTCCATACTCCTAGCACGTCATCGATGTATCGCATGTATGCGACGGGCTGGTACGGAGAGTTGGGGGACGTTAAAAGCAGAGATTCTACGGCGTTCATGAATATGATTGCTAACGGAGGGGCAATTCTTGAACCCATGGCTACACCCATGGTCTGTTTGAAGTATTTATCACCGAACCTAACATAGTTGTTGTTTAGGCAGTGTCTCAAAAGTACTTCTATGTCCTGGCGGGTCAGACCGAATGTGTCCACGTCATCGTTATGTCTGTCGAAGAGCTTAACCCGCGCCCTGCTGGGGGGGGGGGGGTGTTTGAACACCCCCCCCCCTTGTGGTTTTTCGCGAATATCTCAAAAACGGCGGCGCGGAGCGCCGCCGTTTTTGGTACACCTTATCATACATCGATTCTACACATGTTGTGAAAATTTCAGACCAAGGTCATTCAAGGTCAGGTCACCAGGTCACTTGAAGTGACCTCACCTCATAAAAAGTTTCAATGTCTCTCATAGCTACACCGAGTGACCGATCGCTTTGAAACTTTCAGCGATTGCTAAGAGCAATAGCATATACAAAATGTATATCTCAGAATTTTGATACCAATGACCTAAGGTCAGGTCAATTTTGCGACCTCCCCATTATAAGTCAATGGGAGAAAATTGAAATGCGCCTCTTTTGGACGAAAGACATTATAAACACTCCCCAACACCGAATTACAAGTGGTTTAGACACACTGAACATGAAAATGGTGTCCGTGACCCTTGTTTATGCCCTGAGGTCATCTTTGGTCACGAATGGTATCTAACAGTTTTTCGCAAATAACTTTTGATAGAGGCATGCTAGAGCGATGAAAACGCCTTAGATGTGTTCAGCTAGACGATACGGATCGACTGATATGCAACATGACCCTTTCCGGTCAGGTCATGACCTTGACCTGAGGTCAAATTTTCAAGTTGACCTTTCAAGGTCAAGTTATAGTTCATTCGATGCGTCTTGACGAGAGGAACACGATGCTGGTAAAAGTAAGCTCGTACAAGGCTTGGGTCAAAAGTTATTGCAGAAAAACGGTTTCCGAAAAAATCGGCTATTTTTGCAGTTTTTGCCCCCTGCAGGCAAAACCGTTGACGGTAGATCAAATCTGAGAGAATTACTCAGAAAGGGCGTTAATAGGGCTATCGAATGCGCTTTTCCGCGGCGCTGTAGCTCTATTGGTTCCCGAGTTATGCGTTGGCTTCTTGGAAATTTTCGACATTCGACCTGGAAATCGGCGAAATTTTGCCTTCAATGACCTCTGGTGACCTGACCTTTGACCTGACCAAAAAATTGACCGAAGTGATTTCGTCATTGTTTTTGACGCTCTTTCGAACGCCGCCTTCCGCGTATCGCTACGTGGCCCAGGAGCCGAGTTACAAGGGGGGGTGTTCAAACACCCCCCCCCCAGCAGGGCGTGGAAATCCAGGACCCCCAGCCGGGCGCGGGTTAAGCGTAGCTTCTATGGCCTCAGTGGTGGGGATGTTGCCGTACAAGTTCGCTACGTCTACAGAGAACACGATAGTGCCCTCTGGGAACTTACCATCAAATTGGGACTTAAGTCTCTGCAGATAGTCCTGAGTATTTTCTAAGTGTGCTGGCACAAACGCTAGCAATTGAGTGGTTATTCTCTCTAGTAGCCATGTGAGCTTATCCAGCGGATCACCGCAGGCAGATACGATGGGGCGTAAGGGAGCATCAGGTTTGTGTGTCTTCGGGAGCCCGTATAGTTCGGCGGTCCGAGACCCAGAAGGCAAAATGCTTTTAACTACCTTGTCAGGCACCTTACCTGGTAGTTATTCTGATGACGGTGCAATATCGAAATATATCAATTTAGTTTTAATTATATCAATTTGCAACATATAACATGAGCATAAGGTTATTCACTCTATTTACATTGAAGTTAAGACATAATATTAGTCTTCCATTACACATAGCGTACATATACAGGACATCCTCTTCATGATTACCCACAAATTAATATGCAACCCACTGGAGTACTTTAACCCGCGAGTTGCTGGGGGGGGGGGGGGCGTTAAACGCCCCCACTTTTTTCGCCGGGCCATAGCATAAAAATGGCGCGCCAAATTTTGGGTACCTGTAGGGAATTGATTGAAGTTTATTGTGTCAAAGTTTCAAAAAAATCGGTCGAAAGTTTTTTGAGATATCGAGGTTTTAGTGACGTCATGATTTCTGAGTTTTCGACCAAAAACGGCATATGTTCAAAAAATCATATAAAATCACAGAATAAACATACAGACATGCCGTAAACGCCATTAGACTGCCAATACCATGATCAATCAAATGGCTATCTTTGATTATTGATTATCGTTCCGCATTTTCCATAATCTTGAACTGAAACTTGGCAATTTTTCGTGACTACTTCACGACCATGATACATGAATTTATCAAATTGAACTTTTTGAGCCAAACACGTACACATATGATAAAATGAATGTCACCATCGTGTTCTACGCCCCAAATTACCTATAAAACATGTGTCACAGGCTGCGAATATCAGTTTTGATTTTCGGGGATATGTGCCTACCCGGTTGACCTGACCTTGACCCTGACCTATGCTTGACTGACCCCTACATGGAGCTGACACTCTTGTAGGCCTTATAAGATGGATTGTGCATCGTTTTGACAGAGTTTATGGCGAGAGGCGCCCATTGCGAAGTCCATGCTACTGAAAGCCCGATTTCAGGTGTTTGACCTGACCTTGACCCGACCTGTGACCTCAAAATTCAACTCTAAAGTACTCATCTGAAGCGTCTCGTCGCGCTCTTTCGTTTGCCGTCTCGTGCGTTTCGCTGCGTCTATTGGTTCTCGAGTTATCGGCTGGGGGCGTTTAACGCCCCCCCCCCCCAGCAAACGGTGGGTGGCGAAATACCCCAGCAACTGCCGGGTTAACAGCCTGCCTTGCATGGGACATTCACCATTCATACCATGCCATTCTATCAACTTTTTTTTTTATTTCAAAGCTAAATTTTTAAATCACCATACTATTATATAGTGATTTAAAGGTAAAGGTACAGTGTAGATTGAACGAAATGTTTTGATCATTACTGATTGTATCTAATCATTTCCTTCAATCCGCACTGCACCTTTAATTCTATATTCATCTGATGCGACTTGCTGAGGGAAGTGAAATACCATAAGAAGTGAAATACCATAGTGAATAATTATTCATAATCTGGTGTCGTCACTCGTCTCAAACCCAAATGAACATTTTTTGGGACACTGAATTAGAAAGCTCTGACCCAATGAACTCCAGTGAAACAATTACAGTTTCATTTTAATTCAAGAGATCTGAACAAATAGAACTGGAAAAATGCAAAGATTTGCATAGCTGACAAAAACAAAGATGATGAAATGTGTACGCCCAGACTGCAAAGTATGGCACAGGACCTGACGAGCCGCACCAACAAGGAGCGAAAATCCGCACCGGCCCACACCGACACAGCTATAAACCTGCACCGACCTGCTCGACAACAGCTAGGGCTACGCACCACTCCACTCAATGAAGCTCAGAAATCCGCACCGCCGCGGTCTACCAAAACATCCCCACTAGTCTGAAACTCATGTTGAAGGATTTTGGACATTGCCGGATGCCTAAATGTCGCAGCAGATCAGAAAATGAGAGTTAGATAGCCACGAAAAAACATTTGACAGATCTTTGAACCCAATTTCAAGCATTTTGCAATCAAGGTAAACGGTTTTGCCTACGGAGGTCATATAAGGTCAACATGTTTGGTCAATATCCAAACAGAGAAGAGAAAGATCCAAGTGTGCTGAAACAGACTCCGGGCCAAAGTCAGTCAGTTAAAAATTATTGACCGAGACTCCAGCCAAAACTGAAGCTACCAACTCCGTTCGGCTCAGCAGCACTGATCGTGACCAGGGTATATTGAGTGAAGGATAGGACGAACTTTGGTAGGAATTTCTAGTATAACTACTAGAAAACCTACTATATGTGGTCGGGACTAGCAAAAAGTTAGTTCAAACTAGAATATGGTAGCACTTATGGTTGGCAGTCGTGACGCACACGTGACATTCATTTCTTAAATTTCTTAAATAACAGGTTTTAGGGGCCGATTAGTGCGCAGATACATTCAATTAGCTATTAATAATTGATTACGCAAAGATTCAAGATTCTACATCATTCAATTCTAGCCGAAATCACACGGCGCTCCCAGGATTCGAACTCACGACCCTCGGATCCGTAGCCCGATACGCTACCGACTGCGCTACCGAGGACCGCGCGCCGACGATCGGAGAGGCGGATCGCGGGTGCTGGCGCGCAGAGAAATCTTTACCCTGTACGCCGTAGAAGATCGGCTGGGTTTCGTGAAAAATGGTAGAGGAATTGTCGAAAGAAAATTCATCGATCTATCATTTGAGACTAAGAACCATTGATTCCTTCAAAGGTTGACCGAGATATCGCTCGCCGAAAACAGGCCATTTAACATGTAAACCCTATGGGCTGGTAGGAAATGTACGCCGTGGAGCAGCAGTGCTACCAACTAACTTCGGCGGGGGACGGATCGTGACTGCTATTTTAATCAAGGCCGTATAAGAGAGGTAGAATCATCCCGCAATTTCCAATGGACCGGTCGCTAAGCATTAGCGTGACGTCACTGGTGGAGACCGGGCGGCACCCGGCTCCAACCCGTACGTCGGGTACATTTGGCACTTTATCGTTGTTATTACTGAACGTAACGACAACTAATGACTTAAATAACTTTTTTACCCACCTAAAGCTTATTTCCTTGCCGATATATTGCCGACCCGAGCCCCAGGGTTGACAATCTTGGGATATGGGTCGGATCACTCGGATGGACGACCTCGCGACGGGAGAAGGAACGATCGCAATTGTTGTGTCCGGGAGTCCCGCAAGCCGATTTCATTCTCTATCTGCACCCGGAGGGGGGGGGGGCAGGGGGCACGTGCCCCATCGGATCAGGGGGCCTCTCAGGCCCGAGGGGCCCTGCGACGCCAATTGGCGGCTGAGGGTCCACGATGGTATTTTCGACTCAGAAGAGCCCACAGGGCTCGAAAGAACACCTTTAGTGCTCCGAATAGCCACACTTCTCTCCATAAGAGCCCCACACCGGCTTTTTATTGTTTCTTGTCGGCATTTCAAGGCCCCTTGCCGGCCTCTCAGGGCCCATTGGCGACCTCTGAGGGCCCTTACCGGCCTATCAGGGACCAGCAGCTCTAAGGGTTCCACACACGCCTGTGATGACCCCTTAAACCAATGGTTGAAGGCCCCCACAACGGCGCCTGCGAGGGCCCTCACCGGCGGCTGTGAAAGCCCCAAACCGTGAGCTGAGGGCCCCACACTGCCACCTCTGAGTTCAACTGGCACCCCTGAATGAAGTTCCAAAGGCCCAAACCAGTGCTTCTTAGGGCCATATATCGGCGGCTCTGAGGGCTCAACGCCGGAGTCTCTGACGGCCTAAGACGGGACCTTCGCATCGGACGGCCACTCACCGGTGACTTTTGAGGGCCCCACACCGAAGACTCTGAGGGCCCCACCGGCGTCTGAGAGTACCTTGCTGGTCTCTGAGGACTCCACAGGGCTCCTGAAGACACCGCAGACCTCTTGAGGCCCCCTTGTCGGTCTCTGACTGAGAGCCCCTGTCGGCTTATAAAGAGTTCGAGCCAGCAGCTCTAAGGGTCCCACATCCGACTGTGATGACCCCACACTGCAGTGTCTCTGAGGGCCCACAATGGCAACTGTGAGGACCCTCGCCGGCGCCTCTGAGGGCCACACACTAGCACCTCAGAGGGCCCACAGCGGTACCTCTGAGGGCCTCCCACCGGTACCTACTTGTGAGGGCCCACACCAGTGCCTCCAAAGGCTTCATAACCGGCGGCCCTGAGGGCACTACACCGGTGATTTTTGGGGGCCTACCGAAGGCACAACACAATCCCTTGGTCTCTCTGAGTTTCGATCCCAATCCCATACCGGCTTCTATCCCAATTCCGGCTCAACTAATCAGCAGCCCCCCCCCCCATAGGTCAGCGGCGCCGCGCCGGTGTCGGTGCCGGGGGCCAACGCCATCGGGGCGGCAGTCGGCCACGCGCATTCAATGGTTAGCGCTTAGCACCGGCGGCTAGCGCACGTCCGGCGTGTTATCGGACGTGAGCCGCTCCAAAACGGCTGCAGTAACTGGTCGATATAGGCAGTAAGCAGATGAGGAGATGCAGGTGGATTGATGACCGGCAAGCTTTTGTGCTTTACGAGGGCGAAGGGTCGAAGTCGGCTGCTAAGCCGTGAGCGGATTTTATCAGATGCCGGTTCACTATGACCTTTATCCGGGTTCTGGTCCGCTGACGCACTCTTGGAGAGCCGAATCACAGCAAAATTCCATCCGCGACTGTATCTATACGGCTTACGCTTTTCTGAAAACGTCTGCGTTTGGCCTTCTACGGGTCCGGCCGGGCGGACGGCCGCGATTGGCGATCCACCAGTGACGTCACTGGTAGTGTTAAGCTGATTGGCGAATAATACATGGGGAGAACCGGGACGACATCCCCCTGATTTTAATCAAGGCTGTATATGATGACGGTATAGTGTGTACGTACATGCAGCACAGTGAGAAGAGCACAGTGAGACCGAATACCTATGTCATGATCCAGTAGGGTTTTTCGGGGCATCCAGGGGGATGTCGTCCCGGTTCTGCCCATGTATTATTCGCCAATCAGCTTAACACTACCAGTGACGTCACTGGTGGATCACCAATCGGGGCCGGCCGGCCGGCCGGGCCCGTAGGCCAAACGCAGACGTTTTCAGAAAAGCGTAAGCCGTATAGATACAGTCGTGGATGGAGTTTTGCTGTGACTCGGCTCTCCAAGAGTGCGTCAGCGGACCAGGACCAGGATAAAGGTCATAGTGAACCGGCATCTGATAAAATCCGCTCACGGCGTAGCAGCCGACTTCGACCCTTCGCCCTCGTAAAATGCAAAAGCTTGCCGGTTATCAATCCACCTGCATCTCCTCATCTGCTTACTGCCTATATCGACCAGTTACTGCATCCGTTTTGGAGCGGCTCACGGCCGATAACACGCCGGGCGTGCGGTAGCCGCCGGTGCTAAGCGCTAACCATTGAGTGCGCGTGGCCGACTGCCGCCCCGATGGCGCTGGCCCCCGGCACCGACACCGGCGCGGCGCCGCTGACCCATGGGGGGGGGGGGGGATTGCTAGATCCGGAATTGGGATAGAAGCCGGTATGGGATTGGGGTGGAAACTCAGCGAGACTAAGGGATTGTGTTGTGCCTTTGGTAGGCCCCCAAAAATCACCGGTGTAGTGCCCTCAGGGCCGCCGGTTATGAAGCCTGCACTGGTGTGGGCCCTCAGAGGCATTGGTGCGGGGCCCCGGAGGTGCCGCTGTGGGCCCTCTGAGGTGCTAGTGTGTGGCCCTCAGAGGCGCCGGTGAGAGTCCTCACAGTTGTCATTGTGGGCCCTCAGAGACACTGCAGTGTGGGGTCATCACAGTCGGGTGTGGGACCCTTAGAGCTGCTGGCTCGAACCCTTTATAAGCCGACAGGGGCTCTCAGAGACCGACAAAGGGCCCTTAAGAGGTCTGCGGTGTCTTCAGGAGCCCTGTGGAGTCCTCAGAGACCAGCAAGGTACTCTCAGACGCCGGTGGGGGCCCTCAGAGTCGTCGGTGCGGGGCCCTCAAAAGTCACCGGTGAGTGGCCGTCCGACGCGAAGGTCCCGTCTTAGGCCGTCAGAGGCTCCGGCGTTGAGCCCTCAGAGCCGCCGATATATGGCCTTAAGAAGCACTGGTTTGGGCCTTTGGAGTTTGGAACTTCATTCAGGGGTGTCGGTTGAACTCAGAGGTGGCAGTGTGGGGCCCTCAGCTGGGCACCGCTTTGGGGCTTTCACAGCCGCCGGTGAGGGCTCTCGCAGGCGCCGTTGTGGGGGCCTTCAACTATTGGTTTAGGGGGTCATCACAGGCGTGTGTGGAACCCTTAGAGCTGCTGGTCCCTGATAGGCCGGTAAGGGCCCTCAGAGGCCGGCAATTAGCCCTCAGAGGTCGCCAATGGGCCCTGAGAGGCCGGCAAGGGGCCCTCAAATGCCGACAAGGAACAATAAAAAGCCGGTGTGTGGCTCTTATGGAGAGAAGTGTGGCTATTGTGTGGCTATTCGGAGCACATAAGGTGTTCTTTCGAGCCCTGTGGGGCCCTTCTGAGTCGAAAATGCCAGCGTGGACCCTCAGCCGCCAATTGGCATCGCAGGGCCCCTCGGGCCCGAGAGGCCCCCTGATCCGACGGGGACACGTGCCCCCTGCCCCCCCCCCTCCGGGTGCAGATAGAGAATGCAATCGGCGGTGCGGGACACAACAATTGCAATCGTTCCTTCTCCCGTCGCGAGGTCGCCCATCCGACCCATATATCCCAAGATTGTCAACCCTGGGGCTCGGGTCGGCATGTATCGGCAAGGAAATCAGCTTTAGGTGGATAAAAAAGTTATTAAGAGTCATTAGTTGTCGTTACGTTCAGTAATAGCAACGATAAAGTGCCAAATGTACCCGACGTACGGCTTGGAGCCGGCGCCGCGCGGTATCCACCAGTGACGTCACGCTAATGCTTAGCGACCGGTCCATTGGAAATTGCGGGATGATTCTACCTCTCTTATACGGCCTTGGGGGCATCTACCTACGCCAGGCCGCACTATTTCAATTTACATTTCCATGCCACGTCACGTGAAATCTGCACTACCTAACCACGCTGCCGCTGGAACCGCACCACACAGCACCAGCAGGCCAAAATCCGCACAAGCCGGAACAGTCCCGCACCAACGAGATCTCATTGAAAATATCATACTTTGCCGTCTCGTCTGGGCGTAGGCGACCATTAGCGAACAAATGTATGGACAAAAAATAGCCACATTTTTTTTTTTTATAAATTTAGTCCGAACCTTTTGATGGGAAGGATTCACATGGACAGAGACACCGCTAAGCGAAGCTTGTTGCGGTGACCCTGCCCTCTACCCTCCGATCGCGCAATTCCAGTTCTATGGCAGAATTTAGAGTCCAAAGTTTAACGTGCGCACATAGCCGCGCACGGCCGGTCCCCTCACTGACTTCACCTGGCTACGGCCTGCCACCAACCGCAACCATACCTGTCAGGAGGCCCATAAATGTCAAGCGCCCGTCGCGCTTCGAACCCGGACTGTTGTGGCCGGGAACGCGTGCTCTCACCACGCGGAGTCCAACGCTCTACCAACTGAGCTACGGGATCGGCCACATACCATAGGTATCAGTATAAATTTTTATCAATGAATCATAAATGTTCAGGTGTCACGGAATATGAAAATCAAGTTGAAGAATTGACAAAGCTGGCAATTCCATTTCAAGGATTATCAAACATAACATCATTATAACATGTAAATAAAAAGTAATATGTATACCTATTGTAAATGATTATATATCAGAAACAAACTAATAAATACTTCATGTTATCATTACCCTACTTTTAAACCACATCACATCCCGTGACATTGACATCGATCACGGGAACCAGTCAACCACGTCACGTGACCACCACGTGACGTTTCAAAAATGGAAACGGCGCCATGTCAGTGCCACGTCCGTACACAAAAACTGTCTTTTAAGGTCATTTAACGCAAAATGAAATGACGGTGGATGTACAGTCTGTCTTAAAAGTACCGCGCAAAGTGACGGTGGATCCATCAAGCCTGACCGAGAAAGGGCCTGTTTTAATTTAAAAGTCACCGACCAATTGACCTAGGGAATGGACAAGGTCGGATGCCAATTGCTTCGGTGACCCAAATTTAGCAGGCCCTTGCTCAGTCAGGCTCGATGGATCCACCGTCACTTTGCGCGGTACTTTTAAGACAGACTGTACTGAGTGGGCAAATAATAATCTCTGAACAATTATTCAATAAAAAACAACATAGTTACGGCCGTAACTGTGCAAACACACGCATAATATTGATTTAGATATCGGTTTACGACATATGTGACAATAGTAGCGCATATAAAATGAAGAATTTGGAAGACTTTCTATCCGTTTCACTCCTGTTTCTTCATATAGAAATAAAAAGCACATTTCAGGGATCACGTAATGCCCACTCGTTAACAATTCCATCGTATATCATTGGACTTACAGCAATTCACCGCCAGCACAACACCCTCGCGTAACACATGCAGCCGAAGAGACCGGAACACGCACCGTTGCTTTTACGAAAACATAAAATATTTTCTCTTGCTATCAAAGGGGTAATGTGTGAAGAAGAAAAACTATTTCCATTGAAAGTCAGCACAAAAAATGAATTTCATTTTAAAAAATAATAAAGATAAAAATGATTGTTTCATAGCAATTTTTTCTACATTTTACTCAAACCGGAAATCAAATCGTCGTCATTACCATGGCCCACCATGGATTTCTTCGGGCCTCCTTGCGATTATAAACTCAAATGTTGGCTTGTCACTGGTGGTAACCGTTTTGTGCGAAATTTCGCCAGAGCTTGCGAAGATCGTCAAACAGGTGAACGTGCACCTACCGTTTCCAAACATAGAAACGCAGTGTTTCCATATTTGGAACAAGCGTTTCTATATATGGAACATCGTTTCCAGAAAACGTATGCGTGTGTTTGCACACACGCATAGACAAAAAAAAAGAAACGTTTCTATATATGGAACGGAATTACCACAGTGTGCCCGACTGACATGTATCAAGCACGTCATCAGTTAACCCGCGCCCTGCTGGGGGGGGGGGGGGTTTGAACACCCCCTTGTGGTTTTTCACGAATATCTCAAAAACGGCGGCGCGGAGCGCCACCGTTTTTGGTACACCTTATCATACATCAATTCTACACATGTTGTGAAAATTTCAGACCAAGGTCATTCAAGGTCAGGTCACCAGGTCACTTGAAGTGACCTCACCTCATAAAAAGTTTCAATGTCTGTCATAGCTACACCGAGTGACCGATCGCTTTGAAACTTTCAGCGATTGCTAAGAGCAATAGCATGTACAAAATGTATATCTCAGAATTTTGATATCGATGACCTAGGGTCAGGTCAATTTTGCGACCTCCCCATTATAAGTCAATGGGAGAAAATTGAAATGCGCCTCTTTTGGACGAAAGACATTATAAACACTCCCAAACACTGAATTACAAGTGGTTTAGACACACTGAACATGAAAATGGTGTCCGTGACCCCTATTTATGCCCTGAGGTCATCTTAGGTCACAAATGGTATCTAACAGTTTTTCGCAAATAACTTTTGATAGAGGCATGCTAGAGCGATGAAAACACCTTACATGTGTTCAGCTCGACGATACGGATCGACTGATATGCAACATGACCCTTTCCGGTCAGGTCATGACCTTGACCTGAGGTCAAATTTTCAAGTTGACCTTTCAAGGTCAAATTATAGTTCATTCGATGCGTCTTGACGAGAGGAACACGATGCCGGTAAAAGTAAGCTCGTACAAGGCTTGGGTCAAAAGTTATTGCAGAAAAACGGTTTCCGAAAAAATCGGCTATTTTTGCAGTTTTTGCCCCCTGCAGGCAAAACCGTTGATGTTACGTCAAATCTGAGAGAAATACTCAGAAAGGGCGTTAACAGGGCTATCGAATGCGCTTTTCCGCGGCGCTGTAGCTCTATTGGTTCCCGAGTTATGCGTTGGCTTCTTGGAAATTGTCGACATTTGACCTGGAATTCGGCGAAATTTTGCCTTCAATGACCTCTGGTGACCTGACCTTTGACCTGACCAAAAAATTGACCGAAGTGATTTCCTCATTATTTTTGACGCTCTTTCGAACGCCGCCTTCCGCGTATCGCTACGTGGTCCAGGAGCCGAGTTAGAAGGGGGGTGTTCAAACACCCCCCCCCCCCCCAGCAGGGCGTGGAAATCCAGGACCCCCAGCCGGGCGCGGGTTAAGACACAACAAGCCGTCGAAACTGCAAGGATAGCGGAACTTCAAGCTCGGGCAAGGATTTTTGAAGAAAACGACGCTTTCTAGTGGAGGAATTACGGTTAAACTTACGACAAGAACAATTAGAAATCGAAGGGGAGTTGGCGGTTGCAACCGCCAGACAGCAAGCTTTTACCTGTTTCGCCAGTGATATACGATTCCAAAATTCAGAAAATTCAAATTATAGATGTAAAGAAGAAGTTAACAAGACCTTGTTGCCAACAATTTGTTGAACAGGAGACACAATTTCAACGCATAGCCGAGACAATTTTGCACCACCAACAACGAAGTTCATTACCGAAAACAGAAATTACGACGTTCGATGGCGATCCAATGGAATACCCGATGTTCATACGATCTTTTGTCAACCGAAACGAAACGCAAGCCGAAAACGACTCCGAACGACTATATTTTCTTCGTCAATTTACTAAGGGAAAACCGCAAGGAATTGTTCAGGGATATATGCACCTTCAACCCGACCGAGGATATTTCGATGCCAGAGCCGCTCTTGACCGCAAGTATGGCGATCAGTATCAAATATTGTCGGCATATGTAAACAAACTTCTGTCCTGGCCTCCAATTAAATTATTTGATATTGACTGCCTTGAAAATTCAGCTATTGTGATGCGAAGTTGCAAAAACGCCATGGAATCCAGCATATTTACGTCTGGACAACGAGTTGCGTTGGAGAGGCCGGAAATAGTGGCGATTTCAGGACCGCAAGAATGGACCGTCATTGGAATGATTCTTTTTGAACCCGTGCACTGTTTTTGGCTGGAATTTAATAGTTACTACAAAACATTTTGTGATTACGTTTGGCCAAGAATGAATACCATCAGCGCTAAGTTTTCACTTCCATTGCATTTTGTCCAGAAGCATATAGTGTTGTAATATTGCAGTTCTTGCGCGTTTGTTACAAAATATGAAGCAAACATGCAAAAAGGTTCCAAAGTAACGTTGTATATCGCAAAATATCATCTTGACCTCAAGTTCCATCGGTTCCATCCGTTGCATGATTGACTAGGCAGATTTACACATTTCAAGTTTATCTTGGATCAGAGGTGTCAGTGAGGTTTATCAGTGCCAGAGGTTAACTTGAGGGAAAGCTATGATAATTGCTCTTGTCCAGCCACTAAGAAGTTATTGAATATTACCTACATATTTTGTTTTGTGTATTTCAAGAGGAGAGGGAACTATTTTCTTTGTGCCTTCATGTCAGGATTGAAGATGGATCATAAAATTTTCAAGGCAGTTAATCAACCAAGCATTTTGTCTTTCTCGTATATAAGCTGTGGCTAAGAAGAAAAGGTTGATCAATCCTGAAGTTCAGTCATCTTACTTCAACTTGGCAGGATGATCCGTACGGACAGAGGATATATTGTATACCTATCCTGTAAATCAAAGCATTTTTGTGACTGCAAGGCTTAGCTATTTGTTGTGTGCTCGGAGTGAGGCTATGGGCGTTTTTGTAGTATGTTTTTGTGGAGATTGAATATAACTGTGACCCTGTGTTTGTTTGTATATTTACTACAGTCCAACAGCACACTCACCTGACATACTCATTACTCACCCAGCTCATAGCTTTACCCCACAGGATTTGTACTTGTTGATGTCTTGAGCATGAACAAAGCACTAAAGTAGCCTAGTTATCATTTCCCACATTTTTCTGAGCATCTAACATGGCATACACTGTAGTGCTGAGCAGCTTCAGAGAAGAGACACTTTCAACGCACAGACTCTCACCAGCCACCCAATGAGCCAGTTCCTCATTTAACTGTTTCCCTGGATAGTTGGATACGGCTTGGCAAGGTGAGCTAACTGTTGGCAAGTTGAAGGTTAGCAGGTGAGATGGAGCTAGGGTGAGAAGTACCTACCTATAACTGAGTGCTACTGCTATGCAGGTCTTGGGTAGGTTGCAAATATGTGTGATGAATGATGATTGAGGTTAGGTCAGGTTACTAAGGTATGCTCAGCCCTCAGGTCACATTTTTATGGACACTAGGCAATTTAAAAACTAACAACCTAATGTAAGAGCACCCAACTAACCTACACAACTACTAGCTATATGACTAAGTACCTACCTACTTGTGCCTACATCTCATGCCAAGTCAAAATAAACTATAAAGTTCCTTGCTTGAAGATTACCCTCAGTACTTTTTATCCCAGCCCTGTGAAGAAAACTAATACTTCTACTTTTTATCCCAGCCCTGTGAAGAAAACTAATACTTCTAAGTTCTGAGTCATTTCTGGCCATCCACAGAAAGAAATGCTGACAGCTTTGCTATTGTATATTGGACCAATAATCACTCATGACTATGAACACATCATACGATCACATCATTGCATGGATTGGTCACATTGACAATTCTTCTTAAATCCTTTTTTCAAGAAATGAAAAGTAATGATGAACATCAAATTAAACATTAAGCTGATTTAGTGATCCAAGCGGCACGCTGTCTTCTCCATTAGCAATGGAATGATTGTGTTTCATTTGCCAGACACTGAGTATAATGCACATTATGTACGACATTACCATTCTGCAAAGTAAAGCTGCCCAAGTTCATTCATTCTAGATTTTTACTTGATAGTTAGCACAAATTAATCTTGCTGTTGTAAGTTATAATTCAACATTCAGTATTCATACCAATACATCAATATACATTCATCAGCCAGCATTTTCTGGCTTGATATTGCTCAGTGTGCTCTTCAGTATTGATCTCCTGCAATAGTATAGCTTGTTTTTTGGCCAATAAGCTCTTTTAATTTTACTTTTTCCTGCTGATAAGTGAGCCAGACCAACTTGCGTTTATCAACCAACATTTCCTAAATTCAACTTGATATTGCTCAGAGGTCAGGAGTCAGGACTCTGGAGCCTTAGCGTCCTGGATACTTGAAAATGTTTTCAGTCAACATGTTTCTTTAATATGATATAATTCAATCACAAGGGATCCAAAACTTCCAACAAAACGACGTATACACGTAACACGATTACGAAAACACCAGATGAACTTGAAAAAAGCCTTGGGAACAGAGCCAAGCGGTGCTCCATTTGTTTGTTTACAATAATTGTAGTGCTGATGTATTGTTTTATGACTCTAGCGGTCGGCTTATAAAAATGAAACAATTTAACCAAATCTATTAGGCAAGTAATATTTTTCTGAGAGAACTAAAATATTTAAAAGCTAAGCACTATGAAAAACAGGAATCGGAACGAAAAAGTAACCTAAAAATCCAGCCTAATCACCGGCTCCTAAAACTGCGACAAAATCAGCACTTTTCCCCGTAACTCGTTGTCCAGACGTAAATATGCTGGAATCCATAGGTGATTTGCATGGCATATTTACGTCTGGACAACGAGTTGCGTTGGAGAGGCCGGAAATAGTGGCGATTTGAGGACCGCAAGAATGGACCGTCATTGGAATGATTCTTTTTTAAACCGAGCACTGTTTTCGGCCGGAATTTAATAGTTACTACAAAATATTTTGTAATTACGTTTCCACCAAGAATGAATGCCATCAGGGCTAAATTTTTAATACTATTGCATTTTGTCAAGAAGCATATAGTGCTGTTATATTGCAGTTTTAGCGCGTTTGTTACAAAATATGAAGCGAATAAGCGTCAGTGTAAATTCATCAGCAAGATAACGGGGAGCATTCCGGTCTAGGGGTAAGATACTTGCCTCTAGATTCGGCCATCCGGGTTCGATTCCCGGGCGATGCACGTGGCATTGCCGCTACCTGACCGCTTGGAACAGCGTGAGAGTTCCGGTTAGCACCTTGGTCCACTGGATGTGGTGCTTAACCCAAACCAACCAACCATCAGCAAGATAATACTTGCCTCTAGATTCGGCCATCCGGGTTCGATTCCCGGGCGATGCACGTGGCATTGCCGCTACCTGACCGCTTGGAACAGCGTGAGAGTTCCGGTTAGCACCTTGGTCCACTGGATGTGGTGCTTAACCCAAACCAACCAATCAGCAAGATAAATTGTGCCAGAAGTTAACTTGAGGGGAAGCTATGCTAATTGCTCTTGTCCATCCACTAAAATTTATGAAATATTTTGCTTTGTGTATTCCAAAAGGAGAGGGAACTATTTCATTTGTGCCTTCATGTCATGGCCGGTCCCGTAGCTCAGTTGGAGGCCGGTCCCGTAGCTCAGTTGGTTAGAGCGTTGGACTCCGCGTGGTGAGAGCACGCGTTCCCGGTTATGACAGTCCGGGTTCGAAGCGCGACGGGCGCTCGACATTTATGGGCCTCCTGACAGGTATGGCTGCGGTTGGTGGCAGGCCGTAGCCAGGCGAAGTCAGCGAGGGGACCGGCCGTGCGCGGCTTTGTGCGCACGTTAAACTTTGGACTCTAAATTCTGCCATAGAATCGGAATTGCGCGATCGGAGGGTAGAGGGCAGGGTCATCGCAACAAGCTTCGCTTAGCGGTGGCTCTGTCCTTGTGAATCCTTCCCATCAAAAGGTTCGGACTAAATTTAAAAAAAAATGTCAGAATTGAAGGTGGATCATTAAATTTTCAACACAGTTTACAAACAAGCATTTGGTCTTTCTCGTTTATAAGCAGTGGCTAAGAAAAGGTTGATCAATCCTGAAGTTCAGTCATCGTACCTCAACTTGGCAGCAAGATCCCCCAAGGACAGAGGATATATTGTATACATGTCCTGTAAATCAAAACAAACAAGCATTTGGTCTTTCTCGTGTATAAGCAGTGGCTAAGAAAAGGTTGATCAATCCTGAAGTTCAGTCATCATACCTCAACTTGGCAGCAAGATCCCCCAAGGACAGAGGATATGTTGTAAACCTGTCCTGTTAATCAAAACATTTTTGTGCCTTCAAAGGCTTAAGTTATCTGTGGTGTGTTCGGAGTTAGGCTATATGGCCGTTTTTGTTGTATGTTTATGTGGAGATTGAATATAACTGTGACCCTGTGCTTGTTTGTATACTTACGGTCAAACAGGGAACAGCACATTCACATAACATACTCACCTAGCACCTATCTCATAGCTGTACCCTGCAGGATCTGTACTTGTTCATGTCTCGAGCATTAACAAAGCACTTAAGTAGCTTAGTAATCATTTCCCACATTTTCTGAGCATCTAACATGACATACAGCAGTGCAGAGCAGCTTCAGAGAAGAAACACTTTAAATGCACAGACTCACACCAGCCACCCAATGAGCCAGTTCCTCAGTGTCAGTTGACTGTTTCCCTGGACACAGCTTGGCAATGTGAGCTAACTTTTGTCAAGTTAAAGGTTAGCAGGTAAGATGGAGTTAGGGTGAGTACCCACCTATAACTGGGTGCTACTGCCATGCAGGTCTTGGGTAGGCTGCAAATATGTGTGATGATTGAGGTTAGGTCAGCTGTCAGGTTAGGTTCAGGTATGCTCATTGCTCAGGTCACATTTTTATGGACATTTGGCAAATTAAAAAACTAACAACCTGATCTAAGCTAACCCGACTAAACATACACAACTACTGACCATAGGAACTGAGCACCTACCTACTTGTGCCTACATCTCATAACATGTCAAAGTATAGTTCCTTGGTGGAAGATTACCCTCAGTACTTTTTATCCCAGCCCTGTGAAGAAAACTAATACTTCTAAGCTCTGAGTCACTGCTGGCCATCCACAGGAAGAAACGCTGAGACTGAGAGCTTTGCCATTGTATATTGGACCAATAATGACTATCACGAATGACTATGAACACATAATATGATCACATCGTTGCATGGATTGTCACATTGACAATTTTACTACAATCCTTTATTCAAGAAATACAGTGATGATGATTAACATCAAAATCAACATAAAGTGGATTTAGTGATCCAAGCTTTCTCCTCCAGTAGCAATGGAATGATTGCATGTTTCATTTGCCAGACACTGAGTAGGTACCTGATGCACATTACAATCTGCATAGCATCTAAGCATATAGTAAAACTTCCCAAGTCCATTCATTCTAGATTTTAACTTGATAGTTAGCACTAATTTATCTTGCTGTTGTAAGTTATCATTCAATATTCATACCAATACCTACATCAATATGCGCTCATCAGTCAACATTTTCTGGCATGATCCTGCTCAGCGTGCTCTTCAGTATTGCTCCAAGGTCTGCAATATTATAGCTTGTTTTTGGACAATAAGCTCTGTTAATTTTACTTTTTCTTGCTGATATATGAGCCTGATCAACTTGCGTTTATCAACCAAAATTTCATAACTTGTTCAACTTGATATTGATATTGCTCAGTAGTCAGGACCTCTGTCAGCCTCCTGGATACTTCAGATTGTTTTCAGTCAACATGCTTCTTAAATATGATATAAGTTAATCTTAAGGGATTCAAAACATCCAACAAAACGACGTACAAGAGCAAGAAAACCACCAGGATAAACTAAAATATGGCCCTGGAACGCTTGGAACAGAGCAGTGCTGCCAGATGGGGAAGGCTGTAATCCTCTATATCAGTTACAAAAATCCTCCAGATTCCTCCAAATCCTATTGGTAGATATAGAAAGGCGGTCTTGGACGCTGCGGGGGGCTATACCCCCAAAAAAGTTTCACCAAATACTAAAAACCCATCGGATTTCGAATCTTTTCGCACTGCTGTGCAGTTTAAAAGATACTTTTCTTATAAAAGTTGTTGAGTTTTCGTTTTATCTTAAAAAAACGAAAATTTTCGTCGATTTCAGGCGCTGCAGGGGGGCCGGGGGCATTTGCCCCAAATGTCCCCCTTAGATCCGCCAGTAGTTTGGTACCCTCGTAAATATAGCTACAGACTGAGACATTCTGCAGTCTCACGGTGATAAAGGACGTGATATATCCTAACGGGTAGGGTGACGCTGGGCAGGAAAATGCCTTTTTAGTCTTGAATGTGTTATATTTTTCCATGAAATTGAATATAATAATCGGGCGACAAATCCTCCAGATTTTCCTCCAGAATCAAAAATCCTCCAAAAGCGAAATTTGTCCGCAAATAGAGTTCAAAATCCTCCAGATTTGCGGAAATCCTCCAAATCTGGCAGCACTGGAACAGAGCCAAGTGGTGCTCCATTTGTTTGTTTACAATTATTGTAGTGCTGATGTATTTTTAGGACTCTGAACGTCGGCTTATAAAAAAATGAAACGTTTTAACAAAAGTTGTAAGGCAAGTAATATTTATCTGAAAGAACTAAAATATTCAAAAGCCAAACACTATGAAATACATGAATCGGAACGAAAAAGTAACCCAAAAATCCAGCCTAATCACCGGCTCCTAAAACTGCAACACAATCAGCACTTTTCCCCGCAACTCGTTGTCCAGACGTAAATATGCATTTGCATGAAATCAACCATCCAAAAAACCTTCAGATAATAATCTGCAAACTTCCCTATCAACTTCAAGAAAAAAGGCGTCAATTGGTTTTCAAAATTTCTCAACAGAGCAAAAGAGCAGATTTCAGCGACATGGTTAATTTTGTAGAAGAACAAGTACAAATCGCAAGTGGTCCTGTGTTCGGTGTGAATGAAATGGTACGAGTGAAACCAACAGGAGAAAGAGCGCCCAACTCTAAGTCAGTCTTTTTCACTGCAGGAAAGAATACAAATCTTAAGTGCTTCGTATGTGGAGAAAGCCACTCAGTTGAATCGTGTTGTTTTGCAAAATATTGAGATGCCAGAGAAACTTGAAACAATAAAAGAAATCGACTTTGTTTTGCATGCTTGCGTCCAAACCACATGTCAAAGCAGTGCAGTGCATGCAGTGTCGTGTCGTCGATGCGGAAGAATGCATCCTACGTTGTTACACGATGAAGAAAGGACATCCAATTCTCGTTTCGAACAAAATGGTAACCAAAGAAAACCAGCAGATTCTCTTGTGAATCAACCAAAACTTTGTGGAGCCACGATCAGGGGCGTAACTTTGTATACTTTTGGGGAGGCAGGTGCCCCCCCCCCAACTTGAAATTTTGCCACCCCAACATTCCGTTTGCCCCCCCAACCTTGGTGGGCGCCCCCAGGCCCGAAAGGCGCCCTCACGGGCCAGCGGCGTCATAGGAGCGCGTGCGCCATCTTTCAAGGGGGCGCCATCGCCTATATGGAAATGGGATGCGTGAGAGGGGAACCTCTGAGGCCGTGGGGGCGCCTGCATGCGAAAGAGGGGCGCCCATGAAGTCCTCAGGGGCGCCTCAATGCAAAACACGGGCGCCTGAGATGGCCACAGGGGCGCCTGCATGCGAGAGAGGGGCACCTTATTGGCCTCTGAGGCCCTTCGGGGTGCCTCTGAGGTCTATAGTATAGGGGGCGCCCACATGAAAAAGGGGCGCCCATTAAGGCCATAATGGCGCCCCAATACGAAAGAGGGGAGACTGCATGCCAAATGGGGGCGCCTCCGAGGCCCATAGAAAGAGGAGCTCCAGTTGAAGCCCAAAGGGGCGCCTCAATGGGAATTAGAGACGCCTGTGAGGTCTATAGGGGCACCTCTGATGCCCATGTCGAGAGAGTCGTCAGTCGTTTGTGTAACGTTCCTCAGGGATGGTGCGCCGCTTGCGGCAAGTAAAAACTTAGCTAAATAGCGTGCCCCATTGGTTAAAAAGCGCCCCTCGAGCCAAAGTGGTGCCCCTCTGACAACACGCACGTCTTATGTCATCTGTTTTGCTAATAACTAATGCCCCCGCATGCAGAGCGGCGCCCCATCCGTTTATCAATGTGACCCTTCAGGTGGATGAAGCGCCCCTCTGGCCAATACCTTATCATCATTGTTGCTAGAACAGCGCCCCCAGTCCGTAGACTGCCCCATTGGCTCCTGAAGGCGCCCCTCGTGCCCGTTTTGGCGCCCCTCTGCACTGAGTAATGAAATGTATGTGGCCTACCAATTCTTAAGGGCGCTCCTTGAGTCATAATCATCGCTCCTCGGGGAGGGGGGGGGGAGGCTAGAGGGCCTAGATACCATAGCACGCTATAGTGTGTTATGGCATCCCTGCTGCTAAAACGGCACACTTAGCTAGGTTAGCGCCTCAACGGTTCATACAAGCGCCCCTCGAGCCGAAGTTCGCGCTCCTCTGACTTACATAATTTCCTTGCTAAGTACGACGCCCCTCGCTGGGCATGGGGTGGCGCCCCACCAGTTTACCAACGCGCCCCTTTAGCCACATGAAGCGCTCCTCTGGTCAATGCGGTCAATACCTTATTTCATCACTGCAGCTAGAGCGGCGCCCCTATTTCGGTGGCTGTTCCATCGGTTCCTGAAGGCACCCCTCGAGACAGTTTGGAGGCCATCTGCAGTGAGTATTAAAATTGATGTGGTTAAGAATGGCGCCCTCTGCACGGTGTCGCACCGATTCTAAAGGGCGCCCCTTGAGTCAATGTAATCGTCCCACAGGGCCTTGTGTGTTATGGTATCCCTGCTGTTAAAGCGCCACTCTTGCTTGGCGTAGCGTCCCAACGGTTCATAGCACCCATCGAGCCAATGTTAGCGCTCCTCTGACTATACTGGTATCCTACATCATCTTTTTTGTTCAAAGGGTGGCAAAATGTGGACCCGAGGACCCGGTCAAAAGAACCGGTCTGGACCCATATGGGTCCGGACCGGTTCCTGGAAATTTTCTGGCGGGTCCAACCGGGTCCTACCATAAACCATACATAGTGGACACTACATATGATTGCAAAATATGAAGTGAATGGAAAGAAAACATTTGCTCATGTATGTTCCTTTGCACACTGTAGTTCATAAGTATTATCAGTGGGAAAAGGGCTGTTTTACACGATGCAATTAATGATTTCTACAAACAGTTTGTATTAGGTAATTGACTTTTGGGGAACGGGTCCAACTGGTTCCGATTCCAACTTAGACCGGGTCCGACTGGTTCCAGAAATGTCCAGCCGGGTCTGGTTCGAGTCTGGTTCCCAAAATTTTCACGTTTTGCCACCTCTAGATCAAAGCAGGAGTAATTTGTAGGGGAGAGCGGGGAGAGTTGTATCATGTCCAAGTTGTATCAAAAATTTTAAATTGTGATATTGTATGCCAAAAAGGGTAGAGATACCATGATCCAGCACTCGGCAGCCGGTAAAAGCAGCAGAGGAGCAATGAGACATGGATCTGTAAGCTATCACGATAAATGCTGAGTGCACAGACGAATCAAGCAATCACCTGTGGATGCTGGAATTAGATCACCTAAAAGGGAAATTTTATGTAATAAAGATGGGGTAGAACACCACCTCGAGAAGCAGGCGCTCACAAAATGTGGAACTTTAGCCTGTTGACCACTTTCGACGCAATCTCCTGGTCAGTGGACCGCCATATCCCCACGTGCGCTATCCAATCATTATGTTAGCCCTATGTAGCCAATGCCGACGTCGATATCTTTTGACAGCAGTGCTTAAATAAATAAATTTTGTCACATTTGGAACATCACTGCCCGAGGAAAATATAGGTGTCATGATCACACTACAATGCAGTCACTGTGCGCGCGGAGCGCTGGATCTGCGGGACGGCGCACATGTACCGTTTGTGAGCCGCGAAGAGAATCTTCTTGGCATATCTCAACGTTGACCGAATGGGGACTTTTGAAGACAATATAGTACTAAGGAAGATGTTAAGTGCATATTAGCGTCAATTTGAAGTCCATAACCCGTTAGCCATCGCCACACCTGGACCCGGAGGTGCCGCGCAATTTCAATAGGGGGCGTCTGTATAGCACGTGGGCTGTAGACCGCCTCGGAGGAGAGATCGCCTAATTCTTTTGACAACTCTTAGCTATTGTTGCAATTTATATATGTACCAAATATCATCTTAATCTAAGTTCAAACACTAAAGTTATGGCAGCACAAACATTTTCCAGAAACTAAGTGCACACCCGTTAGTCTGTTGATGTCACCAGGGCTATGTTGTCTAGTCACCGGCGGCCCTGGTGGCGCAGTCGGTTAAGGCGTCGACCCGCGGTGCGGGCGGTGCCGGGTACGGGTTCGATTCCCGGTTCCGCCCGTTCCGCGGGCGTCGTCCCCGGCTGTGTCACCAGGTGTGGGGTAGGCTCCCATTTCAGCCGTAGCCTGGGGGGCGGGGGAACAAGGGCCAGGAGGAGGAGGAGCCCTCCTGTAAATGGGACATAAGTGCCCGTTGGAGGGAGGCCTGAATATAAAAAAAAATGTTTCGTTCGGATTGCATTGACCTAAGTTTGGTCTAATAAAGTGAAGCCTTTGAGCATACCTATACATTGTATTAACCCCATTTAATGTTGCTGTTATGTTCAAAACCAGTAGCAAGCACACTCCCTGAAACGTGAAATAGTGATACAAATTACCCCACCATGTGATACAACTCACCCAAGCCATGGGGCAAGTTGTATCAAAAACATTGTTCTATTCGGCAGACCGTAGAAGAAAAACTGGTAGAGGTAGCGGAAAAGTTACTTTGCACAAAAAAGCAGAAGAATCAAGGAAGGGGACAGTATGGAAATAATGAGTTTATCACGGATAGTTACGAGTTTATGGGTCTCGGAGTAAAAACTGATACAACCCACCCCACTCTCCCCTATCATTTCGTGATAACTTGATATCACCTGGTGAGCCACAGACTTCTGCATGTCTCGGTATACAGAGGTATATGGGTGACCTAAGCTTGAACGCTCTCAGCCTGGGATTAACCCGCGCCGGGCTGGTGCTCCGCGACTTCCGCGCCGGGCGGTGAGGGGGGTGTCTGGTCTAACTCGGCTCCTGGGCCACGTAGCGACACGCAGTAAGCATCATTCGAAAGAGCGTCAAAAATAATGACGGAAACACTTCGGTCATTTTTTGGGTCAGGTCAAAGGTCAGGTCGCCTGAGGTCATCGAAGGTCAAATGTAGGCCATTTCAACAATTTTGGAAACTGCAACGGCTAACTCGGGACCAATAGAGCTACAGCGCCGCGGAAAAGCGCATTCGATAGCCCTTTTACAGACCTTTCTGACCATTGTTCTCAGATTTGACCTAAGGTCAACGGTTTAGCCTCCAAAGGGCAAAAACTGTAAAATAGCAGTTTTCACGAAAACTGTTTTTCGGCAATAACTTTTGACTTAAGAGTGCCACGATATTACTTTTGGCAGCATCATGTTCCTCTCGTCGAGACGCGTCGAATGAACTTTTTTTTTTTTTACCTTGAAAGGTCATTTTTAAAATTTGACCTCAGGTCAAGGTCATAACCTGACCGAAAAGGGTCATGTTGCATATCAGTCGATCCGTATCGTCGAGCTGAATACATCTGAAGTGTTTTCATCGCTCTAGCACGCCTTTATCAAAAGTTACAGCCAAAAAACTGGTGGTGACCGTCTATGACCTGAGATGACCTCAAGGGCACACAGAGGGGTCACAGGTGCATTTTTTCCGATTCAGTGTATCATGTTTACCTATGAAACGATGTTTGAGAGGGTTCTAAATACCATTCGTCCAAAAAAGGCTCATTTCAATTTTCTCCCATTGACTTATAATGGAGAGGTCGCAAAATTGACCTGACCATAGGTCACTGATATCAAAATTCCGAGATAAACATTTTAGACATACTGTTACTCTTATCAATCGCTGAAAGTTTCAAGGCGATCGTTCAGTCGGTGTAGCTATGACGAGGATTGCAACTTTTTTCTGAGGTGAGGTCTTTTGACGTGACCTGGTGACCTGACCTTGAGAGCTCTGGGTCTGAAATTTGCACATGTGTAAAAAAAAGATGCATGAACAGGTGTGCCAAACACGGCGGCGCGGAGTTTTGAGATATCTGCGAAAAACCGCAGGGGAGGTGTTCACTCCCCCCCCGGCCCGGCGCGGGCGGGGGGGGGGGGCAATTTTTTATTTTTTTTTCGATGAGGGCAAATTTTTGCCACTGGTTTGCTTCTAGAACACGTGCGGAAAAGATGCAGTATGAAGTGTGTTCTTAACTTAAAAGGGGAGGCGTAAAAACGTCCCTTGCTTCTGCGTGGGGTGAAGTTCTACAGATTTGTTTCTTTAATCTCGCCTTTTTATCAGTTGTTTTTTCTTTTCTTTTTGTCAATTCATCAGTTCGTCTCGTTTCTTTAGAAGAACTACCATATGCGTTGTTTAATAAGGCGTCACTACCCTGGTCCCCAATTCCACTACCCGCCCCCGGTCGACTCTCTGGTCCCCAAAGTGCTTTCAAAATGTATTTGGTTACAAAATAATTCCGCGCTTTTGGCGCGCTATTTCAGAAAAAAACTGCAACATAACGTGCCAAAACACGACGGCACAAAAACAACGTGCTATGGTAAAAAAAATGCTGCACCGTAAACTGAAATAAGACTTATTTCTA
Source organism: Amphibalanus amphitrite (assembly GCF_019059575.1). Taxonomy (NCBI): domain Eukaryota; kingdom Metazoa; phylum Arthropoda; class Thecostraca; order Balanomorpha; family Balanidae; genus Amphibalanus; species Amphibalanus amphitrite. Next base: position 279,164 of record NW_024882066.1, read on the forward strand.
GACAGTCACGGGGAGGCGCCCCCATGCCCTTAAAAAGGCGCCCCCGACAGCGTTGCCCCCCCAACGAAAACCAAAAAGTTACGCCCCTGGCCACGATGCCAGATGATTCGAACGCTGCATCCTTCCTGTTCTACCAGTTATACAAGTGAAGGTTCCCAATAAAAATCCTGTGAATTCCTACGCCTTCTTGATACTGGGAGCCAAACCACGTTTATAACTGACAATTTGAGAAGGAAATTGAAACAGACCGGAAAAAAGACATCGTTAACTATTTCAACAATAGAACATACAAGCGATCCAATTGATAGTCAAATCATATCAGGCCTTCAAATAGCTGATATTGACGGTGGGAATTATATCCCATTACCGCCAACATATACAGTTACTAACATTCCCGTTAGTGACAAAGATATAGCTGACAATGATATAAGGAAGAACTGACCGTATATTGCACTAGAAATACCACGAGTCAGAGCAGAATAAGTCGAAATCCTGATTGGATGTGACTGTCCTAGGGCCATGGAGCCATGGGACGTTATTCACAGCAAGAATGGCGGTCCTTACGCCGTAAAAACCTGTTTGGGTTGGATTGTAATTGGTCCAAAGGTGACACTTTGTGACGATTCAGCAACTGCACCAATTTTCAAGGTGAACAATATCTGAACAAAGGCAAATAGATTAGAAGAAATGATCACAACTTTATATAACAATAATTTCACAGAAAAAGTTTCGTTGAATGTTTGTGAAACAATGTCACAGGAAGACAAGCTTTGGCAGTTACACATGGAAAGAAGCATTCAATTAAAGGGAACAAATTATGAAATAGCGCTACCATTTAAATCTGAAAATGTTCATCTTCCGAACAACCGAACAATGGCTGAAAGACGGATTATTGGTTTAAAACGACGGCTAGATAAGGATCCAGCTCTTCACAAGCGGTACGCCCAGTACATGACCGAGTTGATAGAAAACGGTTACGTTGTACCAGTGTCAGCTGACAGTCATGCGGAAGAAGGAAAGAAATGGTACCTGCCTCACCATTCAGTTCAACATCCAGCAAAGCCTGGAAAAACGAGAGTGGTATTCGACGCGTCTGCAAAATATTTTGGAACCTCTTTAAACGATCAGCTTCTTCAGGGCCCAAATTTAGCCAGCACACTCATCCGTGTCCTCATCAGATTCAGAGAAGAGAAGGTGGCCTTTATGGCAGATATTCAGATGTTTTATCAAGTGCAGGTTCAAGAACCCGACATGAATTTTTTTTTAGATTCTTATGGTGGCCGAGTGGAGACACATCCAAAGACTTAGAAGAATTTGCGATGAAAAAACACATTTTTGGTTGCGTTTCATCACCAGGATGTGTCAATTTTGCTCTAAAACAGTGCGCAAAAGACCATTTCAAAGTCAGCCCAGAAGCAGCAAAGACAATAGAGCACTCGTTTTACATTGATGATTGCCTAAAGTCTGTCGAAAGTACAGCTGAGGCAGTGAAGCTGGTTGGTGAGTTTTAATTTGACCAAATTCGTGAGCAACCAGCCAGAAGCAACAGCGAATTTACCAAGTTGCGACACAACAGAAAGCATGCAATGTACTGAGCTTGGCGGTAACGCGATGGTAGAGCGTGCACTGGGAGTCATCTGGGACTTTCGACAAGATACGTTTCAATTTAAGGTAGAGGCTCAACAGAAACCAATCACAAGACGCGGTATCCTATCTGAAACAAGTTCCCTGTTTGATTCCTTAGGCATTGCTGCTCCAGTCCTGATTATACCGAAACTAATTCTTCAAGAATTGTGCAGGCTTAACCCTCGCCCGTATAGGGGTGTCGAACGGACCCCCCTCGGTTTTTCGCAAATAACTCGCGTAAAAAGCGGCCGATCGCAACGAAACTTTCAGTACCCTCGCGTTAATCAATTTTATACCTACCCTGAAATTTTCGTGACCCTGACCCTAATGACCTTTGACCTGTGACCTACTTTTCGAGACCATGTTCGGCCGGAATCGCGATTCGGCGTATGTCGGCTCGCATTAGCGGCGCGTTTGCAGTCTTTTCGTGGTCACCGTTCCGTGCTTCTATCCTCAAGATACTGAAATCCTTCTCCTCCACGCCGCAACCCCCTTCCGGGCTGGACAGGCAACTTTATCTCATGCGGGCTGCTCCCTTGGAGCGGCACCGCTGCTCCCGAGGGAGCGCACCCCGTAGCCGGGTGCAGTGAGTGCCTTGGGGCTGGGTGGCCTGTCCTCTGGACGGGCTCAGCCCCGGCGACTCACTAGGGTGCCTGCCCAGACCAATGTCTCCCCCTATATCCTATCATCCTCCCGGCTCTGAAATGGTCTCATTGGACCGAAAGGGCCTAACCCAACAAAACAAAACAAACAAATTTTCGTGGTTTTAAGCGTTCAAACATGGGATATGATGTTGCTCCCATGCATTAGGGTGGGTGTCAAGGTCACCGGAAGGTCAGGTCAGGTCATTGACCTTTGATGACCTCGGTTCACTTTTTCGAGTTTTACATGTTTCTAGGCCAGTTTTTGGAGCTGAATTCTAATTTAGCAACCATATGAACATTTACGAAGTAGTTTTGGTGCCTTCGTAACATGTTACGAAGCTGTCAGAGGCGGTTGCCTACTACTACGAATACCCTTACTGGTTGACCTGACCTGACCTGACCCGACCTGGCCTAAATGCATGAAGACATCATCTGTGTTCAAAACTAACATGCTATTCGTGATCAGCACCCCGAAAACCCCCATAGCAACCACGCTTTACGACTTTCTAACAGGTCCCGATTTTCCAGACTTTTGGGTCATTGACCTGACCTGGAAGGTCAACCGATGACCTAGAACCTTAAAATTGGGTATCATCGGCTTCATCTCGTCACGGGCAACACGCTCGTTTTTTCCGCGAAGCTCTAGCTCGATCAGGGGCGAAACGGCAAGGGGAGGGGGGGTCCAACGGACCCCCCCCCCCTTATACGTTCGTGGCTGGAAAAACACCAATACGGGCGAGGGTTAAACTCGATTGGGATGATACCATCCCACTGCAGCTTCAACAAGACTGGCTTCAGTGGCATTCATCTCTCTACAATCTGGAACATTTCAGGACAGAACATTGCATGAAACCTGACATATTCGGAAGGACACTATCTTCCCAACTGCACTGTTTCGCCGATGCCAGTCAAGCTGGATATGGTGCAGTAGTTAATCTTCGACAGGTGGATGATCAAGGGCGTATTCATTGCGCATTTCTCTTGGGAAAGGCACGAGTGTCTCCGTTGAAAAGTGTTACGATACCTCGAATGGAACTTACCGCTGCTACAATAGCAGTTCGTCTTTTCCTCACAGTAAAAACAGAGCTTCATTCGGAGGTAGATTCTGTTTCTTTTTGGACCGACAGCACGACTGTCCTTCGGTACATTAGGAACAAGACAAGCCGTTATCATACTTATGTCGCCAATCGCGTTGGCTTCATTCTCGAAAACAGCAGTGAAAACCAATGGAATTACGTGAAGTCAAGTATAAATCCCGCGGACGAGGCATCCAGAGGGATAACTGTGGCAAAATATCTGAATGAGTCTAAGTGGGTAGGCGGACCGGAATTTCTGCAACAGCCGGAAGCCAGCAGCCCGTAAACTTTTCCAAAATTCGTTTTTTTAACAACCCTAGGGAGCACCGCCGGCGACCGCCACCGACACCTCTACTCGAATCGCTGCAGGTCAGACCTCAGGCGGACAGTGGCCGACTGCTGAGTCTTCTTCACCTTCAGCACGCAGCCATCGGACCAGACCGCCCACAGTTTCCCGGCGCGCTTTAGCTGACGTGCGAGAAACATTATTTCTTGGTTTTTCCGGGTGAGGTTTTCTTGAATGAAAGCATTCCTGATTGCGTTCTCACTCAGCGTCGAGCCTCGCGGTGGCTTTGCTTGTTTTAAGTCCTTCCGGGCAAACCAGACAGCCTCGCGTTTCAAGTATGATACGTACTTTTTACTACGAGAGGGCGGGGCGGCGGGGTAGGCTGCCCGGGGGCAGTCACCTTCGGTCGTCCGACGCGATGCGCTCTGTCAATGTCCACCCGGTCGAGCTTGACGTTGGCACCATTTTTTGCGAGATCGATGGCGAGCTGAACAGTGTTTTCATCTTTCGCCTCAGGTATTCCGGTGAAGTTCAAGCAGTTTCTTCTCGAGTACTGTTCGAGATCGGCGAGGCGCTCCTCCTGGTCAGCGATCACAGGTTTCTGGGCCTCTACTTCCTCCTTGAGCTCCTTGAGCTGCTTCTCCTTCTCCTCCACTCCAAGAAGCTCTCGTAGTTGATCGGATGTCCTGGTCGCTGAGCATGGCGAGCAGCACCGTCTTCAAATCGCCCAGCTCCGGCATCTCGACAATCACTCAATATCAGCGCACTAGCTTGCACTTTTCACCCGCTGCCGCGCCACTGGCTACTCAGTACGGGACTGAATCGCTGCCCGTATGGGCCGAGCGGTCACCGGCCACCGGCCGCACAAACACTGGTCGCCGGGTCACTGGTCGGGCGGAGCGAGGTCGGACGTGACCTGACCCCAGGGCGCGCGCGAGCTTCAGGTGAAGGATGAAGGCATCGTCATTTTGGTCCGGCTGGAGGTGTTTCAGGGCCATCTGCCACATGACAGCCAGCAGCTGAGACGTCTGGCCGTCTCCCTCAAGGACTGCTGAGTGGCGAACTTGAGAACAGCGTTGACATCCTCGAGGAGTTCTTCCGTCCAGTTCTCCAAGAACGCCTGGATCTCGAGCCGATCGACCTCAACCAGCTCGGCGTAGACGCTCTGCAGGCTGGTGAACATCGTCAGCTTGGTGTTCCACCGCGTCGGACAGGTTTGCTTGACGGTGTGTGACAGCTCGGAGCTCACCCCGACTTCTGACACACCCTGACGGCGTCTTGGCAGAGCGAGGAGATCTTCAGGTGGCCGTGCTGCAGGACGTCTTTAACGGCGAGGCTGATTGAGTGCGCAGCGCAACCCGTCCAGTCGGAGTCATGGAACGCCTTCCACATGTTGGCGGCGTTGTCCGTAACAACGTAGACGTGTCCATCGAGTCGAAACAAGTTCAAAATGGTGACTTTGCAATGTAATACGTCGATACATCGTTACGTAAAGCTGCAAAGTATTTATACTTTTTAGTTTATAGTATACCTATGTGGCTGCCCTTCACCTCCTTCATCGTCGTGACGCGGTTCTTGTGGTCGAACGTCTCCGTCATGTAATGGGCTATGACGCTTTAAAAAGATTTTGACGTGTAGTCGTCCGTCCAATGATCTGTTGTGATCGCAATGGACGGCTGGCGGGAGAGCTCTTCCTGCAGGCTTGTCCGCAGCCGGTCAGCGGCTTTGAGGAGGCCCTCACTGTTTCCCGAGACGGGATCAGCTTCTCCTTGGTCAGCTTGACGGGTCCCAGGCTGTCACCGACGTCGATGAAGGCCTGGGTCATTGTCGCGATACCCTCTCCAGAAAACAAGACAAATACGATACATTTCAGTCTTTTCATCGGGTTTAAGACATCGTTAAAAACTGAAGGTGCGAAAAAAAAAACGGAACAATTAACTTTCACTTCAGTGTACCATGAGTTACTGCCTACATAGTACAGTATGTCTAAAAAGAATGTACCGTCGCCACTACGTGGCGCTGGTGTCGCGAGCCGGTAGTTGGCTGAATCCGCACCAGACCACACATTCCCAAGCGCTAGGTGACAGCTGCGCAGCGGCCGGTAGTAGCGTAAGCCCGAACCTTCGTGATACGACCCGGGGGGGGGGAGGAGGGAGAGAGGGAGGGGATCGGGCGGGGCAGCGCGTGTAGGGAGGGGTGCTCCGGCAAGCTGGCAGTTGTCGCGGCCAAAGGTCAAGGGGTCACACACCAAGCGAACGGACGCTGATGTGGGTTCGTGGGGATCGTGAACTTGTGTGTGGTAGGTGCGTCTTGCGATGCACGGGTGATACGCCATGGGTCTAAGCCAAATGATTCAGGGGAGAGCTGAAGAAAAACACCTGGTCAACTACGGCGAATAATGGTGCTGAAAAATGGAAAGTATGGGTCAATGCAAGCCTTCATGATTATAAACAACTTTTCTGATGACGCAAAGGCCAGCATTGAATAACTATTATATCCGGATCGAAATTAGCAATGATTTATAATTACATGCCAAACTAATAGCGCTGCAAAACGCAAACCTAGTAAATTGTCAAGTCGGATTCATACCGACTTGAATTAACCTATCCTAAATTAATTTGTTAATTAACTTTCTAGCACTGACGTTCTTTATCATATGATAAGTATGGGGTTAACCAAGATTCAGCATCTTCCGCGCTCAATCACCCGTAAGGTTAGAACATGAATGGCCAGGGAAAAACAAGGTCAGGATTTGATTAACCTCGCAAAATGGTCACAGGGGAAGGCGGCTCGGTGGTATTACGTTTGTCATGCTCAGCCGCGCCAAATAGTAGAAATATGCACAGTGTATACAAACAAATATATACATTTTTCCGGGCAAGACCATTGTGAGGCCCTAGGGTCAACTTGTAAGACAAAACCCTTTTGGCTCATCTGTTTTTCGTCAATAACTCCCGATAAACCAAAGCTACCGAGTCGATACAGCCACTAATGGACACGGAAAGACCTGCCGAATCGATTGATATGCGATATGACCTCCTTTGACCAGCTTCGTGACCTGACGGGCTGTGACCTGACCTTGACCCAAAGTTAATACCTTAAGTTGATCTCATCCGAAGAAAAAGTATACCATTCGACACGCCTGAGCTAGACAAACACGATGCTGCTAAAATCGCGGATCTGCGATCATTTTTAGCGAAGTTATTTACCAAAAACCGAACCTGTGCCTTGGACCACTTGACCTGACATCAGAAGTCATCGGCTGACCCTAGTCCTTAAAATCGGAGACCAATCGCTGCATTTCGTAACGACGGACACGATCGTTTCTTTCGTGAGGCTTTAGCTCAATTAGGGGCGAATCGGCGAAGGGGGTTGTTAACGAAGGGGGTGCAGAAAACGGCTATTAAATGCAAAATGGTTTTCACGCATTTCAGTCAATTGTATATTAATGGTTCCAGTGGCCGAACTAAAAAAGTTCGGTAGTGTTTGGCATCTGTTACGCCCTAAGAAACTACACCATCTGTTGAAGTGGGCGGCCTTATTTGAATGGGAGGGCGCATTATGCACCAATCGTGTGCTTCCGTTTGTTTTGGACTGCATTTTACCACATCCACTGCTGTGGTAAAATGCAGTGAATACGACATTATCTAATGCCTTGAATACGACAGCATTTCATTTATAAGATTGGGGCAATGGAGTCACGCCCCGCGAGCTCGGTTTTCCGCTCGGCCGCTACGGGCCGAGGAAGTCGATCTTCGCCTGAGGGCAGGACGGAGGTCAGCGAGGGAGCGCGGGGTCAGCCAGGTATCGCCCAGTGCCGAGCGAGTGCCGCTCCCTCCCCTCTCTTCCCCTCTTCTCCCCTCCCCACCTCGGTATAGATGGGGAGAGACCGAACTGCCAATGACATGCGAGCGGTCAAGGCCGTTCGCGCAGCAGCGACCCTAGCGGCCGTGTGCCGCAACTGGGATTCAGCCAAGTTACCGATTCGCCTCCTGTGGGAGAGCCAAACCAGGGGACATACTTTTTAGATATACTGTACTTTCGGTTACAGGACAACTTGCCGAACTGCATTTTGCCGAATGCTTATTCGCCGAATGTCAATATGTCGAATGCATTTTGCCGACGTGTCTTTTTGCCGACGTGTCAAAAGGGCGAAGTGCTAAAAGTCGAAATGCAATTTGCCGATATGCCTTTTTGCCGACGTGCAATTTGCCGAAAAGTCAATTAGTCGAAATGTCAATTCGCCGAAATGCTTATTTGCCGAAATGCTAATTAGTCGAAATGTAAATTTGCCGAAATGTCAATTTGCCGAAATGTCAATTAGTCGAAATGTCAATTCGTCGAAATGCTAATTTGCCGAAATGCTAATTAGTCGAAATGTAAATTTGCCGAAGTGTCAATTAGTCGAAATGTCAATTTACCGAAAAGTCAATTAGTCGAAATGTCAATTTGCCGAAATACCAATTAGTCAAAATTAACCTAACCTAACCTAACCTAACGTGACCCGTAAATATTAACTTTAGGACCGACTCGCTTTTCAAAGTTAGAAACCCACTTACATGCCACCAAAGTATAAGAAAAACATAACTAAACCTTACCTTACCTGACGTACTGATTTTTGCCTACCCGTGGATAAGGAAGAAGATACATTAATAGATTGCAGACAATGATAAGTCAATTATTTTTAGGTTAAGTGGTTGTGCATCCGGCTTCAGGCCTTCGGCCTGAAGCCAGATACACAGCAATTTAACCCTCACCGGACCTATTGGTTTTCTACATACGCGCCGGCCGAGGTGGTAATTGCTGAAAGGCGATTTGCCGAATGCATTTCGCCGAATGTCATTTTGCCGATGTGCTTTTTGCCGACCTGTCAAGAAGTCGAAATGCCATTTGCCGAAATGCTCATTAGTCGTTTCGCCCCTGATGGAGCTGGCGCGTCGCGGAAAAAACGAGCGTGTGCGCCGTTACGAGACGCAGAGATTGATACCCGATTTTAAGCTCCTACGTCAACCGGTGACCTCTGAGGTCAGGTCAAGTGCCCCAAGGTACGGTTCAGTTTTTGGCGAATAGCTTCGCCACAAAGGGCCGCAGGGCCGCGATTTTGGCAGCATCTTGTTTGCCTTGCTTAGGCGCGTCAAATGATATAATTTTTAATTGGGTCAGGTCAACTTAGGGTGTTGACCTCAGGTCACGGTCAGGTCAGCAACCCCAGGTCATGAAGTTGGTGGAAAGAGGTCATGTCGCATATCATTCGATTCGGCAGGTATTCTTGAGTCCATTGGTGGCTTTTCCGACTCGCTAGCTCAATTTGATCGGGAGTTATTGACAAAAAACGAATATGACCTTGATGACGTCATAAATGACGTCACGCAAGGTTAGAATTGCAAAAGTTACGCATCTAACCTTGCGTCAAATCACGATTCTGTGTGCTAGAGATAGTTGGAGGTCGTTCCCGGCGCCAGAATAGCAGTTTTCATTTTTCTTCTTGACTTAGATATAATGGTGAGGTCACGAAAATGACCTGACCTCGTCCTCAAATAACCTTTAGGAAAATCTGAGATATACAAGCTGTGAGACTCGTAATGGATATTAGGTCCTGCAAGTTTCATTTCCCTGTGAAAGCTCCTCTGGCCGTGAGGGCGTTGCGAAGTTGCGACATCTGAAGACCGTGCAGAGGTTCTTTTATGACGTCATAGGTCGGTGACCTGACCTGACCCGAAAATGCGGTTGATGTAAAAAGATCCGGCTTGAATCAAGGTCAGCTATGCAAAGTTTCAGCTCTATCGCCAGCGTGTTCGGAGCTATCGCGAAAAAACTATGGGGGTGCGGCACCCGCACCCCCTCGGCCGGCGAGGTTTAACCTAAAAATATTCGACTTACCTTTGCCTGTAATCTCTCCTAGGGCATTGCCTTCGGCACTGCACTGCTTCGCCACGAGCAATTTTATGTTTATTTCCACATGGTATTGGTGCTTCCATGAATAATGATTAGTTATGAAATCAGGAGGTCAACGGATATCATGTGATTTGCTTCTTACTTGGGGATTGCACCAAAAGTAAATTGGTGATCGGTCCTAAGTAAATAAACACCACCTAAACTAACCTAACCTAACCAAGGTTTGCAGATTGACATTTCGGCAAAGTTATATTTCAACTAATTGACATTTCGGCAAACTGCCAATTCGGCAAATTGACATTGCGGCAGATTGACATTTCGGCAAATTGACATTTCGGCAAATTGACATTTCGGCAAATTTACATTTCGACTAATTTACATTTCGACTAATCGACATTTCGGCAAATCGCATTTCGGCAAATTTACATTTCGACTAATAGGTATTTCGGCAAATTGGCATTTCGGCAAAAAGGCATGTCGGCAAATGGCATTTCGACTTTTAGCATTTCGACTTTTTGACACGTCGGCAAAAAGCACATCGGCAAAATGACATTCGACGAAATGCATTCGGCAAAATGACATTCGGTAAATCGCCTTTCGGCAATTTGTCCGGACACCGTACTTTCTAACCGTTTACCGTACCCACTACCCAGTCACCCACATTGCTGCTGTTTGAATTGCAAGAACGCAGAAGTGGTAGCGAAAACATCATCTAATCAATATTTCGCAGTGTTTCTTTGCAATAATTTCATTCATGACAGCGCGGTGGGAACATGTTAATTCGGCGCTCGCTAGTTACTCCTACCGCGAACAGTGGCTACTAGATAGAAGCAGCGGTCGCCTTTCAGGCAGCTGTGAACTGGCGAACTTTTCATATAAAATTAAGTTAATAGAAAGTTTTCCGGCTCAGACTGACCTTCCCACATCCTGATTAAGCGCATGTCGAGGGTGCATGCGATGGCGATGGCGTCGGCTAGCTTTCTTTTGGTCGCGTTCAGTTGTCCTTCCGGGATGGACCTCGTCAGCATGTACTTACGTAAGGGGAGCTGCCGACCAGCGCTCTTGGCGGCTTCAGCGGCTTTTTGGCGTGGGTGGCCAGATGTTGCCGCATCCCTGACGTCCCGCTGCCGTCGTGACCCGACGTGTGTCTCAGCAGCGTGAGGCATGTTCGGCACTGCACAATCTCCTGCCGTACATTGTCCATGGCGATCACATGGAATTCTGCCTAAACGGTTAATTTAGCAGATGCCGCCGAGTTGGTGCGCGTATGTATTGTATGTATGTATGCATTGACATCAAAAGCCTCCCACCTAAAAAGTGGCGATTACGGCTTAGATCCGAGTGATGGGTATCAAGCATTTAACTGGGCAGGGGAGAAACACTCGCACTGCACGTCAGACATCCATGGGGCCGCGACAATAGTCATCTACGTATCTACATAAGACAAGCAATATACAAACGTAAGCAAGAATGCCGCCAGATTCACCATCTGATTCGCCAGATTCATCAGCGCGGCCCTGGCAGAACGGGCGAAACTGGCAGGTGGCAGCTGTACTACCTGGGGTGGGAGGCTACCTGTTTAACAGCGCCGCGGCTCGGTACTCAAAACGCCGTTTGCCGGTTTCAAGTCTCTGTCGTGATGGAGGAGATGGTCCCACCGGGTGTGTCTAGTCTCGGACATTTTGATACTTAATTGTTCGTGCCACCAAATTGCTTGCTGAATTATTATTTATCATATTAATGACCTTATTCCAAAGCTGACACTGTGTGCCTGCTGCTACCTAGTTCTTTCCTCAATTCTCCTTTTAAATTGTAGGTCATTAGTTGCGGGATTAAATCACCACAAAATAATTTGAAAGTTGACTTGTACATTTGATTTTGTATTCCATATTATTGCTTACATCTGCCTGTTGTTGAAGTAGCATATTGCCAAAAATTATGTAGCAGACATTGAACAAATTCACATTTTTACTCTAATTTGCATATGCATTTTTTTTATTTCAGAGTTTTAATTTAGATTTTGAACACTTACCTAAGAGGCTATCAAATTGTAATAACAATCTAAGGCACTGCAAAATACATTTTGTGGTAGAAAAAGCATGGCAAAGGGAGGCGGCAAGCTAGAATCGAGAATGCAAGTTTATTTTGGCGTTTTTTTTTTTTGCTTGGGGCGTGATAGCATGCCGGTATCCCCCCCCCAAAAAAATGGTGGGATGCCGGTAGAAGCCTTTTTGGAAAACTTTGGAACTTTATTACAGACCCTTCCTGGAAAGAAAGTTCGCATCCTGACTACACCCGATGTCGCTTGCGGGACGATGGCGTGATTTCGACCTTCACTGCACCCCGGATCAGTTGAGCGCCTTCTACAGTAGGTACCTCGGTGTCCGGACTCACACCAAGTGCTCGGCGCTCAACATTCACATCTTACGCTGAGTTACTGTTGAATACGTCAAAGAGCTTGTCCACGATGCCGATCGCGCTGGCCTAGACGCCGTGCTGTGGTAGGAAGAGGCGGAGAAATGTCGCGACTCAGTCCGGGAGGCGTATTCCCGAAGTCTATTACGCGAATCGGGCGATCAATAGTTGCAGATAGGTACCGTGGCAGACAATGAAGCTAGAGCTTCAAAAATGGTTTCGTTATGTCCTTGATCAGCTGAGTCGAATGATATGCAATATGATGCATTTAGGTAAATGAAACAAATGTTTTAACTTTAAAGGAATTTTAAAATACATTTTGGTCTATTTTGCCTTACGATTTTCATCGACCTGTGCTCTTTATGTAGTAGACGCTAGCTAAAATATCTGAACTGACATAAAATCAAAGATGTCCAGCGCTTAACAATACCTTAATATTTCACTTTCCGTCAGGATTTGGAAGACACATAAAGGTTTCATCAACTCGTTGTAAAGCGCTGGAGAGGTGGCCGGCGTTAGGTACCCCTATGCCGGGCTTGCCCCGGAAAAAACTACTTTTTGAAACTCGAATTTCGAAACTGTATGCTAGTTCCACAAAACCGAGTTTAAAAAACTATTAACTTATCTAGCTAACAGGGTATCAACATTATAGGGTTCCGGACAAAAAGTCAAATGATAAAAGGTAAAAGGATGATTAGTCAACAGACATTACGTCAAAAGCCAGAAGTCAAAAATCTTAAAAGTCAACAGGTAAAAGGTCAACAAAGAGGAAAGTCTAAAGGCAAAAAGTCAAAAAGGATAAAACGTCAAAAGATAAAATGTGAAATTGCCAAAAAGTCAATGAACAAAAAGTCAACTAGCATAGAAGTCAAAAGACAAAAAGTCAAATGGACATAAGGTCAAAAGACAAAAAGTAAAAACGGCAAAAAGTCAAATTGCCAAAAAGTAAAAAGGACAAAAGTCGAAAGACAAAAAGTGAACAGGACATAAAGTCAAAATCCAAAAAACCAAAAGGACAAGTTCAAAAGGGCAAAAAGTAAAAAAAAAACAACAAGTCAACCGGGCATGAAGTCAAAATAAAAAGTCAAAAGGTCAAAAAGTCAAAAAGACATAGTCAAAGTCCAAAAAGTCAAAAGGACAAAAAAATCAAAGGGACAAAAAGTCAAAAGGACAAAAAGTGAAGAGGACAAAGGTCAAAAGACATAGGCGCGGGAGCCGGGGGGGGGGGGCAGCTTGCCCCCCCCCCCAACTCTGGGGGCGTGGGGGCGGTGCCCCCACAGCTTTGAGACGGAATACCACACCTTTTTTTGCAAATGTTTTCTTTTTTTGTTGAAAAAGCCGAGGGGTGAAAAATAAGTGGCCTAAAACCGGTGAGAAAACTAGATTTGGGGGTACCCTAGGTTGATCTCTATTATGGTGTGCCCCCCCCCCTCAGTCGGAAAGTAGTTCACGCGTCCCTGTCAAAAGACGAAAAGTCAACAGGACATAAAGTCAAATTACGAAAAATCCAAAGGAAAAAGCCAAAATCCAAAAACTCAAAAGGACAAGTCAAAGAGACAAAGTCAATGACACCTGGATCATCAGTCATTACATACATGAGATAACATTTACAAACAGCTGTACACTTAAGCAGGATGCTGCACAATATAACCTGCATCATTGGACATTGAAGCGAGACTGCCTCCATTGCGCGACTGATGGGGATTCCCATGGCCCGCAACCGCGACTCAGCTGGTCACACGGGTATGCTTGGCTGAAATCTGACACACATCCGTTGACACTTACGTGCTAGGTGGGAGCTTGCTCGCATCGTAAGGTTGTCATGAGGCAGCGTTACATGATCCTTCGAGACAACTGGCTGTCCCAGGCGCAGTTTACTGCAATTAGTTATTTCAACAAATATAGTAACCCGGAATGTTATCGATACGAAAGGTTCGCTTGTTCAAATTTCTTATATTGTGTAGGGAGACGTTTCTGAGAAACGTCTCCCTGAGAAACGGTTTCTCATCAATTGATTCCGTCACGGGTTCTATTAGCGATTTCACACTTTCATTATAGTTCAAGCGTATTGTATGGTACAATTGGTACAATAGTAAAGCGCGTCGTTTCTTTTAGATAGGTGGAAGTTGGAACGAGAGGCAATTGTGTGATTGTCGGATTGTCCTGCCTTGAAAGGAACGCTCATATCAGCATCAACAGACAACCTGTTAATATTCACGGACTGCTCACTGCATACAATTAAGGTGACCAATTTTCATCGAAAGGTACGGACTGCATACAATTAAGGTGACCAATTTTCATCGAAATATATAGGTCAATTAAGTCATCGAGATGCGATTGCTAAAAACACATTTTTTTAGGACCTCGGAGCTGTGACGTCCAAAGAGAGGTGGCTAGTATAGCGCATTGTGGCCACCAGTTACTGTCCCTCTCCATCTTCGCCTCCGCCCTACGTCTCCTTATCGGAACTGCCCCCCCCCCCCCCCCCGCCACCAGCAGGCACAGTACGCCAACTTTATATAGATAAGCTCACATTCCCAATATACTTTTTAAAGCAAGTAAAAATAGGTAGGAGCGTTCTTATCGGTAGTGTCGGGGCACGGACGGGGACGCGCCGAAACGCGCTATGCGGCGCCCAGCGCGGCGGGCGGCGGCCGGGGATCAGGTGGCCCGGCGCGGGTCAGTCGCCGACCGGAAACGCGGGCTGCGGCGTACTTGTACCGACTTAGTTAACGACTGCTGTTAAAGACTACTTTTTGCTGTTGACTACATTTTGCGCATCAACTTTTCGCGCACCTATTAACTATTTGCTTGACTTTTTGTGTGTTGACTTTTAGCGTGTTGACTTTTAAGCATGTTGACTTTTAGCGTGTTGACTTTTAGCATGTTGACCTTTCGCGTGTTTACTTTTAGCGTCTTGACTTTTTGCGTGGTGACTTTTTGCGCGTTGACATTTTGCGTGTGACTTTATGCGTGTTGACTTTTAGCGCGTTGACTTTTTGACATGTCGGCTTTTTGTCTCTTTGACATTATGTCTTTTGACTTCTTGCGTGTTGACTTTTAGCGTGTTGACTTTTAGCATGTTGACCTTTAGCGTGTTGACTTTTAGCGTCTTGACTTTTTGCGTGGTGACTTTTTGCGCGTTGACATTTTGCGTGTTGACTTTATGCGTGTTGACTTTTAGCGTGTTGACTTTTAGCGCGTTGACTTTTTGACATGTCGGCTTTTTGTCTCCTTGACATTATGTCTTTTGACTTCTTGCGTGTTGACTTTTAGCTTGTTGACTTCTAGCGTGTTGACTTTTTGGCAGGTTGACTTTTTGTTCATTTGACATTTTGTCCTTTGACTTCTTGCGATGTTGACTTTCTGTCTGTTGACTTAATGTCCTTTGACTTTTTATCCGTTTACTTTTAACGTTTTGACTTTTCATCCGGGAATCATCAACATTATATACAGCACGCAACCCATGTAATACAAATTAAAAAAAAAAAACTTTATATGCCGGGCTTCCCCGTTATATCGCAAATTATTGTATCATCATTCATGGTGTCTGTGTGGTATAATGTAATTGCGTGGAGCTTATATCGCAAATTGTGGTGTGTTGCGAGACGCTTAAAACTACCGTATGGGTAATGGTAGTGCTGGCGTGAGAGACGAGTCAATGCATTATTTTAACATAAACCCGCGCCGGGCAGGTGCTCCGTGACTTCCGCGTCGGGTCGGGGGGAGTGTCTGACTCCCCCCCCCCCCCGTCAACTCGGCTCATGGGCCACGTATCGACATGCGGTAGCGGCATTCGAAAGAGCGTCAAAAATAATGACGGAAACACTTCGGTCATTTTTTAGGTCAGGTCAGTCAGGTCGCCAGAGGTCATGGAAGGTCAAATGTAGTTAGTCCATTTCAACAATTTTGGAAACTGCAAATGGCTAACTAGGGAGCCAATTGAGCTACAGCGCCGCGGAAAAGCGTATTCGATAGCCCTTTTACAGACCTTTCTGGTTAATGTTCTCAGATTTCACCTCAGGTCAACGGCTTAGCCTCCAGAGGGCAAAAACTATCAACAGCAGTTTTCACGAAACTGTTTTCGGCAATAACTTTTGACTCAAACGAGAGCCACGACATTACTTTTGGCAGCACCGTGTTCCTCTCCCGAGACGCGTCGAATGAACTATTCGTTGACCTAACTTGAAAGGTAATTTTGAAAATTTGACCTCAGGTCAAGGTCATGACCTGACCGAAAAGGGTCATGTTGCATATCAGTCGATCCGTATCGTCGAGCTGAATACAGCTGACGTTTTTCATCGCTCTAGCACGTCTCTATCTTAAGTTACAGCCAAAAAACTGCTGGTGACCCTTGATGACCTGAGATGACCTCAGGGGCACACAGAAGGGTCATTAGTGCATTCTTCCGATTCAATGTTTACCTATGAACTGATGTTTGAGAGGGTTTTGTGCCGCCGTTTTTGAGCTATCCGCGAAAAACCGCGGGGGTGGGTGTTCAACACCCCCCCCCCCCCACGGCCCGGCGCGGATTAACGTTGCAACCCCATTACAGTCTCCCAGTAACGCAGTAATGTAATTTGAGACTGACTTTTGTCGGAGTGCGTCCGTCAGTCCGATCGTTAACAAGTGAAATGCGCCAGAAATGGTAAAATCGCGCCAAAACAAAAACTTCGATGTAAAAACTAACCACACCCAGGATGAAACGCTGGAGAGGCAGAAGCACTTTGTCTTGAATTGATATCGAGAATTATATATAAAAACATGTGTAATGGCGTTTATTTTATATCGTTAAAACGAAGGCATCAGACCTGAATTTAGTGAAAATTGTTCGCACGTTTATTTTATGACATGCTGATGAATAATTTATGGTAACATTTATTTTGATTGTTGAAACAAACTATTTGGGGGGGGGGGGTTTGTGGCATTGCCCTAGACTTCGTGTCATATCCATATATCCCTAGATCTTCGCTGATTTCCATAGAAAACGGGAATTTCCCTAGCAGCGGTAGCCCTGCTTATGCTGGAAGAAATATTGCCGGTAAACGGCGACATAGCGCGGCTCAAAATGTGGAAGCTCAAGGCAGGGTATATTGAGTGAAGGGTAGGACGAAATTTGGTAGGAATTTCTAGTATATCTACTAGAAATCCTACTGTATGTGGTCGGGACTAGCAAAAGTTAGTTCAAACTAGAATATGGTAACGCTTATGGTTGGCAGTTGTGACGCGCACGTGACATTCATTTCTTAGATTTATAAAATTATAGGTTTTAGGGGCCGATACATTCAATTAGCTATTAATAATTGATTATGCAAACATTCAAGAATCTACATCATTCAATTTTAGCCAAAATCACGCGGCGCTCCCATGATTCGAACTCACGACCCTCGGATCCGTAGCCCGATACGCTACCGACTGCGCTACCGAGGACCGCGCGCCGACGATCGGAGAGGCGGATCGCGGGTGCTGGCGTGCAGGGAAATCTTTACCCTGTACGCCGTAGAAGATCGGCTGGGTTTCGTGAAAAATTGTAGAGGAATTGTCGAAAGAAAGTTCATCAATCTATCATTTGAGACTAAGAACCATTGATTCCTTCAAAGGTTGACCGAGATATCGCTCGCTGAAAACAGGCCATTTAACATGTAAACCCTATGGGCTGGTAGGAAATGTACGCCGTGGAGCAGCAGTGCTACCAACTAACTTCGGCGGGGGCCGGCTCAAGGTGCCTATCAGGGGGTGTCGAAGTCTAGTAGGAAAATCTGGCAAATTCCCTGCGTGACGTCACGTCGGGGATGACCGACGGCACCTTGCACTGAAAGATACGGCAGAACGGCTATTTTTGAAAAAATGATTAAAAATACTGTTGTGCTGTTATGACGCATAATACGCTTATCAGCATGTTCCTCATCATGTGATAAAGGCATATCCGTGGTCGAAAATAGCTGAGCCCCTCCCAATTTCCAACCACCGACCTCATAAGCAAAGGATGTAAGCGTAATCCTTAAGGGCGACTTTCCTATACATATCCGTACATATGCGTCCTTATGGAAATCGGTAGTGTGGCGATTGGCGACACCTGGTGGCTGCTTTTCTGCTGTATGTAGGCATTGGGGTTTTGCCAGATGTGGTTCCTACTGCTACACCACAATGTTGACCCAATACTAGAAAAGTTATTTTGCTAGTAAAAGGCAAGCAAATTGAAAGTTGATTTATAAAATTGCTTAAAAATGATTACGAGATAATAATAAAGAAATTTTGATTGAATAATTATTTAAATAATCAACCGTGAAACTATATTCTGGTAGGTTTAGTAGAAATAAGTCCGTGCAACCTTGTATTTAGGGCCTTGGTGCCTATCGTGTTCTCCAGGAAATGACGCAAAATGCCTCAGCAGGCCAACTTTAAGACGGAAACATCACCCAGGCATCGCCTGCCCAATGTCCCGGTCAACCCGGCTATGGAAGGCGACTGAAGCAGCGTTACACGCAGGAGTGGGTGGAGGACATGGCATGCCGAATGGAGGACAGCGCTGCCACCAACTGCACGAGTTCCAAGCTGCTCGGGGGAATTCATCTTATCGGCAGACAATTGCCGGTACTGTGCACAATGCACATGCATTGAGCAAGGCCGTATGAGAGGTATAGAGAACATTCGGAGAACACTTCGTCGTCACGAAGCACCGTGCAAGTCCGACAATCAATACTTTACAATTCACATTGACGCTACTGGCTCGGTTTCAATACAGATCGTCAGTAAGGGGATTAGGCGGCCGTACTTGTACGCGGTGTTGGCGGGCGGCGGACCGGAGACAAGACTGATATCCCGTGACGCACCTCCTGGCTGAGTCTCACACTGTGCCAATGCTCACTTCCTTCCACAGCTCAGTCGTGACTACCACTTGGTGACGACTAATCAGTTTTCGCCACCCAGGGCTCATGGCTCTATACTGCCAAATAGGAGGGCTCCGGGAGGCAGATGACATCATGGGGTGTCAAGGTTTTGTCGATTAGTAAGACCAACCTGCTTATTGTGGGTACTGGCCAGAACCTCTAGAAACCCTCATCCTTTTCCCTTACAATATCCGGTCACACACTACAACCATCCTCCTTTGTGAAGATGCTGGGAGGGACTGTCGACTCAACCATATCCTGGGAAAAGCACATTTCAAATGTTGTCAAAAAGTGCAATTCCGTCCTATGTTTGTATAAAATTCGTCATCATCTTACCTCCGGGACCCGTAAGCTCCTTATCCAGTGCCATGTTTTCCCCCACATCCTTTACTGCCTCTCCGTCTGGGGCGGGGCCGCTCGCTGTCATTTACATAAGGTGCAGAAAATCCTGAATTTTGATGCTGGGGTCGTCTCCGGGGCGCGGGTTTCTGAACATATTTCACCGGTGTTGAGAGCCCTCGGCTGGCATGACAACGCTGATCTTTCATCTTGTCCACCATGACTGCTCCACTATGTTCAGGGCGGAGTGACCCTTGCGCTCCGGAGGCGATCCGCTCCCTATTCACTAGGCGAGCCGCTGTGTCGCAACTCGCAGCGCTCATCGCGGGCAACGTGTGCCGGTGTACTGGAGCTGCCGGCTTACCGGCTGTCGCGCCGGGCCTTGTCGTACCGAGCGGCCTCGTCCTGGAATCGCTGCCGCCTGCCACCACCGACTCTCGAACTAGAGCGGAGTTTGAGTTTGTTTGTCATCCTGATTTAAATGGCTTTGTTCGTTGAAAAATCGCTTAAAACTTGGTCTGAACTTTGTTGTGGTGCCTACAGAGTAAAAAGAATCAGCTTTATGACAGTAATGTGGCCTGGGGAAGGAGGTAATTTTGGGCCGTGACGTCACATATTTGAAAGTTTGTGTTTGGAATATGGGGAGCCTAAGATGTTTAGTGAAAAATAAATGCCAGAACCGTGTTCCTGGTCATCCAATCTATAAAGTCGGGCACAATTTAACTGGTTTTAACAACATTTTAGGTGGGATAGTCCCTTTAACCCGCGCCGTGCTGGGGGGGGGGGCGTTTTTACGCCCCCCCCCCCTCAGGTTTTTCGCGAATATCTCAAAAACGGCGGCGCGCAGCGCCGCCGTTTTTGGTACACGTGTTCCTACATCATTTCCGCACATGTTGTGAAAATTTCAGACCTAGGCCGTTCAAGGTCAGGTCACCAGGTCACGTCAAGTGACCTTACCTCAGAAAAAGTTCAAAGGCTCGCTATAGCTACACCGACTGAACGATCACTTTGAAACTTTCAGCGATTGATATGAGTAACAGTATGTATAAAATGTATATCTCGGATTTTTGATATCTGTGACCTAAGGTCAGGTCAATTTTGCGACCTCTCCATTATAAGTCAATGGGAGAAAATTGAAATGCGCCTCTTTTGGACGAATATCGTTCAAAACGCTCTCAAACATCGGTTCATAGGTAAACATGACACACTGAATAGGAAAAATGCACCTGTGACCCCTCTGTGTGCCCCTGAGGTCATCTCAGGTCATGAACGGTCGCCAGCAGTTTTTTGGCTATAACTTTTGATAGAGACGTGCTAGAGCGGTGAAAACACGTCAGATGTGTTCAGCTCGACGATACGGATCGACTGATATGCAACATGACCCTTTTCGGTCAGGTCATGACCTTGACCTGAGGTCAAATTTTCAAAATGACCTTTCAAGGTCAACAAATAGTTCATTCGACGCGTCTCGACGAGAGGAACACGATGCTGGCAAAAGTAATGTCATGGCGCTTATGAGTCAAAAGTTATTGACGAAAAAACGTTTTTCGTAAAAACGGCTATTTTTGGAGTTTCTGCCCTCTGGAGGCTAAACCATTGACCTGAGGTCAAATCTGAGAACATTACTCAGAAAGGTCTGTAAAAGGGCTATCGAATGCGCTTTTCCGCGGCGCTGTAGCTCTATCGGTTCCCGAGATAGCCGTTGGCAGTTTCCAAAATGTTGAAATAGTCAACATTTTACCTTTGGTGACCTCTGGTGACCTGACCTTTGACCTGACCCAAAAAATGACCGAAGTGTTTTCGTCCTTATTTTTGACGCTCTTTCGATTGCCGCTTACCGCGTGTCGCTACGTGGCCCAGGAGCCGAGTTAGACGGGGGGGGGGCGTGAAAACGCCCCCCCCCCAGCACTCGGCGGAAAGTTCAGGCCACCAGCACGGCGCGGGTTAAACTCTACATGTGACTAGCGTTTTGGTATTTTAGTACAATGTGTATGCGTGTGTGTGCTTGTGTGTTATATGTTTTTACTATTGTCATTGACTAGAAGCTGACACTAATCCATCATTGGAATGCTTCGCTAATACAATAAACGAATACGAATATACGAATACGAATACGGATTATAAGGACATAGCTGTGCAGCAAAGTGTCTTTTTTAGGCTCTCAGGGAGCCCAAACGTTAAAGTGACCATCCCACCTTAACATTAGTTTTGAGTTGAGATAGCCAAATCGCTGAGTGTATTCAAACAAAGAAAACAGTACAAACATGCACCTCAAATAGGTATACAAATATGCACAGATAACTACAGCTAAGGCTGAGCTAGACACGATAAGTCAGGACACTGAGTAACACCGCGCATGAGGTATGGAGCCAGGTCTGGGTCCGCCAGAGGGTCGCGGCTCAGATCGACACCTTGTAGCACAAAACTTGCCCTCATTTCCTCATATATCTTTCTATACATTATAAGGCGAGTAGAGATTGAGCTGATGGATTTTGAGGGTGATGATGGTATGTCTTGGTGTCCGGCAAAAGAGTGGGATGCTGATGGTGTGTCGTAGTCGTGGGTTTCAAGCGCTGGGGATGGTGGTGCTGTTGGGTTGGATTGAGCTGGTGATCGTGGCTGAGGGAGGGTGTGAGAGAAGTGGGCCTGAGTGTTACGGGTGTCATGATAAGTCTGTTGTTTCGGTGTATGATGTGGAGCTGCACGTGGTGGTGAGGTTTGGTTGGCGGGGCTCATGGAGGAGGAAAGATCAGCAGAGCCTCTTATTGCTACCGCGTTTCCGCGGATGACGGCAATAGAAATTTTTTGCCATAACCAGGCCGTCTCGCGCCTCTCGCCGGTTACTGCTGTGATCCTACGGCCGAGTTCCTGCACTAGGTTGATGGCACTGGGGCCAACAACGCCTGATGTTTCGACCGCCAATGGAACGAAAATGTACTGGGATGATAAGGAGGCGTACCGCTGCACCTTTCGATCCTCTGCGGCCCGGGCCGCTGATCCTGGTTTTATTGCCGATTTTGTCAGGCTGCTTTCAGCAAAAGTATCTGTGCATGTCGCGTCCCAGATCAGGCATTTTCCGCCTTTAAAAGGGAATGTGGTAAGCCCGTCAGGACGCTTGCCGTCACCTCTGTCAAGGCCAGTAGGCTCGAGGACGGACGGGACGCCAGATGCAGCGAGGCTGCGCTTCACCAAATCGTTCAGCTCGGCATGACGGGGGAATCGACCAGCACTTTTGCTGCAGGATAAGGCGTGATGACCCAACCTGTCAACCGGGCGGCTGCATAGGCGACAGGCATGAGGCTCACTTATAGCGGCGCCAAGACGGAGAGCCACTGCTATTCTTACGGATTCCGGGTCCAAAAGAAGACCAAGGCTGGGGACCGGTACTGCTTGAAGCCATGCGGCTGTGTGGGGCTGGGTGGCGGCAAGTAAACGAGCTCTGTGGATTTGATTTGTTTCGCGGAGTAACTGTTTGTAGCTAGCCTCCGATGCCAGGTCGTCCCAAGCCCTCTGCTGTCCTGGCATAGAGGGGTCGGGGAGTGTTGCCTCACCGATTAGAGGGAGGAGTCGGTCAAGCGCAGGTTTCCTGGCCAGTGTGACATCATACATGTTTCCTAGATTGCAAAGAATTGACGAAACGAGAGAGGATGCCTCAGTCAGAGATGCTAAGTGACAGGGAAGAGCTAAACGTTCGACTGATCTAACGCCTAGACCCCCGTACCGAACCGGGAGGGAAGCCTGTGTCCAAGCCTCGTCTCTTATACTGACATTGCATATGTCTGTGAGCGCCGATCGCGTAATGGCGTCGATGGCCTGCAGTCCCGTGCTATCTAAGTACATGGGACTGGATCGCAGGAGATATTGCAGTCGGGGCGCTGCTAAGTAGTGGGTTAAAAAGAATAAGGCCGTATGGGTGTCTAGGGAGAGGATGCGTTTACAGAGTGTTTTAATTACATCTTTGGCGTTGTTTGTGGCAGTGGCTATGCTTGAATCATGAAGAGGTGAGCCCAGTAGGGTTAGGTTGTGCAAGGGAGTTTCTGTTATACCGGGAAGAGCACTTATAACTTCGTCGATGGTGGTGGCGCATTTATCAGATGACCGATTACCCAGAAAGGAGAATTCACATTTTGAACTGTTCAATTCGAGGCCGAGCTCGGGTAATTCTTGGCAAAGCAGACGGAGGTCGGACGCAACGACACTGGCTGACCCAGCGAGGGTTGCGTCATCGAGATACCAGATATTCAGTGGAGATTGTAGACGTCTTGCGCAGGAGTCGACGGCCAAGGCAAAACCTATTGGGCCGAGCGGATCGCCTTGCTGTACACCAGCGCATGACATAATCACGTCGCCTTCTATGCATAAGGGGGTGGGTGTGCTGTATGCTTGGTACAGAATTCGGTATGTTTCTGGACTACGATCGGCTACGCTCGTAAGCATTACATCCCTTCTGATTGTGTTAAAAGCATTTCGCACATCCACTTTAACTAGTACAGAGGGTGCGGAGGTATCTTGTGCGCGATATATACACTCGCGAACCGCGTGCACGGCTGCCTCACATCCTAAGCGGGTTCCTACTCCTAGCTGGATCGGCCTGAGCTCCGGGCCAAGAACGCATGACATATGGTGAGCAGCAATGCGGCAGGCCAAGCGGCGAAATACACTTCCTACGGCAATAGGGCGTATACCACCGTCCTTCTTTCGAAGGGCAAAGAGTGCAGCGCCATAGAAGGCGCCGTGTGCACACTCCGGGATGCGTCCCGCCAGCGCTAGATTGGTTAGTGCGGTTAAAGATGTCAGAAGGCGGCGGCCCGGCTCTGCGGCGTGGGTGGATATGAGCTGCCGTAAATGAAGTGGTCTTAAGCCGTCCAGACCTCCAGCTGAACCGATAGCCAAATTGGTGGCCATGGCCTGCAAATACCGGTTTGAGCACTCACAGCATTGAAAAATGCTTTAATTCGGAGATAAGGAATTATTTCAAACTTGCCGTTTTCGGATTCTAAGGGGCAAATGCATTGGAATGCCCCCTTAGAATTTGTGACGTCAGCGGTGATCTAACGATTTTAAAACCTTAAACTACAACTATACTAAACTAAACCTTTAACTATATATAACTAAAACCTAAACTATAGTCCATTTTTTTTTGCAAAAGGCTCATGGCCCGAAGTATTATTTTGGAGTTGGCACGTGCGAGACGCTAGAAAATAACGCAAGCTGAGATGAGATGAATCTCGGCCAGGGGGGTCGAAGTCTAGTTCATACTAGACTGGCAACCCCACGGCTGACGTCACGATCCCCAGCGTGACTTCACAGCCCCAGGGCATTGACCCATTGAAGCTTGCAATATTTGATGGTGCTTACAGACAAACTGAACAAAGCTTGTACGTAACAAAAGAGTCATGCTTCTACGCTCGATAATGTGTTTATTGTGTTTTTAGCAGATAAAGCAGACAAAAATTGTTCAAAGGCAGAAACAGCGAGGTGTACGCCAGTCGCCACGCATCGATCTCATCGCATATGGTGCCCCAAGAGGCGCACGATTGCACCCGTGACCCCTCTTTATGTCCCTAAGGTCATTTCAGGTCAAGAATGGTCTCCAGCAGTTTTTTGTTACGGAGCGGGCGAAGCGAGCGTAGTCTTTCCTTAGATTAACGGAAATTTCTGAGCATGAGCGGCCGGCCGGCCGTGGTCACGCTTTTGCGAGGCTTATATCTCAGCAACCACTTGACCGATTTACACGCGGTAATTTTTGTAGGGTAGCTTCATTCCTTCTACCAAGTATTGGACTATTGCCGATGCATGTGGGTGACCGCTTATGCACGTGCCACGTGCAAAACGAAGAGGTGTCACTTTTGTAATTGTTGCAATATCTCGGTAACTACTTGGCCGATTGCGCTGAAAGTTGGCATGTAGGTAGGCACCCACTAGGCAATGCATATCCATGTGCCAGAGTTGGGGTGCTGCTGCACGTGCGCACGTGCAGGGGTCGATTCCAAATCTCGAGAACGGCTGGACCGATGGCGCTCAAATTTGGCACATGGTTAGGGACCGGTTAGTAGGGTTCCGTGCAAAAATCAGTTGGGACCCATTTTGCACGTGCGCACGTGCAGGGTGTCGATTCCAGATCTCGAGAACGGCTGGGCCGATTGTGCTCAAATTTGGCACATCGCTAGAGACCGGTTAGTAGGGTGCCGTGCACAAGTCAGCTGGAGGTACCCCCTCGAAATTTCGCACGTGCAAGGCTCACCCTCTCGCTCGCTCCGTTAGTCGCCCATAAGGCGTTATACTGGTTTTACCGTAACCTTTGACAGAGATATGATTATTGATTAAACAGCAACAAAAATACATTAGATGTGTTCAGCCCAACGATACAGATCGACTGATATGCATTACGGCATTTTCCGGTCAGGACATGACCTGGAAATGAGGTAAAATTGTCGAAATGACTTTTTGTGGTCAATTCAAAGTTTATTTGACGCGTATTGACGAGAGGAGCACGTTTATCTGCATTTTGCCGGCGTAAAGTCTCATGGAAATCCGTTGAATAAAGTTTAGGTCTGCGGAGTCGGAGTCGGAGTCGATCGGCGTCGACAGTTTTGCCCGGAATCAGAGTCTTAATCGACATGTCATTGCTCAAATTCGTGGTCTTCGTCTGTTTGCGGAAAATATTACGGTCGGTGACCTTTCCAAGACCGATGTTTAACCCGCGCCCCACTGGGGGGGGGGGGGGCTATTTATAGCCCCCCTCCCGTTTTTCTGCAATAACTTCCAAACCGCTTGACGTATCGACGCCAAACTTTCAGTACCTTCGGATGCATCAATTTGACACCTTGTGTCAAAATTTGAACTTCGTACCTACTATAGGTCGGCCGGAAATGACGTCAGAGTGACGTCATGTTCGGCCAATTTTGACGCAAAACATTGAACCACGGCAATCGCTCCCAAGAGCTCAGTTTTTAAGCTAGATCCAATTTCTTTGCATGA
Organism: Amphibalanus amphitrite; assembly: GCF_019059575.1. NCBI lineage: Eukaryota > Metazoa > Arthropoda > Thecostraca > Balanomorpha > Balanidae > Amphibalanus > Amphibalanus amphitrite. The sequence goes on from NW_024882066.1 coordinate 305,316, forward strand.
GAGGACTCAGAATAGACTGCGCTCTCAAACTGCAATCTCGGATTTTCGAAATTTTGAAAATTTCGAAAAGTTTATATAATAAAATTCAAAATTTATATTTTTACATTTTTTTCAATTTTTTTTGACTTTTCGAAAAAAACCGGAATATATGTGATAGAACGCATTATTATGACTAATTCTAGCAAGTTTTAGCTAAATATCTTCAAAAATGGCCAAGTTATACGCATTATTGCAAAAAATTAACAATTATTTATTTTTCAAATCAATTTTTCAGCACGAATTTGACATCGTACCCCAACATAAATAGCACCATCGTGTTCCTAAGCTCAAACTGCATCCAATAGACACCTTTTTTGTTGAAAAATTTTAACTTCAGAATTTGACCTTATTTGACCTGAAAGTGACCTGACCTAAGCTAAATTTGACTCAAAATGACCTCGAATGACACAGACGACATCAAATTCGAAATGTTTGGCCTAAATGGACCATAAAACATGTGTCACGTGACCGACGGATGATATAATATTTTCGTGACCTGTGATGACCTGACCTTGACCTGAAAATCAAAGTACAAGTTTGTTACCCTCAGAGTATCTAGAGCATCTGTTCACGAGTGTGTGGACCAAAAATGAGCCTGATCTGACTTGTAAGACGGCGGCCAGAGCCCAAAACGTGAAGAAGCCAAAATGCTAATAATTTTTACTTTGACCTGACCTGTGACGTCATCGGTGACCTCGAGGTCAATGAAATTAGGTTTCGCTCGACAGTTTTGCCGGGGCTATCAGACGCCGTTTGAATTTTGACGATCGGCCTAGTAGTTTCGGAGTTAGGAGGGGGGGCTATGAATAGCCCCCCCCCCCCCCCAGTAGGGCGTGTTATACGCAGACCCCAGTGGGGCGCGGGTTAAGCTGAGTTCCTGTTCATCTTCCTGTTTTGGATGAGCTTTTGAGTGTGAAAAGCAAAAGGGGGCGGCTGCACCCGAAACTGCTTTTATTCACAGACATGTTATTTATAACCACAGTTCTGACCGGGGTCGGAGTCGGAGTCGATTTTGGAAACCAGAGCCGGAGTCAGTCGGAGTCACCGAAAATCAATCGACTCCGCAGACCTGGCAGGGTTGCGGAGTCGAAGTCGGAAATAGAGTCGGCTGGAGTCGATAGGTAATGTATGCCCGCAGTCGGAGTCGAAGTTGGTTTTTGGAAGCCGTAGTCGGAGTCGGAGCCAGAGATACCGAAAATCCATCGACTGCGCAGCCCTGGACTTATAACGGTACCGAAATGAGCTGCTGTTGGAATGTCAAGTGTGTTCACACGATTTTCAGGCACCAGAATCTGCATCTTAGATCGTGAAATGGTCATTTCATGGCTTCTGGTTTCTAGTCAAGATCTGGTAGCCAGCGGTTCCAAAGTTCCCAGGCATTCTCTGGTTCTCTGGCGCCTCAGGTCTCTTGATTTCTCAACCTGTCGGCTGTCTCAACCGTTCACGGTTTTCTGAAAGCTTCTGAGTGGCGGCTCTTCCACCAGCTATAAGCTGGTTGTTTCGTGGTTCTTGACTTATAGCTAAACTTCTGATTCTCAGACAATTTATGATCGATCACACTTAGATCACAAGGATGCTTCTACCGGGATAAAAACAGATATCTCTGTGTATCATTCACTTTACCACCAGGGACTGGCGACTTGCATTCTGTATAACATGATAAGTCTTTATTCTTATTTCTTTACGCGCTGAAATAAACCACCTGTGTCTGGAACCATGATATGATAAAGTAAAAATATTATGCCAAAGCTAGATAAATTAGATGAGCCCCGAAATACAGGAAAATATCCAAAGAGCTTGTTTTACCTTATTTCATAACAAAACTATCTGCAAATACGAGATAGCGTCCTTAGCAACCGCCCATCGGCCCCCGGTCAACAGACATGGTAGCCCAAATCTAGTCGGATATGAAAATTCTTCTAAATCCATAGACTTTAATGCTAAATTGACTATATTTGAGAGGGTTTTATGAAGATACATGACCAGATACAGAAAAAAGCGAGATGCTATCTTGTAGAATAAATCGTCTACTATCTGCGACTTTTGAAGCGTTTTCAATCTGAGGTACGGAAATCGTGTTCCCAAGAGACTGAAAGTATCCATGCTTTACTAGACCCAATGGCAAAAATTCGGAATTTGAAGAAATTGGCCCTTTTTACGTCTGATTTATGAAAATTCTAGACAGGATATATAAAAACCCGAGATGCTATCAGGTGGGAAATTTCATTTTCTATTACCGCTTTTTGAAGTGTTTTTCGATCTGAGACCGGCAAACCGTGTTCCCAAGAGACTGAAAGTAACCCTGTTCTACAGCAAGACAATGGCAGAATTTTAATATTTGATGGAAGATATCTTAGGTGATAAAAACCTTACTACTAATTGCAATGCTTCATTGGAAAGCTCAACACTGGCACTATCATCGGTCTTGGCATTGCTGTGTCACAGAACAACAAGAAATAACGTTTTGAAGCCTTTAAATATTGACTTACTTTCATCGACGGGCTCGATCCCCATCACCACCAACAATTTTCCGGGAAGTCAGGATTTTGCAGATATTTAAGCCGAATTGCTGAGCTGTGTTAATACTACGGCACATTTAAGAAATACACATTTTAAAACTGCTTTTTTCTTAGCATGAGTTAGGTCTCAGAAACAGCAATATGTCAATATAATGAGGAAAAATAAGTGCAAATGCTCGCGCAAGAGAGTATCCTTAGCTCCCTAGCAACCACCTAGCAACGTAAGGCAAAATAGTAAACAACTCCTGTTGATATCAGGTACTCAGCCTTGGAAGCACACTAAGACGGTCAATATACTGGGCTTCATACTGAATTTTGCATACCAGAATGGATATTTCCAACTAAAATTATTTGTTCGCGAAATTTATCTTTGTTGCCCTACTATTTTTCGTAAAACCGAGATATACAAACTTCATGATATCAAAAATAATATTGTGATAATGAAAACCGCCATATAAAACAAGATAATTGCTGAGATCATGCCTACTAAACTTGGTCCTACCCCTAATTCAATATACCCTGCCGCCCATAGCAACGTGTTTGTCTGAACCACGCATCTGGAAAATTAAGTAGATACTGGATAAGTCGACTAGAGTTTGGTCAAAACTACACTGAATTTGATTGGTAAATTCCTTTTTAATGACCTCCTTACAAATTATTTATGTTTTTGATGTATTTAGCTTGATACAAATTTTCGGCCACGGGCCTTGATCACATATCAGTTTAAACTGATATCGTTTAAACTGATATGTGATCAAGGCCCGTGGCCGAAAATTTGTATCAAGCTAAATACATCAAAAACATAAATAATTTGTAAGGAGGTCATTAAAAAGGAATTTACCAATCACCTACATGCCTTACATACAAAGAGCACTACAAGAATTAAAAGTAATTGAACCGAATGGTACACTGAATTTGATTTCGAAATGGATTTTTGTGAATCAAATGTAAAGTGACTTATTACGGAGCGAGCGAAGCGAGCGTAGTCTTTCCTTAGATTAACGGAAATTTCTGAGTATGAGCGGCCGGCCGGCCGGCCGTGGTCACGCTTTTGCGAGGCTTATATCTCAGCAACCACTTGACCGATTTACACGCGGTAATTTTTGTAGGGTAGCTTCATTCCTTCTACCAAGTATTGGACTATTCCCGATGCATGTGGGTGACCCCTTATGCACGTGCCACGTGCAAAACGAAGAGGTGTCACTTTTGTAATTGTTGCAATATCTCGGTAACTACTTGGCCGATTGCGCTGAAAGTTGGCATGTAGGTAGGCACCCACTAGGCACTGCATATACATGGGCCAGAGATGGGGTGCTGCTGCACGTGCGCACGTGCAGGGGTCGTTTCCAGATCTCGGGAACGGCTGGACCGATTGCGCTCAAATTTGGTACACGGTTAGGGACCGGTTAGTAGCGTGCCGTGCACGAGTCAGTTGGGACCCATTTTGCACGTGCGCACGTGCAGGGTGCCGCTTCCAGATCTCGAGAACGGCTGGGCCGATTGTGCCCAAATTTGGCACATCGCTAGAGACCAGTTAGTAGGGTGCCGTGCACAAGTCAGTTGGAGGTACCCCCTCGCAATTTCGCACGTGCAAGGCCCACCCTCTCGCTCACGGGTGGAGAACGTTTGAAAAAGTTACCCCGGCCGGCGACCGAAAGTCAGAAAGACGATGATGCTCAAATATTTGTCAACGGTTATCAACAAACCCCTATTCTGTGGCATAGAATAATGGATGTCTGCCGTTTGTACGTTTTTAGAGAAAACTGCTGCACGCAGGTGCGGAAGATTTCGTAATTGTAACAACAATTTTGCAACACGCCTTAAAATTTCGGACGCATGTCACCTAGTGCTAGGTCAGGTCATCAGGTCAAATTTGCTAGATGATCGTTCTAAAAATGCCAGCATGCCCTTTGCAAAGCTTATTCCGTGGAAGTTGCAACCTTCTCACGCAAAACAAAATGTCAAATTTGACCGTTTTGACCCTCTTATTGATTTGAGCTCGTACCTGAAATATAATTCGCGACTGATCCTTAAACGAATAATTGAATGTTTTGTTTGCAGATCTATGGTCTATGATGATCCTGATCTATGGTGATTTTATTATTGAGCTTGCCTAAAACATGACCAGATTTCTCTGGTCACGTTAGTCGTTCTTTCAAACGTCGTTCCGCTTCTCGCCTCGTAGCCCAGTAGCCGAGTTAGAAGGAGCGTGAAAAGCCCACCTCTCGACTCAACGTGTTACGATAAGACCACCACCCTGGCGCGGGTTAAGTTGGGGAGCCTTAAGCCCCAGCAGCTCGTCCTTCTATCTCACTGATATTACCCTCGTCCTGTCTTGTGATGTTATTACAGTCCCATCTTACGATAACGGCCCTTAAATATGATTTACTTCTGTTTGTTGAAACATGTCGGGCTCCGCGGTGAAAAGACTTAAAAACATACATAGAAGCTCCAAAATGAAAATAAAGTAAATTTTCAAGAACTTTTCAAGGTAGATAAGAATAATGAGAGACGCTTTTATACATAGATGGCAGTTCTTTTCGTATGGAGACAGCTTTTAGGATTTACAAAAGTGGAAAAAGTTACCCCGGCCGCGCCGGGGTCGGCTGAAAGTTACCCCGGCCACGGCCGGGGTGGCCGGGGCAGGTTCTCCACCCATGCTCTCGCTCGCTCCGTTAGTCGCCCCAAAAGGCGTTATACTGGTTATTTCCTTTCAAATTTTCATACTATTAGAAAACATGCTTGTTTGCTCTATATTTGTAAAGAAACAACTGCAAGGACGAAATATCACGACAAATTCTAGTACCTTGTTGGTAGGAAACTTCGTCCAACCTTATGTTTTAGGGCCTTGAATCTCGGCCATTTTTGAAAGCTAAGTACAGCTGCAACAGAGCAAGTTGTTCAATTTAGCTTATAAATCGTGTCGCATTGCAGAATGTTAGTAAATTCATAAATTTGAGCCATTCTGTTGATTTTGCATGCAAATTTAACGTCACTCCTAGAGTAACATTGATTCCACAGCCAGCTCATCACTTGAGAAACTAGCAAGCGGCAAATATTTAAACATTCAAGACAGAATCTGTCGGGGGCCGGAATTCTGAACGGCAAGCTTATGGAAAACATGCCATTGTTAGCTGCTGAACCTGGTGACGTTCCATATTGTTGTCTTACATTGTGTTCTCGCATGCTACGTACAAACTTCAGTCGTCTTTTAAGTTTTTCCAGATTTAGTAGGCGCATACCCGACTTCTTCCCAATGCAGAAATCGATCGATCAGCATTGTAATAAATCGGCAGATACGCTGGCTCATGTTTCTTTTGTACTCAACAGAAATAAACGTAAAACAAAATGCCAATCGGTGTGTTACTTTTGTAGGTCTGCAAACAGGTCATCCACGTGATCATCTTAATCATTTGTTTAGTGCCTATGGCTAGACCCCGTGTGGAAGCATTTTCGATTCACATTTCCTCATTATGAGTCGTATGTCTATACATTATGAGTCGTATGTCTTTTTTTCAAACTATCGCAAGTCAGAGACCAGCCGACCGAGCCGACGAGACTGATTTCGAAACGTGCAAGCCGGTGTTCGTTGAATTCTGTAAAAACCATCACTTTGCACGTGACAATTCTAAAATCGATTTCCGGGCCGTGCGCCTTTTGAAATAAAATGGACTATAACATCTTTGCTAAGCAATGGCGGTAGGTATATGCTATTTGCGCACAACATCTGCCGCACTTCCAAAATGAAGTCGCTAGGAACAGCGGAGATTCCAAAAAGTAAACAAAAGTACAAGTCTAATATCTTGAAAACCGGTGAATATTTTTCGGTGAAATTTGGCAGATTTCGTTTTTGCTCTTTCTGAACCGAGCGACATCACTTTCATGCCAATTCATTAACTTTTTTTGAAGGTGGGAGGGTCCCTTTAAACCGCGCACCGACGAGGGAGGGGGCGGTTAACCGCCCCCCAGGTTTTTCGTGAATGAATTTGGCATGACTTGAATTTTACACATGTTGTGCAAGTTTCTGCCTTTCAAGGTCAGGTCACCAGGTCACTTAAAATGACCCAACCTCAAATCACCTTCAACTTTGTCGCCGTGTCAGGGCTACAGTAGATGACGGAGGCCTTTGAAAGTCGTAGGATTTAATGAGGTCATTGATGACTAATTTCAATATCGCGGAATTTTGATATGGATGACCTAAGGTCAGGTCAATTTATTGACCTCCCTGTTATAAGTCAATGGAGAAGTCATCACTAAAACGCGTCGGAATGGCCCAATATACCATGAATGATTAATATACGATCAACCTTGACTACCTTGGGGCCTTTTTTGCTCTTGGGTAACTGTAAGGTCATGTGACGTCATCAAGGGTCACCACAGGTTTTTTGCCAAAAACTCCTTACAGAAACGAGATACAGCCGTGCGGATTGTTTCATTGTGTTCAGCTCGTCAAAGCGCATCGAATGATTTCGCATTCGCATCGAACCAAGGAACCTTGAGGTCACGTGACCTGAGGCAAACCTTTGATCTTGACTTTTCGAGGTCAACACATGTGATTCGATGCGGATCAACGCGAGGATCACGATGGTGCCATGAGTTTGTTACTAGCTTGGCTACTGCGAAAGTTATTCGAGAAAAACCTCATTTCTAGCACCGCCATTTTGACTGACCCCTGTAGCTTCATTTTTGACCTGACCTGAAAATAACCTTTGTAAAAATTGTAGACCTTGTCCGTTCGTACCCCACGCCGTTTACCGCTTGTCGCTATCTTGCTTCGTTCTTCTCATCTCAGGGGGATCAGAGAACTTCAGATCTCAGGGGGGGCGGTCACCCGCCCCCCCCCCGTCGGTTTTAAGTTGGCGCAGACCCCTGTCGGTGCGCGGGTTAGCAATTGATTAACTTACCAATAGAAAGAGCTGATGGTAAGACCGAAAATGCGCAATAGTATACTGCCTTTGCCAACGGAGTTTAAAGCGAGAGTGCCGGCTTTGTCGATAGCTGTGCGCCACGTACTCCGGTCCAAGGCTCTATGTATATTTCGGTCCGTATGTATTGTCCTCCGCTGTAAATACACGTGCTATCGGTCCGAAATAATTGTTGACAGCTGTTGGCTGTCGGTCTGCTTTCAGCCCTGGCCGGTGGCGACGCGGAGTGGGGCGGACCGCGTCTGGTGCGCCAGCCTCCTCGGGAGGTGACCTTCAGCAACAGCTCGGGGGCTGAGGTCAGCTGCCAGGTGGCGGGCACGCCCCGACCTCAGGTCACCTGGGAGGGGCGCCACGGAGCCGCCGTCACCGCTGTCCCCGGCCTCCGGTGAGCCAGACGCGCCCAATTAGCCCCACTCGGATCGGTAATGTCCTTAACCACCAGTTGCCAGTTGGTATGTGCATGTATCACGTGCGCACATCGGTGCGGTTGCCGGTTTCCAATGCAGGCAATTCATCTCTTAGGTCACTCTTAAAGGGACTATCCCACCTTTAACATGGGGTTTGAGTTGAGATAGCCAAGTTTGCGGCGAGGTTCAGAAACCACTATCTATCTAGGCTGCAACCCCCGCGGCCTCTTGGTGTTGAAGAAATTCGTTCCCTTCATTTGAAAATGGGCCTTGTACAAGGCCCTATCTTCAACATGGAGCGACCGTTAGTGTGACGTCACCTCGTTTAGTCATTCTGATTTAAGTGGGTTTGTTCGTTGAAAAATCGCTTAAAACTTGGTCTGAACTTTGTTGTGGTGCCTACAGAGTAAAAAGAATCAGCTTTATGACAGTTATGTGGCCTGGGGAAGGAGGTAATTTTGGGCTGTGACGTCACATATTTGAAAGTTTGTGTTTGGAATAAGGGAAGCCTAAGATGTTTAATGAAAAATAAATGCCAGAACCGTGTTCCTGGTCATCTAATCAATAAAGTCGGGCACAATTTAACTGGTTTTAACAACATTTTAGAAGGTGGGATAGTCCCTTTAACCCTCGCCGGCCGAGGGGGAGGGGGCGGGTGCCGCCCTCCCCCATAAGGGTTTTTCGCGATAGCTCCAAATACGCTGGCGATAGAGAGCTGAAAGTTTGTATACCTGACCTTTGATTCAAGCCGGATCTTTTGACACCACCGCATTTTCGGGTCAGGTCAGGTCACTGACCCATGACGTCATAAGTGAACCTCTGCACGGTCTTCAGATGTCGCAACTTCGCAACGCCCTCACTGCCAGAGGAGCTTTCACAGGGAAATGATGTAACAGAGTAAAAATGTTTGGTTCTTTGTCGCCAAGCCGCCCTCCGCCGTGCGTCCGTGGGTATGTGTGTCGGAATTTGCATCTCCTCTGTCCGTTGCCATGGCGACGCCGCGCGACGCGACGCGGCGAGAGACGCGGCGGGAAGGCAGTCGAGCTTGGGAACCCGCGGGGGGATGTCGTCGCGGTTTAAGTGGCAATACAGTTTTTTGCCGTTAATCGAGACTCTTGAGCTGGAAACCGGAAAGTACACGCGACCGGTAACATTGGGGGCTCGTCCGCTGCGTCCCTAGTCCAGCGAGACTCAGTACCGTGCCGTTAGTATTCTTTTTTTATAACGTAACTTTGTAATTTTCCGACGCCATGTCGGCCTCTGACCCCGCGCCGGCTAGTGATTCACCACAGCCGCCAGCTGACGCCATCACGGAGGCGAAACCGACAGCTATGCTCGCATTCATGGAAGAAATGCGGCAGCATATGCAAAATCAAGACAGGCAGATAACAGCGCTACAGCAGGCCGTATCTGTCAGGGCGGCTCCGGCGGGCGACAATGGCGCCGGTACAAACGATGCCGTCGCCCCCGTCGGGCCTCCAGTGAGTCGTGAGACGGTCCAGAGTCATCCGACTCGCTCTCACGACCTGCTCCCGTTTCGTGAAGACCCAGCAGAGCCCATGGACGAATTCTTCGCCCGGTTTGAAAGGTACTGTACGTCTGAATACCGCGGTACAATGGAAGACGCGCTGCCGCTGCTCCGTTCAAAGCTGTCGGGCCGCGTTCTGGAAATATTCGATGCTAACGGACCCCGCAGCCCGTACCCAGTGATCAAGCGCCGAATGTTGGAGTGGGCCGCTCGTCAGCGCGGCTACGAGGAGACGACTGCGACGGACGCATATCGGGACGCCGCGCGCCGGCCGGGAGAATCTCTGGCAGTGTATGCGTTCCGGCTGGCTGCGCTGTTCGAAGATGCGTACCCTGAGGCGGACAAACAGGTGAGCAATGATCTCCGACGTAAACTGCTGTCAACGCTGCCCACGTGTGCCGCTGACTTTCTCCGCCGGCAGCTGCGTTATGCGCTGATTAATCATGATACCACGCTCAGGTGGGATGGGTTGGTGTCATACCTGGAATGTGAACGATTCGAGTCGGAGGCTGATGGCACACACGACTCGTTATATGCACGTGCTTCAGCGGAGCACGGCAGTCAGTCAATGGCCGCGCGCCGGTCGTGCAAAAGCTCCCGCCCCCGGACAACGTCACCACGGTCACGCCCTGCGCACCACGACCTCCGTTTGTCCGCTGACGAGTCAGACAGCGACTCGGACTGCTCTCATCGTTCCGTCAGCGTCCCGCGCGGTGCATTTAAGTCACGTGGTGCGTCAGCCCGCGGACACCGCGCACCGACCGCCCTGCAGCCGGCACACTCGCCAACCCGCGACCGTCAAAGGAACCCTCTGCGCTGCGATTTCTGCCGCCGCCGCGGTCACACCGCGGACGAGTGCCGGCGTGCCAATGACCTGTGTTTCACGTGCGGCGCCTCTGGCCACTTTGCGCGTGACTGCCGCACCTCTCACGACGATGGGCCTGTCCCCTCAGCCCCAGGTCGCGCGCGCCGCCCCAGCTCGCCACTCCCGCTGGACAGGTCCCGAGAAGACCCGCCAAGCCCGGCTGTAATGCATGCGGAGCGTGGGGCTTCTCGAGCCCTCCGCCGCGGCCGGCGTGACCCAGCACTCAGTCAGACGGAAAACTAGATGGTCGTACTGCCGCGGCGGGGCCAGCCGCTACGACCGATTCTAGCCCCGCGCTTCCCCTGCATGCGGACGCTATCTTCGCCTCGTCTGCCCGACCGCAGCCAGCCCTTCACGCGAAGTTTACTGTGGCTGGGTGCTCTGAGAATGTGACGGGCGTGATAGACACTGGCTCTGACCGCTCCATGATCGCGCGACACTTGGTTGATGATGCTGTGATTCGACCGTGTTCGGAGGTTGTTCACGCGATCGGCGGCCGCACACTACATCCGGTGGGACGTGCAGAGGTCTCCGTTGTTCTGCACGGGGTGCCGCTTCAGCTCACAGACTGTCTGGTGCTCGACTCGGACCGCGCCGTAACTGATCTGATTATCGGCTGTGACGCGCTGGAACGACACAGACTGTGTATCGATGTCTCTCGCCGAGCGGTCACTGGCCGACATGTGGATGGTTCGCAGTGGACGCTGTACCTGCCTGATGGGGATCGCAACTCCGCCTGTGCGTATTTCGCCCGCGCAGTGCCCTGTCGCGCGACTCGAGACGTCACAGTTGCGCCTGGTGACTCTGTGACCCTCCCCTGCCTGATCAGTTCCCAGCCTACCTGCGACGTTTGTGATGCGCCCTCCCGCTCGTATGTGTTCACTGGGGACGTCGCCAGTGCGCCCTGCTTGCAACCTGTTGATGGAATTGTGGATCTGTCCGAGCCCTGTGTGCTGGTTTGCAACCGAGGCTTTGTACCAACCACTGTCCGGAAAGGTGCACTGATCGGCCAGCTGTACACTGCAGCGTACAGCATGTTTGACTGCGATCCTCCCGTGGAAGTCCTTGCCGCTTCGTCGGACGCCGCTGACGAACAGGTCAGTCGCCCGCCGTCCGCTGACGAGATACCTGGCCTCTCACGTGAACAGCGCGACGCCGTGCAGGAAATCTTCGAACGGCACTCGAGAGTGTTCGGGGGTGATGACGCTGACACCCCGCGGACTGCTCTGACCGCGCACCGAATCGAACTAATGGATGACACCCCGATCTACGTGCGACCCCGACGGATGTCTCCACCGATCGCCGAAGATGTCGAGCGTCAATGTCTGGAGCTTGAACGTCTGGGAATCATCGAACACTGCAACTCAGCATGGAATACACCAATCGTTCCGATCCGGAAGCGCGATGGTTCGCTTCGGCTATGCATCGACTACCGCCGCCTGAACCGCCGCACCGTCACAGAGCGTTTCCCGATGACAGATGTAGCAGATTCCGTCTACAGCGCGCATGATATGCGCTGGTTCAGCGCGCTGGACATTCAACGAGCCTACTACCAGCTTCCCATCGCAGAAGAGTCGCGGGACTTCACCGCGTTCAGCACGCAGCGGTCCCACTACCGGTTCCGATGTCTCAGTTTCGGACTGAAAAACGCTCCTGCTGTCTTCCAGCGCGAAATGCAGGCCATTTTCGCGGGATTCTCACGTCAGCAGCTTGTGGTGTATCTGGATGACCTGCTCCTGATGGAATCATCGTTCTCCGGCCATCTGCAGCTCGTGGATGCTGTTCTGTCGGCGCTGGAGGCGCACGGGATCACGCTGAACACAGCGAAGTGTCACTGGTTTCAGCATGAAGTAAAGTTTCTCGGACATCAGCTCTCGGCAGCTGGACTGCGCAAGGCCCCTGAGTACATCGAGAAAGTTCAGAGCTTCCCGCGGCCGCAGACTGTTCAGGAGCTGCGCCGGTTCCTCGGCCTCGTGAACTTCCAGCGGAAGTTCGTTCCCCGCTGCTCGGAGGTCGCTCGTCCTCTGTCTGAGCTCACCGGCCAGGCTGGCTCCACTGCGCTTACCTGGACACCCGAAATGACTGACTCGTTCGAACAACTGAAGAATGAGATCGCCCGCGACGTCATGCTTGCCTTTCCAGACTACAGCGACACCGCCAACCCTCTCTGTCTCTGGGTCGACGCTTCGGCCTATGGGGCTGGCGCGTGCCTCACTCAGCGTCAGGACGGGCGGGATCGCGCCATCGCGTTCGCCTCGATAACCTTCACGAACGCCCAGCGTGGCTATTCAGCGACTGGTCGGGAACTCGCGGCGCTCCGATGGGGCGTGAAAACTTTTCATTCGTTCCTGGCTGGGGTTCATTTCATCGCGTACACCGACCATCAGGCCCTCGTTCACCTGCACTCACTGCGGTTGATTAACCACCGGGTCGCGAGGACCGTGGAAGAGCTGGCGGCCTATGACATGGAGATCCGACACGTCCCCGGCCGCCTGAACGCTGCCGCTGACATGCTGTCCCGCGTGGGAGCCCCAGACGGCGCGCCACCTGCGCCCGAGACTCCCGCCGACACGGGTCTCCCTCCCGGTCTCATCCTCTCGCATCGGCCGGAGGGGGGAGGGGACAGCCTGGTAGAGTGCCTCTGCGAGTGGATGAGCACCAACGCGCTTCAGCCAGCTGTCAACCGCAAGCTCCGTGCGAAGCTGATCGACGAGGCTCTTCGCTCACCAGGAAGATACGGACTGAAACTCGACCGGTCTGTGCGCCAGGCCTTGCGTTTGATGCGCCTGCCCGGACAGCCGCTGGCTGTGGAGCTGCTTGCGGTTTTCGCCTGCCTGTTCGACGTGAGAGTTCTGGTGCACTTCGGACCTGATCATCCCATGACCTTCTGCAGTGCGCGCCACTCGAAACGGGGCAACATTCACCTGCACTGTCTGGCGGGCATCCACTTTAACCTCCTCGCTGAGACCGGCGCGCTAGATGAGCAGAATCCCGTTCTCTCAGCGTACATCGTGAACGAGGAGCGAGCTCGTGACGGCTCGGATCAGGGACTGTCTCGGCGACACAGTGCGGAAGCCCAAGGGAAGAATCTGCAGAGCGAGGCAGAGGAGACAAGGGGTCCTGCATGTGGCCATCTGTTCAGTTCGCGCTGCTCGGCAGCAGCGATATGCAATGGACAGGCGGCCTGCGCGCTGCTGGATAGCGGCGCGGCCGTCAGCGTGTGCAGTGCTGACTCGCTGGGGCGCCTCGGCTTCAGAGATTCCGACGTTCGACGGAGCAATGTTGCGCTGCAGGGACTCGCTGGATTGACGTTCGGCACTGAGTACGTTGAAGCTGAAGTCGCACTTTCGCCTGAGATGAAGACAGTTCGCGTGCCGTTGGTGATCGAACGAAGCAGCTCGTTCGGTCACTGCCTGCTGCTGGGTGTGAACTTCCTGCACGAAGCTGGCGCGATCATCGACGTGGAACGGCGAGAGGTGACCTGTGGGAGTCGCGTGAGTCCCCTGTTGGAGCAGCAGCATGTGCCAGATGGTGACGCCTTGGTCGGACTGACTCAGGTGCAACGCGTGCCAGAACTCCCAGCTGTACGCGAACACCAGCAGCACAACCGGGCGATCCGCTCTCTCGCTCATCATGTGCGGCGGAAGACGAGCAGGGCAATGCTGCCACGATCTCTTCGTCACTTCCGCAAGCACTGGGATCGAGTTGCCATGGTCGAAGGACTGGTGGTGTATCAGTTCGATGAGCACAGACACGTGCCGGTGGTGTCCTGAGACTGGCTTGTGGAACTGGTTGGGACCATGCACATGGAGTCAGCTCACGCCGGTCGCGACAAGCTAATCGACATGGTGACCCAGCAGGTATTCTGTCCCGGGGCGGCCAACATCGTGGCGGACGTGGTTGGCGCATGCAAGAAATGCCAGCTCTTCAAGCCGTCTTCCCACGTGAAGACTCCTCCGACCCTACGAATCACCGCCAGCGCACCGTTCGAACTGATCGAGGCAGACTTGGTGATGCTTCCCCGCAGCGGACGCGGCCACATCGGGTGTCTTGTGGTGGTCGACCATGCCTCTAAGTTTGGTATCGCGGTGCCGATTCGGTCCAAGTCGTCGCCAGCGGTTGCTACGGCATTCGAACAGCGGGTGCTGCCGGCACTCCTTCGTCCAGCGGCCCGTTGTCTGACGGATAACGGTGGAGAGTTCTGCGGGGCCGAGTTCGAGGCCGTGCTGGAGCGATGGGGCATCGTCCACGTTCTGTCCACGCCACTGCGCGCACAAGGTCACGGCGCGGTGGAACGCTTGAACCGGACGCTTGGTCAGTCCCTGCGAATGTTGGACGGTGCACCTGGCGACTGGGACCTACGCCTTCCCCGAGCCGTGTCAGCGTACAACTCGACCTTGCACTCCGAACTGGGCGTGTCGCCAGCTCAGTACCTACTGGGGCGCGCGCACGAGATCAGCGATGTTCCGCGAGTCCCGTTGACGACGCAGCGTACATGGAGTCCGGGACATCCGAGCTTCGCGCCTTTCCGTGTCGGCGAACACGTCAAGAAGGCGATCGAACGCCCTGGCAATCTGCTGGCCAGCAAGCTCGGACCTCGCTACGCTGGCCCGCTGACAGTGACGCGAGTGAATGACAACGGCGTGACCTACGAGGTCAGCGACCAGAGAGGGCACTCACAGCGAGCCCACCACGCGCAGCTGAGACCATGGAAGAACCCGCCAGCGTACATTCAACGAGCATCTCCGCGCGTACGTCGGCTCTTTCACTGGGCGAACGATGAACCGGAGCCACCAGACGAGGCAGAACGGACCGCCTCCGTCAACCTTCACGTGCCGTGTGGCCTGGTACCGCAGTCGACACAGCCCGGGATAACGAGACATGAAGTGACGACGCAGGCGGCGATGCCAAGTGATACAGTTGAATACGAAACGACAGCGCCGTGTGAAGTGTCACCACCTCGACCTTGCCTGCGATCCCCACGACAGGGTAGCGAACAGGAGACCCAGGGAACGCCACGGCCACGCGCTGAAGGATCTCCGCCGCGGCAGGTACGATTCCAGCTGCCAGCCACCACCGAGCCTTCCGACGATGGTCTACGCAGATCTTCGCGGACTCGACGGCCGCCGCAGTGGCTAAGCGACTACGAAATGTGAGGCGTATTCAGGGATACGTCTGTGCGTGTGGTGTACACTGTACATACCGTATGTGTTCCGATGCTTCGTTGTGTGTGTTGAGAGGCGGCGTTGGCTGGCGGGGGGAGATGTAACAGAGTAAAAATGTTTGGTTCTTTGTCGCCAAGCCGCCCTCCGCCGTGCGTCCGTGGGTATGTGTGTCGGAATTTGCATCTCCTCTGTCCGTTGCCATGGCGACGCCGCGCGACGCGGCGCGGCGAGAGACGCGGCGGGAAGGCAGTCGAGCTTGGGAACCCGCGGGGGGATGTTGTCGCGGTTTAAGTGGCAATACAGTTTTTTGCCGTTAATCGAGACTCTTGAGCTGGAAACCGGAAAGTACACGCGACCGGTAACAATGAAACTTGCAGGATCTAGTATCTATTACGAGTCTCACAACGTGTATATCTCGGATTTTTCCTAAAGGTCATATGAGGTCAGGTCATTTTCGTGACCTCAACATTATAAGTCAATGGGAAAAATAAAACTGCAATTCTGGCGCTGGGAATGATCTCCAACTATCTCAAGCACACAGAATAGTGATGTGATACACTCCTTGCGAGGTTAGATGCGTCTTTTTTTGCAATGTGACCTTGCGTGACGTCATTTATGACGTCATCAAGGTCATATTAGTTTTTCGTCAATAACTCCCGGTCAAATTCAGCTAACGAGTCGGGAAAGCCACCAATGGACTCAGGAAGACCTGCCAAATCGAATGATATGCGATATGACCTCTTTTGACCAACTTCGTGACGTGGGGGCGCTGACCTGACCGTGACCTGAGGTCAACACCCTAGGTTGACCTGACCCAATCAAAAAGTGTATCATTCGACGCGCCTGAGCGAGGCGAACACGATGCTGCAAAAATCGCGGCTCTGCGGCTGTTTTTTGCGAAGTTAATCACCAAAAACTGAACCTTGGGGCACTGGACCTGACCTCAGAGATCACTGGTTGACCTAGGACCTTAAAATCGGGTACCAATCTCTGCGTCTCGTAACGGCGCACACGCTCGTTTTTTTCCGCGACGCGCTAGCTCCACCAGGGGCGAAACGGCGAGGGAGAGTCGTACGCTCCTGACCCCCCCCCGCCCCCCTCGGCCGGCGCGCATGTATGTAGAAAACCAATAGGTCCGGCGAAGGTTTTAACAGTACGTAGTGAAAAAAAATCAACATGGCCGCAGCCGGTAGGTGCACAATGGTATTGTTCGAAAAAAACTAGCAAAGCAAACTTTTATGTAAATGTATGAAGCTTTACTACGTAGAACCTTGTGCATGTTTACAAACGAAACCGCACCCGGCGGCCGCTGGGGCTTAGTGACCGCAGTGACCTAAACTCGGTGGCGCTACCCGGAGAATGCAGTGGCCGGTGTTCTCCCACTTGTGCGCATTGCCAGCGATTAACTTCTGTAAGCGGCACTGACAATGGTGCTTATACATCGTCGCTGGTATGAGCTCGATGTCAGGCATTTTGCAAACTGCCTGGGGAAAATCAGGGGGCGTCGAAGTCTAGTAGGAAAATCTGGCAATCCCCGGCGTGACGTAACGTCGGGGTGACCGATGGCACCTTGCACTGAAAGATACGGCAGAACGGCTATTTTTGAAAAATGATTAAAAATACTGTTGTGCTGTTATGACACATAAAACGCTTATCAGCATGTTCCTCATCATGTGATAAAGCCATATCCGTGGTCGAAAATAGCTGAGCCCCTCCCAATTTCCAAGCACCGACCTCATAAGCAAAGGATGTAAGCGTAATCCTTAAGGGCGACTTTCCTATACATATCCGTACATATGCGTCCTTATGGAAATCGGTAGTGTGGCGATTGGCGACGCGCGCGCATCTGTGTGGCGACCAAGTGGCGACTGTGGCGACACCTGGTGACTGCTTTTCCGCTGTATGTAGGCATTGGGGTTTTGCCAGATATGGTTCCTACTGCTACACAAGTTTGTTTACCCAATACTAGAAAGTTATTTTGCCAGTTAAAGGCAAGCAAATTGAAAGTCAATTTACAAAATTGCTTATAAATGATAACGAGAAAATAATAAAGAAGTTTTGATTGAATAGCTATTAAAATATCCAACCGTAAAACAATATTCTGGTAGGTTTAGTAGATATTAGTCCGTGCAACCTTGTATTTAGGGCCTTGGGGACAAAATGCCTGACCCGCCAGGCAGTTTGCAAAATGCCAAGGCGGTTTGCAAAATGCCTGGTGGGTCAGGCATTTTGCAAATTGCTTAGGCATTTCGCAAAATGCCTGGCGGGTCAGGCATTTTGTAAACTGCCTAGGCATTTTGCAAAATTCCTTGGTTTTCGCTTTGCCTGTAAAATATACATTTCAAGATGTCACTGACATCACGTAATTCCTGCTCGCGAACACGCTTGGAGAATGTCACGGCTAAGCCAGTTCTCTTTCTAACAATTTCTTATATCTTAGTATCAACTACATGCTTTTGAACTAGCTATAGACTGACTCAACTAACGTTAGCATGCATTTTCTGGTACAAACAATTCGAAAACAACTATTTTGTGGAATTTGCTGAGCTCACTATTTAAACGTCTTATTTTTTCATATATTAACCCGGCAGTTGCTGGGGTAGGGGAGACCCGGGAGGTATGGGCCCCCTGGAGGTATGGGCCATCGCAGTTTTGAAGAAGTGTTGCGTGTTTTTACACATTTGACCGCGTAAACTGGTAGCAGCCATTCCGTTATACAGCCCACGTGATTTTCAAAACCTTCCTCAGTCTTCTTTGGCAATGAGCGGTGATAAAACGTTTTTGCCCTCTTCGAGTAAAATACTGTACATACAGAAAATTCGTGATAAATTTGAACCAGGCTGGTTTTATGATGTCAGACCAATGCTAACATTAAGTTTAAAGAATGCCAATTAAGGCTGGATAGACAATTTGAAGCTTTCTTGCAAGATTATGAGCTGAGATGCTACGCAAATTCTGGCGTCCTAACCGGGAGGTTCGGGCCACCCACCCCTGTTGATCCTAAATCAATAAAAAGATGCTTTCATTGACTGTCATCTTCAATAAGTTTTATTTTTGTCGCGTAAGGTTGAAAATTTAGCTCCAAATTTCATTCGAACAGAAAAACATTATATATTTTATTTCATCGTGCATGATTGAGTTTACCAAAATACATATGTGCCCAAGTGACCTCCATGAAATAAGCTGTTGGCCGCTTATACGGTTCCTGGGCTCTATGAGAGATCAAGGTAGATACCAGCTACGATTGTTGTTCTCATTTTCGAGAAAAGGATATGAAACATGGCACCGGCCCATACCTCCCGGGCCATGGCCCATACCTCCCGGTGTATTTTGATGGATCGAAAAAGCGCATGATTTATCAAAAGTTATCTCGAGAAAAAATAGTTGATCCGAGATGCCTAATATCAGGCACACTTTGCAGGCGAAAGGCAATTTCACGTGCACAGAGTCAAAAACCGGGTGTAGCCACTGCCCACTGGAAGAAAATTGCCTTTTCACAAAACCGGCCCATACCTCCCGGGTCTCCCCTATTTCGCCACCCACCGTTTGCTGGGGGGGGGGGGGGCGTTAAACGCCCCCAGCCGATAACTCGAGAACCAATAGGCGCAGCGAAACGCACGAGGCGGCAAACGAAAGACCGCGACGAGACGCTTCAGATGAGTACTTTAAAGTTGAATTTTGAGGTCACAGGTCGGGTCAAGGTCAGGTCAAACACCTGAAATCGGGCTTTCAGTAGCATGGACTTCAGGACTTCGCAATGGGCGCCTCTCGTCATAAACTCTGTCAAAACGATGCACAATCCTTCATATAAGGCCTAAAAGAGTGTCAGCTCCATGTAGGGGTCAGTCAAGTATAGGTCAGGGTCAAGGTCAGGTCAACCGGGTCGGCCCATATCCCCGAAAATCAAAACTGATATTCGCAGCCTATGGCACATGTTTTTGGGTAATTTTGGGTGTAGAACACGATGGTGACATTCATTTTATCATATGTGTACGTGTTTGGCTCAAAAAGTTCAATTTAAGAAATGCATGTATCATGGTTGTGAAGTAGTCACGAGAAATTGCCAAGATTCAGTTCAAGATTTTGGAAAATGCGGAACGATAATCAATAATCGAAGATAGCCATTTGATTGTTCATGGTATTGGCAGTCTAATGGCGTTTACGGCATGTCTGTATGTCTATTTTGTGATTTTATATGATTTTTTGAACATATGCCGTTTTTGGTCGAAAACTCAGAAATCATGACGTCACTAAAACCTCGATATCTCAAAAATTTTCCGACCGATTGTTTTGAAACTTTGTCACAATAAACTTCAATCCATTCCCTACAGGTACCCAAATTTTGGCGCGCCTGCGGCGCGCCGTTTTTATGCTATGGCCCGGCGAAAAAAGTGGGGGCGTTTAACGCCCCCCCCCCAGCAACTCGCGGGTTAACAATATAAAAGCAACCCTATATGTTACCAAAATAAAATTGGCGCTTTCCGCGTCGTTTGTATACCTGATGTTCTATATAACCTGATGATGAGCCCCTCGATTGTCGGGTGGCCTCGCGAGGGAAAACGAGGACCTTTTGATGGTGGGTTGTTGGTTACATTATGATTATTTCACCGTGATGCGGGTTTCCAACGGAAACGACGACTGGCCGACCGGTTTTGACCAGAAATGGCCGGTATTTGTAAGCATCGTATGACAGTGACGGACAGTCTGCTAAAGGACGCATAGTCTCTCTTGAAAGTATCGCGTCCTGGGCTGCGGCGGCTCAGGGAGCTATCCCATTCAGTTTGAGGACCCCATTAGTGAGGTCATGGCCTGTATCAAGGCCCTAAATACAGCCTGTATTAGAGGTCTGCACCGGCCGGCTGCAGCCCCACGGCTGTGGGCCGGGGCGGCTGCAAATATCTCCAAGAACACGGCTACGGCTGTGGCCACGGCTGTGAGATTTCAAGCTCAATCTTAACCTCTTGGTTCTTTTTGTATACTGGGGTATACATCGTCTTAAGTCAATCTCTACGGAATTCACTAATGGCTAGGCTATTTCATGGCCATGCGTTGCATTCTTCATGCCATAGTCCGCCACCTGGTGGCTGAATTTATATCCTCAAGTTGAATTTGTTGACGCCTCAGCGCTTTAATCTTCCCGGTATCTTGGCGGTCGCAGCATAGAGGTACGTCTCCTAATTATTTTCCTTTTATTTCTTTTTA
Source organism: Amphibalanus amphitrite (assembly GCF_019059575.1). Lineage (NCBI taxonomy): Eukaryota > Metazoa > Arthropoda > Thecostraca > Balanomorpha > Balanidae > Amphibalanus > Amphibalanus amphitrite. Next base: position 325,966 of record NW_024882066.1, read on the forward strand.
AGAGTATGACTCATTGAAAGCTGTTGTTTTGCTAACATAACTATTCGTTGTTGATCATTGCTTGCAGGTTTTGTAAACAAAATTGTGTGTTTGAAACTTTTCCAGAAGGAATTAAAGTTCATGTATACTAAGGTATTCTAATGTCCTTGGTCCGAAAAATCTTGAGACGTGCTTAAGAAGTAGCTCTACAATTATTGGGAGGAATTGGCCTCTGAAAAAATAACTGTACACCCGAGTGACCAACGGGATCCTGCACGACGGAGAAATGTAAACGTCAGTACACAACGGACTGTGCCTAGGACTAGTCATGTATACTGTAGTATACATGGTCGCTGGGTTAGTTAAAGCCATTTTTTGTGGCTCACACACAACATTATGCCTTTAAGTGGCTCTGTAGCTGAGCGTTGACATTCTTCGAATCGTTGGTGACCTCAATGACCGTAGATCCTCACTCAAAGTTTGATAAATTGCCCGATGAATTAGAATCCGACCCCTAAGCACAATGACATAGGCAACCACCTCTCTAAAACACACCGTACGGTGATTTTTTTTAGAGATGTCGCCTCAGATAATGCTGCAAGGTCTTCCTCTACTGCTTATCGATTCGCAACAGGTGCACAAGTTCCATATCTTCAAAGGAACTGGCAACTAAAGACCTAAGAGCAGTGGGTAAGGGGCAGAAGAAGCGGAAGTTAAGGCCGAGCGGTGTTGATAATTAAACGTGTCAATACTATTAGCCATTTTACGACCTAAACAAACGAAAAAATACACTTTAGTGAAGGTATGTAAGTTTTCATGGGTTGCATTTCAGTCATATTTTATAGGCTTTGAGTATTTTTGTATATCACAGTATACATATCATTGCGCATGCGCGATGACCTTCATGGCTGAAATGTCACCAATATGGTCATTATTGGCACCAACGCTCTCAGCCAAAAAAGTTTCGTTGCTCTCCATTCATAGGCTAATTGGCGGGACTCAAGATGTACTCAAATATTAAATTTCAAATCCGTAATCTTACATTCTGATAAGCAGTCTAGCCTGTAAAAATCACGCAAAGGATGCCCAGCAACATTGAAAGTGGTGAAGCCTTTGAAAACCTGTAATGGTTTTATCATTTGCCGTAGGGGAGTTTGCACTCTGGTACAGAATACTAATTGTAGGTACCAATTGTTCATCATCAAGAGCTTGATAATTTCAGAAAATGCAACATGTTGCATTGTCACATCCCTCTCAAATCAATCTCACCTGGTCATTAGGAGAGCACCTTACAGCTATTGAAGACAAGCGTTCAATAATTCTTTCAGGTACCTAATAGAAAAAGAAATAAGGACTAGGTAAAGGCAGGTAAAGACTTCATAAATTATTATCTAAAATAACTCTTAGATGTATTTCTGGATTTTCGGCAAGTCCAATTACAAAATATAAAAATGGCGCTTTATGTTCTAACTGGTGTGTGAGTGACCGTTAAAGGAAATAGTTCACTTTTAACATGGGGTTTTGAACTGGAATAGCAGTTTCGTAGCTTGAGCTGAGACTAGCACAAGTCAGGAGCTTTTACGGCTCAACGATCACCCTAGACGAAGATATTCCATTTCTCGTTCCGAAAAGAGTGCCTTGCAGAGGAATGCGTGCCTTGCACAGGAATGCAGCCACGTCATCGTCAGCCAATCAGCATGCTGCTTACAGCCAATGCAGTATGCGTAGGTTTGAATTACGCGATATGATTGGTCAACACGTAATAAGCTTCCGCCTCAAACATTATTGCCGGGTGTTTCACTAAAAGTGTCAAAAAGTAAATGCCTATTAAAGATATATAGAATATGCAAATCACGTGGCTGCGCACGTGGCTTTCTTGCAAATTTTTGGACATTTATTATTTATCCATTTACGATATATTTTACACTCATACGGAGCGAGGGCAGGAGGCCAAAGTTACTAGTCATTTTTTCCTTATGCAGAACAAGAACAGGTTATTTACACCGCAACAGGAGGGATGAATTACACTTATGTACATTTGGTGCCATCAGAAACATTGAAACCGTATGCCGACTTTTCAGGAAACTTTTTACTCTCTCACCTCGCTACGTTCCAGATTATAAAAGTTCCAAAGGGCTTGCTGAGAGGTTTAAAAGGGTTCCTTCGATGCCGGTTCCAGTCCAAAAAAGGCGGGGTTGCCCCCACCTCTCGGCGGAAACCGTTGAGGTCAGGGTCTTTTTGAGGGCCTTTGAAGATAACAAGAAGCTAATTCCAACATCAGAAATAGCCAGGGCCTTTACAAGTTATTAAAATCAACCACTGTAACGGCTGTAGCCACCAGGAACTGACTGGACCAGAAGCTCCTGGGCCGAATAATCAGCTGCCTCGCCGCCCGCCCCTAGGGCCAGCGCGAAGCCCCGATCTGTCACCGCTAAGCCTCTGGTTTGGTCAGTGACTCAGTAGCCCTCGCAGAGCTGAGGAAAACTCAAGTCGCATCACTTCGGGAGCTGAAGAGCACAATTCAAGGCTTTGCCGACAGTCTGGACGCTGAAGATGAAAACGGGCTGTGAGGCACCTCCGGACACATGCCGAAACGGTGCATCAAAAGAAGGGGCAGATGTGTGGAATAGGTTTGAGTGACGGTGATATCGTTTTTATATATTCAAATGTCCAACAATTGTGGATGAAATGATATGCAAATTTCCTTAGAAAACATTGTTATTATGTGCATTATGACATTTTACTTTTTGACACTTTTAGTGAAACACCCTGTAGAATATAGTTCGTCCTATATTAAAATATAGAAAATTGTTTTTACAAAAAGGTTTTACTTTCTTTCATGATCATTTTGAGCATAAAAAAATCATAAATCCATAGCAAAATACTAATTTCAGGAAAGTGAACTGTTTCCTTTAACAGAAAATGCTCATCAACGAAGCCAATGAAATTAGATTATAAGGGAGCATAAACCTTACTTACGGTCATTTCACATGACGGTGAAAACCCTGAACACGATATTATTTCTTACGCGAGCTGTTGACTTTACTAATAAAATGACGTCTTTTTCTGAAAATGTAAAAATTTGGTACTGAATCTTTGTTTGAGAGCAAGGTTTTAACTTTATAGCCTTATTATTTATAAATTATTATTTTTATGGCTGTTTGTAGAGACACAAACAAATTTATTGCCACTTCTTTGCTATTGACGTCATTAAAAACTCAAATAAAATTTTTGATTGAAAGAGGCAACTGTGGCTCGCACGTCCTTGGTTATTTGGGTGACATTAGGGGAGAGTTTTAAAATCTAAGCTGCATTGCGGCATTTGCGGTAATATGCGGAGTGTATGCCGCATTGTTTGTAAACTGCGACCACTAAATTAAAAAACAAATTAACCTCATTACTAATCCCTCGAAGAAAGTTTATAATGTAAAGTGTGTGTCATTGTTGTGTCATTGTTCATCGCTGTTGCCTTGCATTAATTGCTGCTCATATTTTTATGGGTTTAGGCTTAATTAGTTCGTAGTCTAATTATACCTGCGTGGTGGCTATATTTCAATTTCGCATTTTCAACGCTCATTACCTTCACCGCTCTCCGCTCGCGCTCAGCCCACTGCAGCTGACCCCGCGGCCGGCCGACGACGCGTCATAGTTTATTCATGATCGTGACTCATCGTCTCCAGCACTCTGCGCCGCGCCGCCGGTGTGTTATCTACAAACGTCAGCTTTTAGTCTGTCTTCTGTCAAACGCGCTCTAGTTTGCAACGTTGCGTAGCCGGATGCACTTAGGACCACGAGACCGGCGCGTGACACTACGTCATACATCACTTCTAGATGTCTCCAGTACGATCGAGAGACTGTGACGTAGACGACCAATCATGAGCGTTCGATTTGTGTTTAAAGAATCTTGAGCCAATAGCGAGCCGCCACGCAGGGTTAGAGGGCCACCGCCCTTAGAGTAGGATAGTTCTGCTGAAGTCACCCGATCGGGGGGACTGGCAGAAGACCTAGAGCCACCATCGGCGTCGGACGTGTTCTCTCTCGCTCGAGGAGACCTCCGAGTTCCGCAGCCGCTGGACGCATACCATCTGCTCCGCGTGCTTGTGTAGAGAAGACCCCCAGCCTCAGACCACGCCGGACGTGTTTCTGCATCGGTCTCGACCGACACCGTAGCTGACCATCTCGCTGTGTTGTGCTCGTGAAACAATACACCTGGACCGGCAGAGCATCTCTTCTAGCAAGGGCTGACAACAACACCGGCGCGCCCCGCCCTGGGCACGAGAAACCGCCGTGTTACAATAAGCCTTAAGTCTGACATAACCAAAACTTATGGTGTTCATCTTTATGCTGTTATGTTTTATTTTCTGTAACTGCTTTCTCATATACCATCTCAGAGATATCTAACCTTCTTTTGAATGAAAAACAGTTTATGCCTAAAATGATCTCGTTATAAGATTCTCAGGTTGAAATTGACTATTTTATACTAATTTATGTTCACCACAATCTACTTTTTTTCTACAGCGGAACAAAGGAAGACTCAGCCGACTACAGCGGGACATTATGGGTTTCAGGCGGCTCCAGCGGGACAAAGTCGGATCCTTAGACGGTGGGACAAAGTGGAACTCAGCCGGTCCCAGCGGGACACAATGGGATTCGGCCGGTCCCAGAGGGACACAATGGGACTCGGTCACTCGTAAGGTCCCAGCGGGACGTAGTGAGACTCATCCGACTACAGTGGGACACAATGGGACTCGGCCGGTCCCAGCGGGACAAAATGGAAATCAGCCGGTCCCAGCGGGACAAAGTGGGACTCAGCCGACTACAGTGGGACAAATTGGGACTCAACCGACTACAGCGGGACATAGTGGGAATGAGCCGGCTCCAGCGGGACAAAGTCGGACTCAGTCGGTCCCAGTGGGACACAATGGGACTCGGCCGGTCCCAGCGGGACATAGTGGGACTGAGCCGACTACAGTGGGACATAGTGGGACTCAGCCGACTACAGCGGGGCATAATGGGATTTAGCCGAGGCTACAGCGGTACATAGTGGGACTCAGCCAGTTCCTGCCGGACAAAGTGGGACTAAGCCGACTACAGCGGGACATTGTGGGACTCATGGGCAATTCCATGACAGATCACCTAGGCATGTTCACCATGACCTCTCCGATTTTGCTCAAATTTGGCATGCAAGTTGACCTATGGGCACTATTATGTCCCAGTGAATTTTAAGTCTCTAGGTCACAGGGGTCATGAGATATGGGTCATGCAAATTTGAAGGTTTCCCGGAATATTGAAATATAAAGTATTTTTTATCTCTGCAACTGTTCACCGGATCAAAAAAAAAGTTATGCATGAAATAATAAGCGCATAGGCTGGTGCGTCTAGCAAAAATGTGAACGAAACCCCAGGGCCATTTTTTGACCTGGTGACCTTTTTGACTAGACAATCACTGTTTGACAGTCCATCAACTTCAGTTTCATTTTCCATAACATTGATAATGAAAAGCATCAGGGTCTCTTCCGTCCCACAACCATGCTTCAGGATTTGGCATTAGATGTCTTCACTGCTAGTGCTTCTGTTCTGGTTCGTTGTTTATGTTTTCTGTTGATGTAGGTATCTACCTACCATCTTTCTTAACCCCTTGCAAGGGCTTGTGTAGGCATGCGTTGCGCATCAGGCTTCAGGCCTTCAAGCCAGATACACAACCACTTAACCTATGATGCTTCATGAGCTTGAGAGTCAGCAGCCTTACAATGGCTGTAAGGCTGCTGTAAGCCTTACAGCAGCCTTACAGCCCATTGCAATGTGCTTTTGGTTAAGTTGTTTTTATGTTTTAACTAAAAACAACTTATTACATACTATTTGGTTGCATTTCATTGGAAGTATCCACGGCCGGCTGACAGCTTGCTGCCCACAGTTTGCCACGGCTGTGGGCGGCTGTGGCTGTGGAGCCACGGCTGCGGGGCGGCTAGGCTGTGGAAAATTGCAGCCGTGCCTGTATCATAGAAAATACGCTGTAACACGATTTTACGCCAGCGGTAGAAGGAAAACTGCTATATGACGCAGGCCACAGCGGCTGACAAATGGATCAAAACAAGCGGAGGTCTGCCAAAGGTCATGCTCGTATCGCTCTCCCTTGACCCCGTGCCCCGCCCCAGGCGGATACCGGTGCCTCTTGGGCAATCACAACGAAGCAAAGTTCCGCCATAACCCTACTGTGATGAGGCCTTCTGAATGACGTTAACAGGTCATAAGGAGGGGGGAAGCCTGGCATCAAACAAGCTTTTAAATAGAACACGGCTGAACAACATTTCTTTTCTTTTATTGTCGCCGTTCACTAACCGGCTCATTAAAAAAGAGAACTTCAAATAGTTACGGGGGCAGTTTGGCGTCCACAGGCGGGTGACGGCGGCCGGCAGCCTGCTCTACCTGCCGTTCGGCTCCGAGGCGTACCGGCGGGACGTGCACGCGGCCGTGGTGCGCTGCCGCGCCGCGAACGCCGCCGGCGCCGTGCTCAGCCGGGACGTCACCGTCCGCGCCGGTCAGTGCTCGGCGGCCGCGGCAGCGGTCACTCGAGACACTGCGTCTGGAGGTGACGATGACCCCTGCGCCATGACCCCTGCACCACTGTAGCTAGCGCACTTGCACATGCACGTAGTCCGCTTACAGACCTGTAAGCACTGTGTGACACTTGTGTCAGTGATGAAATCCATAACTCCTTTTGTCACTGAGTGCTCGCCAGTAAAATAGAAAACAACGTAATATCGTATTGTTTTAGCCGGGGAGAATAACGCCTCATTGGTGTAATCGGGTGGATATTAGTCCCTATCTATCAAATTGAGCATATAACTGACGTTCTGCAGCATGTGACATTTGCCTACCGTCATCCCATCACTGAAGTGTCATTGACGCAACACCCCGGCTGTCCGCGCCGTCAAGGCTTAGGCATCTGTCTGACGTCACAGCGTCTGTCTGACACCAGTATCTCTGACGTCACACCCGGCTGTCCTGGGCCCTGTTTCACCGCCCAACGCTGCAGCGCGCTGGGAGCTAAGGCATACCACGTCACTCAAATGACGTTGCGTGCGATCCGTTAGCTAATGATGAATCGCGTTTGGAACAGAGGTCCTAAAGAACCAAGTACAAAGTGAACAGAAGTGTGAGTGCGAGTGCTGCTAGCGTGCTGCTGGCGCTGGCGGCGTAGCGCGCTAGCGTTTCGCGATGACGTCATAGCTTAGCGTCAGAGTGAAGTTTGTTGATATTGCCATGGAAACCCAACGCGCCGACGCGCGCAGCGCACTGCCGTGAAACACCGCCCAGTCTGCTTCGCAGTCGTCACGGCGACACGGACAGTCTGACGTCACACCCCGGCTGTCGGCAGTCGTCACGCAGCCGTTCGCCGTGCGTCTCGCCGACGTGACGGTCACGGCGGGAAATGCGGCCGTGTTCCGGTGTCGGGTCGGCGGCTCGGCGGCCAGTCACGTGACCGACTTCAGCTGGCTGGTGGGCGGCAGACTGGTGACCGGCAGCAGGTCAGCACCGTCCCTCCCCACGGCTGCCCCCCCCCCCCCTAACCCGTAAAACTGACTGAGCTGTGATGAGGAGCTGTATCGTTATGGCTGCTGGGCGGGGAAGCTGGACGCATGTTGATTGATGAATTTTCAGAGTGTTGTGATTTAGGTATACCCAAGGCGATTTAAACCAGGTAAAACGCTCCCGACCAAAAACTAGGACAACAATAAATTTAGTAACCACGACTCGGGTGACCAAACAAACTCAGGTTGCCATGGTAACGGGGCAAATTTGTTTTCGTTTCGAATTTTCGACCTTTGCATCGAGGTCATTGTCAAGAAACCGTCAAGACTGAATGAAGTTGTCAAGACTAGTAGCCCAAAAAAGCGTACCTTGAATTAAGATGTCTAGTCGGAGAAGCTTAACCCTCGCCGGACCTATTGGTTTTCTACATACGCGCCGGCCGAGGGGGGGGGGGGCGGGTACGACCCCCCCTCGCCGTTTCGCCCCTGGTGGAGCTAGCGCGTCGCGGAAAAAACGAGCGTGTGCGCCGTTACGAGACGCAGAGATTGGTACCCGATTTTAAGGTCCTAGGTCAACCAGTGACCTCTGAGGTCAGGTCAAGTGCCCCAAGGTACGGTTCAGTTTTTGGTGAATAACTTCGCAAAAAACGGCCGCAGAGCGCCGATTTTGGCAGCATCGTGTTCGTATCGCTCAGGCGCGTCGTATGATATACTTTTTGTCCGGGTTAGGTCAATTTGGGGTGTTGACCTCAGGTCAAGGTCAGGTTAGCACCCCCCAGGTCACGAAGTTGGTCGAAAGAGGTCATGACGCATATCATTCGATTCGGCAGGTCTTCCTGAGTCCATTGGTGGCTTTCCCGACTCGCTAGCTCAATTCGATCAAGAGTTATTGACGAAAAACTAATATGACCTTGATGACGTCATAAATGACGTCACGCAAGGTCAACATTGCAAAAGTGACGCATCTAACCTTGCAAGGAGTGCATCAAATCACGATTCTGTGTGCTTGAGATAGTTGGAGATCGTTCCCGGCGCCAGAATAGCAGTTTTCATTTTTCCCCATTGACTTATAATGGTGAGGTCACGAAAATGACCTGACCTCATATGACCTTTAGGAAAAATCCGAGATATACGAGTTGTGGGACTCATAATGGATACTAGATCCTGCAAGTTTCATTTCCCTGTGACATCTCCTCTGGCAGTGAGGGCGTTGCGAAGTTGCGACATCTGAAGACCGTGCAGAGGTTCACTTATGACGTCATAGGTCAGTGACCTGACCTGACCCAAAAATGCGGTTGGTGTCAAAAGATCCGGCTTGGATCAAAGGTCAGGTATGCCAAGTTTCAGCTCTCTATCGCCAGCGTGTTCTGAGCTATCGCGAAAAAACCCTATGGGGGGGGGGGGCGGCACCCGCCCCCCCCCCTCGGCCGGCGAGGGTTAAAATCATATAGCTATAAATGGGGGCAACTAGGAGGAAGATTCTAGGATTCACTGAGCAGGCTTTTTGTGACGTTTAAAAAACTATCATTATGAAATGATTGTTTAGGGGAAGCCGGGGGAAGCCCGGCATAGTAAGCTCTTTTTCATTTTTATGACATACCATACGTGCTGTATAAAATGTTGATATCCTGCTAGCTAGCTAAGTTCATTGGCCGTGTTTTCCCAAAAATTCGGTTTCGTGGAATAAGTATAAGGTTGAGAAAATCGAGTTTTAAAAGTGTTGATTTTTCTGGGGTAAGCCCGGCATAGGGGTAACGCCGGCCACCTCCCCAGCGCTTTACAACGAGTTGATGAAACCATTATGTGTTTTCCAAATATTAACGGAAAGTGAAATATTAAGGTACTGATTAGCTCTGGACATCTTAGAGTTTATGTCACTACTGGTATTTTACCTAGCGTCTACTACATATACAGTACAGGTCGATGAAAATCGTGATGCAGAATTGACAAAAAATGTGTATTTCAAAATTCCTTCAAATTTATTTTTCTTTTTACCTTAATGCATCATATTGCATATCATTCGACTCGGCTGATGAAGAAGAACACAACGACACCATTTTTGAAGCTCTAGCTTCATTGTCTGTCGCGTTATCTGCAAAAACGTAGTTTGACCCTAGTTGACCTTAAGTGACATGACTGGCTTTGTCTATGATAACATGTTTATTTTCGAAATTTATCTTTGATCTAGGTGTAAACCAAACCTGCTCAGTACCTATTATCTCATGGAAAACAGTGGTTTAGTGGCATTGCTCTCGGTTGGGGGTAAGCTTGGCCACTCGCCCGGGGTTACCCCAATGTGCTAATTTTTATTTTAGAACAGCGATATTCGAAAAAATTGTTATACTTAAGCCAGCCTGCCTCGTCACCCCTCACTACAAACACTTAAACGGTCCTTACATAACATTCGTATAAATACTTGTACTGTATGGTATAACATTAACAGTGCAAGATAATATAATATAGATATATAATATGGTACAGTGCAAGATATTATAATATGGTATAACACTTTTTAGCTAAAAACCCTTAAAATATCATTTTTGCGCTATAACTTTAATAATATGCAATTTTTGTCAGCCTTAACTTTTTTTGCTGGCGTTTCTTTAGCTGCCACGCTGAAAGGACAAACAGTTGAGCATTTTATTGTGAATCATTTAGCCGGAAACGGGGTGGCCGGGCTTCCCCCGCGCCCGGGCTTCCCCCGGCTTCCCCCCGGCTTCCTACTTCAGACCTGACGATGTGCTATGAACGAAACAGTTGTCTTATTTTCTTGGCCCTATTTTGAATATAATTATTAGCATGAGGCCTACGGTTTTCATTGCAGTTATATATGTAATCACCAGTATAACGCCTTTTTGGGCGTTATACTGGTGGTATAACGCCTTTTTGGGCGACTAACGGAGCGAGCGAGAGGGTGGGCCTTGCACGTGCGAAATTTCGAGGGGGTATCCCCAACTGAATTGAGCACGGCACCCTACTAACCGGTCTCTAGTAATATGCCAAATTTGAGCACAATCGGCCCAGCCGTTCTCGAGATCTGGAAGCGGCACCCTGCACGTACAGGGTGTCCCAGAATTACCCGGACATTTATTTTCTGGCTAAAAGTACGATTGCCCTCGATTCTAATGATATACAAGCATCATACTTTTATAAGATATCCCTTAGCTATCGAGCTTGGGGACTGTGTGCTTTTGGTGACCGGTAACGACTCGAGTCAAGTATTATCCAGAGTCAAGTAAGAGCAGTCCTTTTCCGTTTTCAGCTTAAGCGACTAATAGGCAACCATGGTGAATCAACTCCCGTTTTCAACTTTGTAAACGGACTTTCGGCATGGTTTTTGCTGGAGAGCTTCAGCAGCTCATCTGCAAGCAGTTAGGATTGAGAAAAGCGCAATTATATCAGCTAACGAAGCCAGAGAGAGCAAGAGATAAACCTGATTGACAAGCTTGGGCTCGGCCAAAAAGGGCCATGCACCAGTTGTCAAACGGGTGGTTGCTTGTCATGGACAACAAACGTCACTGATCTAGCTAAAAACTAGCTAAACGATAGATCAGGATTATCTAAAGAACATCAGTCTACTTTCCACCACTATCTTCGCAAAATTTTGGAATTTGAGGTCCCTCGCCTGAAAAATATGCGAAAACTACGGGAAAAGCAGCGAAAATCACTACAATTCATCCCAAAAATATAACATATACAACAAAAAATTATATTGAAGCACACTTTGTGGTCTAACGAAGGTATTCTGTCATTTGAACCGCCCGAAGAAGGCGTGTGTGAACGTCAGATGGCTACAACGCCCCAACAGCAGAGACGGCCAGGCACCCGTCGAAAATCAAATTGTGAGACATTTTGAGCCACCGTGCACTCATTGGGCTTGATATGATGGCCCAACGACAGCCGTTAGCACAGAGTACTACTGCAGTAATATTCTACCAGTAAAAAAACTGGATGCCGTAAACCAAATGGCCATGAACGGGTTTGTTTTGGAAACCAAATCTATTGGAAGCCAAAAGTCCCGCCATGTTCAGACATGGAGCTTCTCCACTTCAGATGTAAAAAACGCGGCAAAAGTGGTGTAGGCAGCAATTTTTGTTTTGGGGGATAATGCCTTATGATCTGGGAACACTTTGATGTTAAGTTTATCTTATATGATCGTATCATCCTCCAGCAACAGGTCAAAGAAAACAGGCCTTCACCCAGTTCCGGGAGAGCCGTAAAACAACTGAGACCAGCAATAGCTGGCATTTTCAATCATTGTCGGCTGATCTTGTAACAAGCGTATCTATTGCATGTGCTATTTCACAGCCACCCTAGTTGACTATATTGGACGATAAAAAGAAAAAAGCGCAATCATGTTTGCCTTATTTTATACGCTAATTAACAATGTCCGGGTAATTCTGGGACACCCTTTACGGACGTGCAAAATGGGTCCCAACTGACTTGTGCACGGCACCCTACTAACTGGTCCCTAACCGTGTACCAAATTTGAGCGCCATCGGTCCAGCCGTTCTCGAGATCTGGAAACGACCCCTGCACGTGCGCACGTGCAGCAGCACACCAACTCTGGCACATGGATATGCAGTGCCTAGTGGGTGCCTACCTACATGCCAACTTTCAGCACAATCGGCCAAGTAGTTACCGAGATATTGCAACAATTACAAAACGGACACCTCTTCGTTTTGCACGTGGCACGTGCATAAGGGGTCACCCAAAATGCATCGGGAATAGTCCAATACATGGTAGAAGGAATGAAGCTACCCTACAAAAATTACCGCGTGTAAATCGGTCAAGTGGTTGCTGAGATATAAGCCTCGGAAAAGCGTCCGCACGGCCGGCCGGCCGCTCATACTAAGAAAATTTCCGTTAATCTAAGGAAAGACTCCGCTCGCTTCGCTCGCTCCGCGCGTAATGAGCCTCAAAACCGCGCTTTCTTTTTTAATTATAAATGGGGGTCTTTGTGCACCAATATATGTAAAAAGCAGCGTATAAAACAGGCCTTCCCGTTTATTTGGGATGGCAAGCTTGGAGAATCTGAATTATTTATTACTGATTTTCATGCTTTGCGTTTCTAATCGTAAAAAACTACCACCCATGCTCAATTTTTTTAAGTATCTGGGCATCAGGCATAGGAAGGGAATATAGTTAGTTGAAATTGTGTACCGATCTACATCAAGACAGTAATGGGACTACAGCAATGTGCACCGTTTCTCAACCCTGCTCACGATTTTCATGAGCCTTTATTTGATAATCAAATGTTTTGTGTTCAGGTTTTTAATTCTATTAATTCCCAAAATCATTGCTGGTATTACCTGCATTATCCTTAGGAACAATAGACCTCATTCTGTCCAGCACGTTCCTGAGTCGTTAAGCAGTTAGCGTCACTTCAGCGTCTCTCTCCGCCCCGGTCAAAGTTTGCAGCTCATTCCGCAGTCCCGACGAGCTGCCGGTCCACTCTGGGCTACCGGTCCACTCTGCCGCGCCCTGCGCCACTGGTCCACTGAGTCTCTGACCGCCCGGCGCCCGGCGATCGGCTGCACGGCGGACCGACCGAGCCGCTGCCGCCTCAGCGCGCTTCTCCCGCGGCTCCCCGGCCCTCGCCTCCGTGTCGGGTCGTTTCTTCACACAGACTCCAACTGAAATACCCTCTCACCAGTCATCCTGTTGATCTGTTTTTTTTTTCTCATTTGTATGTGCCTTCGAGCCTGGCTTGCGAATTTTAGTCTCGGAACGAAAACACCTAAAATATGTATGAAGTTACACAGAAAATCATTTTTCGGATAGCTAAAAGCTCATTCTTGTAATTTTACCATATTTCTAGTATTTACCGGACCTTTTCAATAATGGATTTATCATGAAGTTATTGAATAAATGTTTTAATCATACCACTTCATTTCCGACACCCGTGCTATCGGGAACTTTCAGAGGTGCCTTTAAATCACGCCCCAGCCCGGTGCTGCTCATTAGGAAGCGCTCCTTTTTCTGGCGTCGATCGCTGGCCCCTCGTTACCGGGGCTGGCCGGTCGCTCGGCTCCCCCCCCCCCATACTTGTCCCCGTCTCCGCCACAGCCCAAACAGCCCTGAGAGCCGGCCGGCGAGACGGGCTGGGCAGTGGCGGGGGTGATTCCCGGATGAAAAGTCGAAACGTTAAAAGAAAACGGAAAAAAGTCAAAGGACATTAACTCTCGCCCGCACATGGGGGGTGGTTGCCACCCCTCCCCCCCAGGTAGTTTTTCTGCTCTGCACTCAACATTTTTAAAGCTAGAAGCCTGATTTTTCGTATAGCCGCTCCTCTGTCCTTTAATGAAAATTTAACGTTTCTGTGGTTTTGGGTTTCGGAGATATGACCTTGATTTTCAGGTCATATCATGACCCAAATGACAAATTCTCAACATCTTGCGTTGGCTATGGGCCTTGAGCTTTTGACACCTTGATTTCGGCCTTTTTTGCCAGTCTTACCTCCCACCTATCATGGAACATGTTCGACGATGTATGATGTCAAGGTCAGGGTCAATGTCAACCGAGGTCATCTAAAATAATTGCGTTTTAGGCAAGCTGAGTTTACTTTTCGTGAAGTTTTTTTTTTTTACTGCATTTTTGTAAGAGCTTCTCAGATCATGATTTCATGTAATATGGACACATAAACAATCGGTGCACACATCAGTATACACACAGACACACAGACATACAAACGCATATAATTGACCTTGACCTAACTAGACCTGAAATGACCTCAGCAGCAAAAACCTGGTCGGGTAGTGTGACAAAGAGGTTCTAGCTGGCTTGGCACCAGAAAACGGCATCGTCATCGGTATATGATAGGCAGCGCACTTGATATCCAACGGTGACCCAAAACAGCAACATTTTTAAGTTTGACCTGACCTGGAAGGTCAAAAACTGATCTGAGAAGGTAAAACTGGGTATCATTGGATTCGTCTCTTCCAAAAAAAAAAAATCTTTTTTGGCCTTTACCGCGAAGCTCTATCTCCAACAGGAACGAAATGGCGCAGGGGGGGGGGGGGGGTGGCAACCCCCCATGTGCGTTCTAGGATGGGAAAATGGCATGTGCGGGAGAGGGTTGAGTCAACAGTCAGAAAGTCAACATCGCCAAGGCCCTATATACCAGGTAGGGTCGTCCGGCGATTCTACCTGATCGTGACGTCAGCTCGTGACGTCATCTGGGGGCAAGTCTTGAAGTCCCGTTTAAGTCCTATGCAAATGGGCGATTTTTGAAGCGCTGTAGAACAAACTCTGCTTAAGCTAGCACAAAACTAAGTGCACCATCGGAAAGCCGAGACATTTTTCTTCAAATTATCTAAGAAGCGTTTTTCACTAAACCCACTAGTTTTTCCAAAAACGCGTAAAAAAGCCCCCATGCCTCCGCAGCCTCCCTTCCGCCGGCCGCCACGCCGCCGCAGTAGTGTAGTGGTTAGGATGCTTGCTCCGTAATCCAAAGATCGTGCGTTCGAATCTGGGCGCGGGTCGTACTTAAATCGAAATTGCAAGCAGAATATGTGTTTTTTCTTGATAAATCACTTATATTACAGCTGACCGTTCATAAAACTATCGATAACAATTGACTGAAACCCAAAATATAGAATACATTCTAATAAAACAAATTCAAATATGGCGGCCGTTGCGCCAGACTCCGCCCCCGACTCCGCCCCTTCGTGTGACGTCATCTGTGCACTTGGACACACAGGGAGATAGGGGACGACATGGGCCTGAACATCGCAAGAAGTCAACTAAGTCGGTAAAAGTACGCCGCAGCCCGCGTCTCCGGTCGGCGACTGAATCACGCCGGGCCACCTGCTGATCCCCGGCCGCCGCCCGCTGCGCGCAGACTGCACCGCATAGCGCGTCTCGGCGCGTCCCCGTGCGTGCCCCGACGTGCATGCAATAACGACGAATAACATCGAAGGCTGGCATAGGAGGGTTAGGCAGGGTATATAGAACAACGGGTACACCGACGACGCGGAAAGCGCCCATTTTACCTGGATGAGTTGCATGGAAGGTGATATATTTTTTGAATATGAATAGAGTATTCCATTATGACGAGTAAAGCCAAATTCATAAAGCAGTTATTTTTAAACTAAATGAACCAAAAACAACATACTAACCATAGTTTAAAACTTAGAATAAAGTTAGTTGAAAAGCCTACAGTTGATACTAAGATGGAAGCACAGGGGAGCAATGCCGCTTCAACCCTATTGGCCGTAGTGTCTAACGGTGGCGGCCATATTGCGCAGACTAGGAACCGGCTGCCGCCTGTGTTGAGGAATAGGGAATTCGGGACCTCGATTTACGTTTGCGGCCGCCGCATCCGTTACGTTCAAGTTACGTAGATACGGAACCCGGCATCTTACGCAGATTTGAATGGGGAACACGATCGTATCTTCAGAATTCCTCAAATTCACTCGCCGGACCTACATTTGCCCCGGCCGAAGGGGTTGATTGAACCCACCTCGCTAATGCGCCGCTAATTAAACTATAATTAAACGGTAAAGTGGTCGTATGCGGCAAAGTATAATGCAGAATGACTGGTAGGAACCCGCTGTAAAGGTCTCAGGTCAACCGGTGACCTCTGAGGTCAGGTCAAGTGATCTAAGGCACGGGCTCGGTTTTTGGTTAATAACTTCGCCAAAAATGGCCGTAGAGCCGCGATTTTGGCACCATCGTGTTCAGCTAGCTCAGGCGCATCGAGTGATATACTTTTTGTTCGGGTCAGGTCAACTTAGGGTGTTGACCTCAGGTCAAGGTCAGGTCAGCACCCCAAGGTCACGAAGTTGGTCGAAAGAGGTCATGTCGCGTATCATTCGATTCGGCAGGTCTTCCTGAGTCTATTGGTGGCTTTCCCGACTCGCTAGCTCAATTTGATCGGGAGTTATTGAAGAAAAATTGTGACACTTGTGACGTCACAAATGACGTCACGCAAGGGCAACAATGCAAATATGAAGCATAGAACATTGCAAGGAGTGCATGAAATCATGATTCTATATGCTTGAGATAGTTTCAGATCATTCTCGGCGCAAATATAGCAATTTTCATATTTCCCCATTGACTTATAAGGGTTTAACGTATTAGTTCCTTGTATCTGAGGATTTTTTAGGATTCCATCTTGTTCTCCACTCAATTCTGCGTAAGATGCCGGGTTCCGTGTCCACATAGCTTGAACATAACGCATGCAGCGACCGCAAACGTAAATCGAGGTCCCGAATTCCCTATTCCCCAACACAGGCGGCGGCCGCTTCCTGGTCTGCGCAACATGGCGGCACCGTTGGACACCATCTGGCGGCCGATGCGCATTCCACATTATAGAGTTCAGTGGATGGAAGGAATCTATGGAAGGCGGAAATGGCGCAGCTGTTTCATTTTTAAAATGTGTTCGCAAGCAGGATTTACGTGATGCTAGCGACATCTATTAAGGTAATCGGGGACGCTCATTGGCTGATCGAGTCCGTGAGCAGTATCGCTAACTTACGCTAGTACAGGGTTGAGGCAATGTGCACATGCGCAGGAACTAGTGCCCTAATGGAGGGGCTTTTGGTACCTCGGGCAGCGCCCAATGGCTTTTTGGACCTGTTATGGCCTCTGCATCGAAAAACGCTAGATAAGAAGGTTGTAGAGGAAGCTTTAGGCTACCTTTCCCCACAATAATATTGGCAATTTATCTTTTAGCTTACGTGTGGGGCTCGCTTGAATAAGGTCGATTTAACATGCAAACCCTATGGAGTACATAGTAGTTTTTGAGCGCCCATTTGGCCTAATGCTACCAACTGTTACTGGCTACCCCTGGGGTTAGGGGTGTGGTGGACTGTGCGAATCCCAACATATACCGCCTCCTGCAACGGCTGCGTCAGGAGGACCACTGGCCGGGTGAGATTGACCGGGTGGTGGCCGGGTCTCTCCCGCCCAGCAAAAAGCTCCAGTGGGCCAAGCTGACCGAGACGCTGACGAGGCTGGTGGACTGAAGGGACGGAGGGCATTTCACAACACGTTGAGTTTCTGCGGGCTGTCGCTCACAACTACACAATGTAAGCTGAGTGGCAGCGTGGTGCAGAGTGATAAGCGTGGGTGTTTTCATCGAAGTTGTGGTAAAGTATAGTCGACTACAGAATGATATTCCACTTTTCACAGGCAATTTTGCCTGGAGTGGTACAATGCTCACAATCGACACGCTTAATTAATTGCGTGATAAACGGCACAACTTAGCGCTCCGGTCAACTGATAGCTTCTGAGGAGTGGAACATCATTCTGTAGTCGACTATACATGCGCTTGCACCCCGAT
The DNA here is from genome assembly GCF_019059575.1 of Amphibalanus amphitrite. Taxonomy (NCBI): domain Eukaryota; kingdom Metazoa; phylum Arthropoda; class Thecostraca; order Balanomorpha; family Balanidae; genus Amphibalanus; species Amphibalanus amphitrite. Next base: position 343,765 of record NW_024882066.1, read on the forward strand.
TCCGATATGGGCATTGCCGTTGTGAATGCATTCCGTAAAAAACGTGCATGATGCACTTCATCGCAGCCAAGTTTAAAACATTTGTTGTGCCAACACGAGGCACTGGGAGCAGCTTCCAAAGACAACGTGCCTACTGTTCTGTTCGTGCCATTGTTCGCCCGACACTGTTATCGGCAAAATCCGTTTTAATAATACATGGTGATGTGTGTCAATCTCTGTATATGACGTTTTCTAGTTTTTATTTATTGATTTGTTAATTTTATGCATTATTATTGCAGCAATGGCATCGCCAGCATAGTAAAGAAAAATCTATGGTCATTGATTTTTTAATGTACACACGGGAAGCATAAAAACGTAGAAACTATTCACGAGGGTAAAGATCCCCGTCCCAGTAGCGACCGTCTTCAAGGCCGACAGATAGTGAAAACGCGGTTCAAGCCGTTCAGGCTTTCGCTATTTGCTCCTGACCTGGATAGCCTGCGGTCGGTGGCAGTGGTCGCGTCAGGCAGGCCGTGTCTGGCTCTGATGGACACGTTAGTTAACCCTATTCCGTGAGGGGAGTGGAACCCTATTCCGTGAGGGGAGGCCCCCCCCCCCTCAGGTTTTTATTGTGCTATTGTCATACGCCGCAATGCTTTCAGCTCATACTCTGTTGCTTTTCCAAAACATTCATTGCGCACATTCTGGTAAAAATGCCGGGCCAGGTCGAGTCACTAGAGCGGGTTTGTTGACCCCACCTTGTGACAACCCCCCCCCCCCGCACAGGTTTACAATTACGCTAGATGACTAGAGTTTTACAAGGAACAAGTTTCGTTTTTCAAGTTTTCATTCGGGTATCAGTATGTGCAATTTGTATGCTTCAGAATTTCTATATCTCTAACCTGAGGTCAAGTCAGATTCGTGACATTTACATTAGGAGCCTACGGGAAAATATTGAAATGCCTCCTGCTTAGAGTAAACGAGTCGAAACCACCCAATTCTTTCAGGATTGTGACAAATTATCTCATGTATGTAACGACTGATGATCCAGGTGTCATTGACTTTGTCTTTGACTTGTCCTTTTGAGTTTTTGGATTTTGACTTTTTCCTTTGGATTTTTCGTAATTTGACTTTATGTCCTGTTGACTTTTCGTCTTTTGACTTTTGCCCTCTTCACTTTGTCCTTTTGACCCCTTTGACTTTTTGTCCTTTGATTTTTTGTCCTTTTGACTTATTGGACTTTGACTACGTCTTTTTGACTTGTTGACCTTTTGACTTTTTGATTGACTTAATGTTCTGTTGTCTGTTGACTTGTTTTTTGACTTTCTGTCCTAAGTTTTTTTTTTTTGGGGGGGGGGTTGATTTTATGTCCTGTTCACTTTTTGTCTTTCGACTTTTGTCCTTTTTACTTTTTGGCAATGACTTTTTGTCGTTTTTACTTTTTGTCTTTTGACCTTATGTCCATTTGACTTTTCGTCTTTTGACTTCTATGTTAGTTGACTTTTTGGCAATTTCACCTTATCCGTTGACGTTTTGTCCGTTTTGACTTTTTGTCGTTTGACTTTCCTCTTTGTTGACCTTTTACCTGTTGACTTTAAAGCTTTTTGACTTCTTGCTTTTGACGTAATGTCTGTTGACAAATCATCCTTTTACCTTATAATTTGACTTTTTGTCCGGAACCCGGCGGGGATACTGGTAAACCTTTTAGCAGCTCGCAGCTACATGGCTGTGCGGCGGCGGCGGCTGCTGCTGGGCAGGCGGGGAGGGGATGGTCTGTCTGACCTGAGCGTGGTGGCCGCGACTGCAGCTGTAACGGGCCGCGGGCGTGATCCAATCTCGGTCGCTGATGTGCTGTTGAGCGACTGGCTGGGGGATGTGGGGCAGGTGACTCCGGCCGGCCGAAAACAGACAGACGTGCGTGGGTCTTAGTGCTGGATCTATGACCCCACTCAACTGCAGACTGCAGACGACAAAATGCATACAGACATATAGGAGAGCGTATCTGCCGTCCAAAGATAAAAGCACGTAACTAGCATTTACGGAACTTTACGGGAGGGCGTTTTTTCATGTTTGGTGGTAATTCGGCATGTATTGTAGCGCATCTTACATAAAATATATATCAAAAGAAAGAGAATAACTCGTACTATCGCATAACATGACATGTTTTACTGAAATATTAATTATATTGATATAATTGTGCTTAAGGTGATTTGCCTGGGGAATGTCTCGAGCGGCACATGCGCTTGTCCAAAGAAAAAAAAAACGCCTATCTAGGCTAACCCTGAACGCGTAACGTCGATACGCTTTCTGCCTTTGAAGACCTCAAGCTTTGTTGCGGCTGGAAAAGCACGGTAGATAGTAGATAAGCATTTTGCCGTGGAAACGGCGTTTGTATTCGGTTCGGACGGACGCGCATCGGGGGATACGTGCGCTTGTAGATGCACGCGCTTCCAATGGAAAATACGCGTAATCGACATTCATGTTGATGTATATGTACTTGTCTGGCCTAGGTCGATACCAAGGCCCTCTAACCGTCGATACGATGCTCAATATAAATGTAGAATATAGCCATCGCCCGTATAGAGGGGGGACGGACCCCCCCCCCTCGATTTTTCGCTACGGCGGCGATCACGTAAAAAGCGGATGATCGCGACAAAACTTTCAGTTCCCACGCGTTTATCAACTTTACACATACCCTTATAATTTCATGACCCTGACCCGAACGACCTTTTATTTGTGATCTTCTTTTCGAGACCATGTCTGGCCGGAATCGCGATTCGGCACATGTCGGCTCTCTTTAGCCGCGCGGTTGCAGTCTTATCGTGGTCTCAAGCGTTCAACATGTGATATGATGTTGCTTCCATGCATTAGGGTGGGTGTCAAGGTCACCGGAAGGTCAGGTCAGGTCATTGACCTTTTACACTTTATCGAGTTCTACATGTTTTTAGGTTAGTTTTTGGAGCTGAATTCGAATTTAGCAGCCATTTCAACATGTGCGAAGTAGTTTTAGTGCCTTCATAACAAATTACAAAGCTATCAGAGGCGGCTGACTTCTACTACGAATATCCGGCGGGACCCCTACTGGTTGACCTCACCTGACCTGACCCGACCTGGCTTAGATGCATGAAGACATCATCTGTGATCAAAACTAGCATGATATTCGTGATCAGCACCCCGAAAAAAAACCCTTAGCAGCCACACTTTACGACTTTCTAACAGGTCCCGATTTTCCCGACTTTGGGTCATTGACCTGACCTGGAAGGTCAACCAATGACCTAGGACCTTAAAATTGGGTATCATCGGCTGACGGCTTCCTCTCGTCACGGGCAACACGCTCGTTTTTTTTCGCGAAGCTCTAGCTCGATCAGGGGCCAAACGGCAAAGGGGGAGTCCAACCGACCCCCCCCCCCTACACATTAGGGGTTACCGCTGCTAGGGAAACTTCCCTTTTCTATGGAAATCAGCGAAGATCTAGGGATATATGGATTTCACACGAAATCTAGGGAAATGCCAACAGCCCGAAAAATTGTTGTATTTGCCTGCTTCTGCGTTGTTCCATTTCGGGTGCGGCTAATTTTTTACATCAAAGTTTTTGTTTTGGCGCAATTTATACAATGTCTAGCGCATATCACTCCCATTCGGTCAAACTGACGGTCCAAAATAATGCATCGACTCGTCTCTTACGCCAGCACTACCGCTACCCATACGGCAGTTTCCCGCGTCCTGCAACACACCACAATTTGCGATATATCACGCAATTATATTATACCACATACAGTAATTTGCTATATGCCAGCAATTTCATCAGAATCTCTTGCGTTAACGTAACAGAATGTAGTTAATTGCTGTTTTAGGACGCAGCGACTATAACCATAAGCGGCGGAACGGGGAAGGCACCGGGGCACCGTGCCCCCTTTGATTTTGGCATTTTAACATTAGCCCTATGGGCGTTGCATGGAAAGGTGAGACCAAAAGTCGTCAGTGCCCCCCCCCCTCAACCCTCGCCGGCCGAGGGGGGTGCCCCCCCCCCCATTTTTTCGCGATAGCTCCGAACACGATGGCGATAGAGAGCTGACACTTGGCATACCTGACCTTTCATCCAAGCCGGATCTTTTGACACCAACCGCATTTTTGGGTCAAGTCAGGTCAGTGACCTATGACGTCATAAGCGAACCTCTGCACGGTCTTCAGATGTCGCAACTTCGCAACGCCCTCACTGCCAGAAGAGATGTCACAGGGAAATGAAACTTGCAGGATCTAGTATCCATTATAAGTCCCACAACTTGTATATCTCGGATTTTTCCTAAAGGTCATATGAGGTCAGGTCATTTTCGTGACCTCAACATTATAAGTCAATGGGGAAAAATGAAAACTGCATTCTGGCGCCGGGAACGATCTCCAACTATCTCAAGCACACAGAATCTTAATTTGATGCACTCCTTGCAAGGTTAGATGCGTCACTTTTGCAATGTTGACCTTGCGTGACGTCATTTATGACGTCATCAAGGTCATGTCAGTTTTTCGTCAATAACTCTTGATCAAATTGAGCTAGCGAGTCGGGAAAGCCACCGATGGACTCAGGCAGGCCTGCCGAATCGAATGATATGCGACATGACCTCTTTCGACCAACTGCGTGACCTGGGGGTGCTGACCTGACCTTGACCTGAGGTCAACACCCCAAGTTGACCTGACCCGGACAAAAAGTATATCATTCGACGCGCCTGAGCGAGGCGAACACGATGCTGCCAAAATCAGCGCTCTGCGGCCGTTTTTTGCGAAGTTATTCACCAAAAACGGAACCGTACCTTGGGGCACTTGACCTGACCTCAGGTCACCGGTTGACCTAGGACCTTAAAATCGGGTACCAATCTCTGCGTCTCGTAACGGCGCACACGCTCGTTTTTTTCCGCGACGCGCTAGCTCCACCAGGGGCGAAACGGCGAGGGGGTCGTACCCGCCCCTCCCCCCCCCTCGGCCGGCGCGTATGTAGAAAACCAATATAGGTCCGGCGAGAGTTAATTGAAGGTGTTCCGCCGCTACTGACTATAACACGAATGGTTAAAATGAGGAAAGTACATCAAATTCCATGAAAATAACCGCATCTAGGGAAATGATTTAAAAAAAAGAAATTTTCGTGAGAATCTGGGGAAACCAGCGAGACGCCAGCGGTAACGCTGATTAGAAGCTGGCAAACGCCGCACACATGCGAGGGTTAAGCTGCGCTCTGCCGTGCACGATGTCGCTGGAACCGTCAGCAGTAGCTTGACGAGTGTCACGCAGTCAGCCAGGAGTGTGCCGTGCGGATGCTGGCGTCCTGCAGCGCGCTGACATCAGAGAGCGAGCGTAGCGCGATGCCGCGCTGCCTGCAGACGTCCCGGAGCATCTGCACGTGCAGACAGGTCCGTTCTCCTCCCAAACCGAATGAAACGGCTGCCCGTGCGATATCGGCCGCGTCGCCCGTCAGGGGCGCCCTCTCCGCCACCCACGACCAGTAGCTGCTGGTCGCCGTGCGCCGGCATAGCGAGACTTGATGGACGCCAAGAGCCTGTCCAAGGTCTAGTAGTAGACCCGTCGGTATGCGTCACGGGGCGTGGCCGGGTGAGCGGGAGGCGCACCGTCGTCCAGGCGGCGGGGAGGTCGACTCTGTCGGATGCTCCTCGGGTCGTCTACGCCGAGCTCCTTCGCTCGATGCACAGTGGCGGCCCAAAACTCGTCGAAGCGGTCTCGCTGACCTGCGACAGCCGTCTTCAGGCCATCCATGAGGCTCAGGTTTTCACTCACGAACTTATACGGCCTTGCACTCACGGACTGGGTCTGGCCCTGCACCGAGCGCACCACAGGTGTTGTGATTTTTAGCACATGCTGCGCCAGGCGGACGGCAAAGAAGAACCTGAACTGGAGCATCAGGTGGGCGAAGCCATTGGCTGTGCTTGCCGTTGGCGGGCGGGTGGTGCGGTCACCCGCTATGGCCTGCAGACTGTCTACCAGAGCAGGGTAGTTTTCGAGCACTGACGTTAGACAGGCCTCGCGACAGGTCCACGGAGTAGGACAGAGTGGACGGAGCGCCGTTTGAGCGCCTGCATCTTCCAGCGCCACTTGGCGCTTTCGTTCGTTCGTTGTTTGCGTCGGCCTGCCGCCGGAGGCGATATCGGCCGTGCTGGTGCTTTTCTCAAGTTCAGTACGCACACGGCGTTGCACTTTTTGTTGGCGTATTGCTCAGTCCGTTGTTTACAGGGGGAGGGGGATGGGGGAAGGTATTTCTACACATATTTTAACAGACAAGATACAAGCACACACATACAAGATGCAATCACACATTTTGTTTTCTTTCCATATTATTTTTTTTCTATTTCCTTTTTTGGGCTTTTTCTGTTTCTTCTTTCTTTCTTTTTTCATTTTATTTTATTTTTATTTGTTTATATTTTTTGCCTATTTTGCCTCTTTTTTAATACATTTTTTTATACACGAGATATTCACAAGTCAGTCACATATCATTAGTCACATAGTCACATGTCAACCCAGCTAAGTCGTGACCGAACACGGATAGATAACCGCCTTCAGCGGGTAAACACAGGCAAGCTTACCACTTGCTTCGAGAGGGGCTGCATACTGGTGGGAACACTAAAGGCCACCGCACACTAGCCATTCGGCCGGTTCATTCGGCCGTTACAGCAGCGATTTTCTCGCGCGAGTCTTTATATCGGCCGAATGACCGAAATGCTTGGAGCCGAAATATCGTCGTTAAAATATCGCCTGAAATGTTGTAACCGAATTCCAAGAGCGGAAATGATAGATATTTGTATAATTTATCTTGAAAGACTGAATGTAATCCAGCTTTTCAATAATAGACTTATCGAGATTTTCAAACGGATGGTAAAACTGAATTTATTGCATAGGTAGAAAGGAAAAGAAATAATTGGGTTAGTAGCATATTGAATACGTGACCTGCTTGATAAAGAAAATAAATAGGCATTCAAATGCAAACAAACATTGCTCAAAGTGCTCTGATGTCTGAGTTACTTTGACTCATGACTCCGTCATACTGCAAATAGTTAATAATAACCAGCAACATTACCTAACGTGCACTATCTTGGTGCTGTAAAGTCATAAGTAACACCTACTATGCATTTCAGACCCCATGAGACCCTGCTTTTCGGCGATAATTTCTTCAATTTTTGTCCAATTAGCTTGAAATTTTGGCAGACGATATTTCAGCTCAAGCGCCAATTTTTGTCAATATGGTCTCTTAACAAAATATCAAAATTTAGAGCACTTGTCGTTGGCTCGTAATGTTAATCAGTTTTTGCACCCGGATAGAGGCTCGCTCGCTACCGCACCGGATTGGATAGGAGTGCTGGCCAATCACGTTGCGCCGGGCCCAACTAAACTCCGCCCACTGGCCGTGACCGCGATGGGTCTATGCCGCTTCAGTCGGTGTCAGCACCGCGGAGAGGTCGGAGCGGGACCGCATACTGGAGACAATTGAAGCTGGCAAAGTTGTTTCGGGACGAAAGCCAAAGAATTATCCGTTTGAGGGCATTTGGTATCCTCTTAGTCTTCACCGTATTTTGGTATTTGAACGTCGAACCAGCTCAGAATATTCAGAATGATCAGAATCAAGGTAGGATCTATTGGAACGGAACCGACCGTAGAAGGAAAGATGGATAGACTCTTGGACTCTGAACATTTATTTAAGCTGGAGTTGCACCTATCTCATCGTCAGGTTGGGTCAGGTCACTACCCGATTACCTATAAGATCATGTGTAAGCCTGTGCTTAACCCAAAAATATTGATATATTTGGCAGTGCCAATAAATGTTTCTGAGGAAGGCGCAGAAAGCAACAAAGTAGGATGAAGAGTCTCGGGCACGGCCGATTGCCTGGGGCATCGCTCCGGCGAAACGACCGTATTCGTGATTCGTGAAGCGGTGCGGGGCGCCGGGTGGGGCAGAAGCGTAATGTGTCGTATGGTAGAAATGGCCTTTATCGCGGTGTCATGTGTGTGTTATAGGTATTGTTAAGACGTGCACAAAAAGAAATAGCAATGTGGCAGGCGGACGTTGGGCACTACACGAGAACGATCATAAATAAACTCGTATCTTTTTTGTAAAACTTAAGTAACAGTAGGTATGTCCTCAATGGTGAGGAAACTATCTCTAGGCTTTTACTTTTCATGTTTGCATTTCAACACACAAGCTCTGGGGGCAAAGTTAGTCTGGCGACCTCCTCAACCTATGTCGATGATCAAATGGATTAGTCCTGAAGGTGTTCAATGCTTAGTTGCACCGGGATGATATAAATAGATCACGCCGGCATACATTCCTAATCAAATTTCATATATCAAACACATAAATTGCATCATGTTAAAGGTAGTGTGCCACCTTTGAAAGATTTCCCATTTTATTTTTCCTAGGATAAGAAGCTTCTGTTTTTACCTAATATCGAAAAAAAATCAAAAATGGGCCTGGAATAGTGCCTTTTTCGCCTAAAAGTTTTTCGGTTTTTAGATATGTATAACAACTGTAGTGGGCTCACCTGCAAACAGGCGTCGGGCAACAATCGCGAATGCGGCGCACTTGTGACAATAAGCAAAGGTCATTATAGTGTTACGACCATACGACGTACGGGAATGAGTTATCAGCTGTCTAATCGTAGACAACACAATGTCGAGCCTTAAACTGTAAGCCCGTATTGGTTTTGTTTCTTTTATTTGGCTGTCGAACATTATTTATGGTTTGAAATATGATTTTATGTAAAATAATTGATATGAAAAAGCCGTCTTATAAGTTATGACCCCATTTCACCACACGCAAGTGGCAGAAATGACAATGATCAGCTGACGCATTTTTCTTGGCCGAAGTCAGAGCGCGCGGTCCGACGCACCACGCGTATTTGGAAATTCCGACCTCGACGAGCATCAGAAGCCACCTAACAGGCGTGTTCGAAACCGCAGGAGATGATGATGAACGGGTTTATCGAAACTTGATTGGATGAGCATATCGGTAATAGCGATTTCAGTGTGTGCATTTATTGTTCATAGTGGTGTGAAATGTGGTTGGGGTACGACCGACAACCCGTCGGGGCGAATTTCGCACTGGGGTACTCAAAATTTGAAGAATTTAAGACGTTTCCATGAGTTTTGAAGGTATGGATAAGTTCTAAAAATCCGGTTCTCCTTATCTGGGCCATTAACTCCATACGGTCCAAGAAAGCTGGCACACTACCTTTAATGGTGATTCTGTTTTGCAATTTTGACGTAGTCTGACGCGATACATAATCTTACGCAATCATTTGAAATCAACAGCGTCTTTTATGCGCGTTTTTTCACAAGCCCCGAATCTTGTGTGGAAATATATATATATATATATATATATATATATATATATATATATATATATATATATATATATATATATATATATATATTTTGTGACTGAACAAGGTGTACGTACATTTGTGATAGATACAATTAGTCGAGGGCTTCAGCTGGTGCGTTACTTATGCGCGCTATTTAACTCATTCGATGAAATTACGGTTGCAACGACAACTGCACGGCAGCAGCAGCTACGGTCCGTGCGAGCCGCCCCGGTGCGACAGCTACTGCCCCGCCCGCCCCACGCAGCCGACTGACCGGCCAAGGTCACTACCCCGTCCGCCGGGAGGGCGGAGCTTAATGGTCACGTGTTTGTGACGTCACACCTACGCACGGATAGCCTCTACTCCACTGACGGATTTACGGAGCCGATTTTAACATTAGGAGGCAACGACAAGTACCCTAAAATTTGATATTTTGTTAAGAAACCATATTGGCGAAAATTGGCGCTTGAGCTGAAATGTGCATTGTGAAAATTTGAAGCAAATTGGACAAATAGTAAATAAATTATCGCCGAAAATTAGGGTCTCATGGGGTCTGAAAAGCATAGTAGTAGGGCGTAGGCATGGATTCTGAGCCACCCAGCAACCCGTACGCACCCCAACTGGCCACCGCGTCACTTCGCCTCAAGCTGGCACTGAAGAGGGCACAGGAGAGACGCAGACCTCTGGCTCGGCGCAGGCTGTGGGTCAGCGACGTGCTGCAGCGCCGCGACGAGCTGGGCGAGTACGCCAATTTAGTGCAGGAGCTTCGGCTCAACGACCCCCAGCGACACCTCCAATACTTCAGACTCAACAAGGGGGCCTTCGATCTGCTCCAAGCACGGATTGAAGACGAAATCACCCGGTCGACCACCACCTCCCGCCAGCCGGTCAGTGCACCGCAGCGCCTGGCGGTGACGCTCCGCTACCTGGCGTCGGGAGAGGAGTTCTCCGCTCTGGCGCCGAGCTACCGGCTCGGAGAGTCGACCACGCGCGCGGCGGTGTACACCTGTCGCGCCATCGCACAGTGGGGATTTTTCCGATCTAGCGCCTATTAATTCAAAAAATATTTTTTGGATTTTTGTTTATTTTTTGTGTCAGTGGGGCTAAGAAATGTCTGAATTTTTCATATATGGCATTGTTTTATCTGTATGTCTACAGCAAAACTAGGAAAAATGCGCCCAAAGTTCACACTCATGCGTGATTACTCATTGGGCTCAGCAAGGCCCGAAAGTATAGCTCAATTTCATTGTCCTGTCCTGTTGGTTTTAATCTTGCGAGGTCTTAAAGTTGCATATCGTCTGAAAGGCACCTTTATTAGGAATGGAATGGCAAACAGAAAGTATGCCACAACCTTACTAAGGTCACAAAAATGCCCTTTACAAAAAAAACCCTTACAGACACCATATTGAAGGAATGGTATTCTAAATAAATGTAGGAAATCAACAATGTTCTCCACACTTTTCCACTCCGAAATATATCCTATCGAATTCGCCACTTTCTCCTGCACAAGACAACGCCTAGTTTGGCTGCCGAAACTTGCCTGAACACGGAATATTCACATTAGAGTATCTTAACACCCCACTCGAGGAGCGCTAGGGCAAACAGCACGATATAGGTATGTTCCGGACATAGGCGAATAATTTTACTTCGTGATTTATATGATGCATATTTTCTGAGACACATTCATTAGGAATAGGATGACAAGTATAAATTATACATACCGTAACTGTATCTCTAGAAGCATCAAACTCTAGAAGCATCAAATTTCTTCGACATCATGGGGTCCAGCTCCATATGGGTGAGATATGTGGACGATGTCCTAGTGATCGTTCCAGAAAACACGAATCTGGAACAAAAACTAGCGCAACTGAACAACGTCAATGCGAAGATACAGTTCACGATCGAGTACGAAGAAAACGACCGACTAGCGTTCTTAGACACGTGTATCATCAGAAGAGAGACAGGTTTCAAATTTAAGGTGCATAGGAAGCCAACCAACAAAGAAGATTATGTTCATTTTTACTCTGGCCACAGTGAACGTGTGAAAAGTGGTATAGTTATAGGTCTCTTTTTACGAGCGATGAGAATTTGTGATGAGGAGTTCTTGGACGAAGAGATTAAACATATTTACAAAGCTTTCACGAAACTGAAATACCCGAAGGGGTATCTCATTCGGCAAAAGCAAAAGGCCGAACGGATAAGGAAGACCCCAAAACAAAAAGAAAAAGAACAAGGGAGAAAAAAGCTAAAATGGATATCGATTCCAAACTCCAAGAGCGCGGAGGCAATTTCCAAATCACTAGAAAAGACAGGCATACGAGTAGCAACGAACACGGGAACGAAGATACACGAGATGATTAAACGAAGACCGAAAGAGACGTCCGGCACATCCGATTCTCCGAAAAGTGTAGTATACGAAATTCCTTGTGGTGGGTGTGAAAAAAGCTACGTGGGAGAAACGGGGAGGGGGGTCGAAACGAGACTCAAAGAACATAAAAGTGACCTCAAGTTTCATCGAACTTCGAACGCAATCGTCTTACATGCCGAACAATCTCATCATTTACCGAACTGGGGAGCAACTCGATTATTAGAGAAAGGCGCACGAAAAACGACACGAAAAATCTTAGAAGCGGCTCACATATCTGCACGTGATACCATCAATACTAGAACTGGATTTATAACTTTAGCAACATGCGCTGTGAACTTAGTGGCAGGACCCCGATAGCTAATCTCGTGACTGTGATATATTTTTCGAGTGCTATTTTATATTCGTGTACAAGCTGCCGGTGATCATTTCTGTCCTCATTTCTGTAACACAGTGATCAAGGTATTTTCGTACCGAAAGCTTTGTGTGTCTAAATATACATTTGACTTGTTATTGTTATCATTTATCCTAACATACCGTAACCTTATTAACCATCGCACTTGTGGGGAGGGGGAGGGGGAAGGGGTCGGATAAAACCCCATGGTTTTCCGCAAATTACTCGCGCAAAAAGCGGCCGATCACGCCGAAACTTTCGGTGCCCTCGAGATCATCAATATTACATCTAACCTAAAAATTTCATGACTCTGACCCAACTGACCTTTGACCTGTGGCATATTTCTCGAGACCATGTTTGGCCGGAATCGCGATTCGGCGTATGCCAGCTCACATTATCCGCGGTTTCCAGTCTTTTTGTGGTTTTAAACGTTCAAATATGTGAAATGATGTTGGTGCCATGCATAATGGTGGGTGGCAAGGTCACGTGAAGGTCAAGTCAAGGTCATTGACCTTTTGATGACCTTGGTTCACTTTTTCGAGTTTTACTTGTTTCTAGGGTAGTTTTTGGTGCTGATTTCGATTTTAGCAGCCATTTGAATACTTACGAAGTAGTTCTGGTGCCTTCGTTCCATGCTACGAAGCTATCAGTAGTAGGTGACACTTCTATGGATAATGGATGGCCGGCAGGACGCCTACTAGTTGATCTAACCTGACCTGACCCGACCTGGCCTAAATGCATAAAGACATCGTCTGTGATCAAAACTAACATGAAATTCGTGATCAGCACCCCAAAATACCCCGTAACACCCTAACTTTGCGAAGTTTCAAGAGGTCTCGATTTCCCAACTTTAGTTGGGTCATTAAACTGACTTGGAAAGTCAGCTTATGACCTTGGACTTTGAAATTGGATATATTCGGCCTCATTTCGTCATAGGCAGCACGCTTGACTTTTCCGCGAAGCTCTAGCTTGATCAGGGGCCAAACGGCTGAGCGGGGGGTCCAATTGAACCCCCTATACTATGTTGATTATGCACATTTACAGGTAAAATTCTCACCAGGACACACCAGCCAACATATGTGCACAATCTGGCTACAATTCTACCTATGGTTTGCCCTCTACGAATAAATACGTGCTAGATCGGAAAAATCCCCACTGTGCATCGTGGACGTCCTCGGTCCGGTGTACCTGCCGGAGCCGACGGAGATGTGGCGCGCCAGTGAGCGGGAGTTCCGGGAGTGGTGGCAGTTCCCCAACTGTGTTGCTGCCATCGACGGCAAGCACGTGACGATTCGTGCGCCTCCCAACTCTGGTAGCGAGTATTTCAACTACAAGCACCAGTTTTCGGTGGTGCTGATGACCGCCGTGGACGCCATGTATAACTTTGCGTTTGTCGCGGTAGGGAGTGCGGGGAGGGAGAGTGACGGCTTCCGGAGCCTCCGACTGGCGCAGCGACTGGCGGACGGGAGCCTCGGGCTGCCACAGCCTTCCCCACTACCGGGCGGCCGAGAGGCGCTTCCGCACGTGCTCGTCGGAGACGAAGTGTTCCCCCTCCTGCCCAACCTGATGCGGCCTTATCCGGGACGAAGGGAAGGGCAGATGGGCGACCGCGGCCGCGTCTTCAACTATCGCCTATCCCGCGCGCGCCGTGTCTCCGAAAATGCCTTCAGAATCTTGGCCCAGACGTGGAGGCTGCTCCTCCATCCGCTGAACGTGGACCCAGAGCACGTCAAGCTGCTCGTTATGACGGTCGTCATCCTCCACAACTTCCGACGCAGCGAAGATGCGAAGCGCGTTGAGATGACGACCGAAAACGCCCCTGACGCAGTCGCACCGACCTCCGGGGCACACGATGTGCCAGCTCTGGCGAGAATGCCAAGCAGCAGCTCCCACAACCATACCAGGGCAGCAGAGCAAGTACGCGAAACGTTCTGCCACTACTTTAGTTCCGAGGGCGCTGTTCCGTGGCAGGTCGGCCTTTAAGCCCGTCGAACGAGTGACTGTGGCTAGCTGTAGTGCCTGCAGTCTGTAGTGTGCCTGTACCTAAAATCTTGACTTGAACATGTCTGTCGGTTTTTAAAGAGGGGAAATGGCGAAACCAACTGTGTTCACGAATGAAATACATGATACGGATTTGTGTTATATTACAATGTTTAAAATATTTGAGGTCAACGAAGATAGCAGGTATAACGAACGCTGGCATCGTTTGTACCTGAAAGCCCGATTGCGAGAGATTTCGATGGCGAGGATCGAAAGCAAAACAACAACAATAAATAAAAACGATGTAACAGTTTTAAACTATAAGAACACGCAACAGCAATGTAAGCATAACAATGTCCGGCAAACATAGAGCATTATAATACAAACATACAAACATAGGGCATTATTCTTCTCACTGCCCCTACCCCAAACATGGTCCATCCCAACTCGCTAATTAATGCCGCCGCTCAGGACCAAATTGACAAAAGCTTAACACGCGCAGATTACTATTGCCCGTTGTCATGGTGTCAGTGACAAAAATGTAAAATATCGGAGGAGGAAATTAAATGTGTAAATTGCGGTCAACAGTAAGAGTCATCACACACTCACTTTACAAACAAGCCATGTAATAATGCTCGTTGAGGTCTTCGCCCGAGGGCAAGAACCAGCCGATGGCGAAAAGCTGGCAGCACTTCGAAGTGTTCAATGGGCTTCAAAGTGTTCATCCCGTACCAATAAATGTCGCTAAATATGCTGCCGCTCAAAAGAAAATTAAAGTTTAATAAATCACACACGCGTGGATTAATATTGCCCGTGGTCATGGTGTCATTTACAATGATAGGCTATCCCCCAGAAAAAATGTCATGTGGAAATTGCGGTCAACAGTCAAAACTACCAAAAGAAGCATCGTAGGAGCCGATGTAATAATGAAGCGGCTGCTTTACTCAAGGCGCTGGGCCTCCCTTAAAACTTCTAGGAGTTTCACCTTCGTCTGAAGCTTGTTTGCTTCAGGCACCTTTTTTAGCTCTATTCCTACGCACTGGCCGAAGACCAGGTCGGCATCATTCAGTGGTTTGGCAGCCTCTTGAATACTTTGGAGTGCTGCCAGCACTTCGTCATCTGCTGTTTGTTGCCGGGCGCGGGCACGACGCGAGGCTCGCCGTGAGGTCGAGGGCCCTCGCTCGGAGGCGCCCGGTGGTGTTGCCGGCACCGATCGCCCCGGAGCCGGGTCTACCTCGGGCGCCGGCCCCGGAGCTGGGGCCGACTCGGGCACCGGCCCCGGAGCTGGGGCCGGCCCTGGAGGCGGAGCTGGTGTGTCGTCGTCTGAGTCAGAATTTTGCTGTAAAAACGGAATATCCAGAATCAGAAACATGGGCTAATGGCACACAAGTTCCTATCACGCTTAAAGGGACCCTCCCACCTTCAAAAAAGTTAATGAATTGGCATGAAAGTGATGTCACTCGGTTCAGAAAGAGCAAAAACGAATATCTACCAAATTTCATCGAAAAATTTTCACCGGTTTTCAAGATATTAGACTTTTACTTTTGTTTACTTTTTGGGATCTCCGCTGTTCCTAGCCACTTGCCACTTTATTTGAAAGTGCGGCATTTGTTGCGCGCAAAGCAGCATATACCACCGCGTGCTACAAAACGTTTTAGTCAAACATTTAACGGACGTTCGAAAGCCTGATGACGTCATCAGATTCCCGTAATGGTTAAGAGATAGGGACCACGCTGGTCCCACCCTGCAAGTAAAGGGAAGAAATTTCTTGAACACCATAAAGCTGCGGGGGTTGCGACCAGGATAAATGGTGGTTTCTGAGCCTGGCCGCAAACTTGGCTATCTCAACTCAAAACTAATGTTAAGGTGGGAGGGTCCCTTTAATACACACTAGAATGACACGCGTGATGTCCACCCGAGAAAGACATCGATGTAGGAATGGGGCTGTAGGACATCGATATATTTACCCTCCCGCAATGTGCCTTTTGATCCATGAATCATTCCAGGGCAAAACATTTTTATCAGGGAGACACCGGTTGGTCACGTGACTCGGAAACAAAAATCAGCTGATAGAGTAGCGGAATCGCCGTAATCGAACACGAATAATTCCGGACGATAGAGCGGCAGTATAGGAGTTTTCTTCACAACAGGCAAACATTGCAATGTTTTATCATTCTATGATCAAGAAACGTTCATAAATCATATATTTCTTCGATAATTACTGCCGCAACCGACGCCCACATATCGTAGCCAGCGTAGCCACATAGCGTAGCCAGCGCATAAAGCTGTGCTTTGCGATATTATATGTAAAGAAACGGCCAATGCTTATTATGTGTAACAAAGCTCGAAGAAGATAGAATTCTATCCTGCTTCAACCTTCTACTTACGCTTTTATAATTACGATAGCGACACCATACGGCCTATCGACGCTATGCAACTCTATGGAGTGTCCGGCCGCACTCTGCCGAGTGTGCCGAGATCAGAGGCGATCCGCGGCACGTCCAGCTGCACTGCCCGGTCGCTGGGAGGGCGACACCTAGCGCCGCTCTGGCCGCTCGCTTCCGCGCACAACTAAGCTACCTGGCTACGCCTGTGGGAGGGGAGGGAGAAAACCAATAACAGTCTGATGAGCCAATGGAGTCTGTGAGCCACGCCAATCAGCGCCCTTCCGCGCGCAGACGAGAGCTAGAGCTATTCATCTTCTTTCCTGTTTTCACTGGTCCGCCAGTCACCAGCAACGTCCGTGCAGTCGATCGTAGCCATTTCGCGCCAGTCGGCCGCCAGGATATCTACAATATCTATTCTTGTATAGCATTGCAAGCATTTTAGTATTTGTAGCCGGGTGTTATCAGTAGTTGACGCATTTCTGTGTTTTGTGTAACACAATTGGAAAATACAGCGAAATACATACTTAAATTCACATAGTTTTTATTCTTGGCACGGATTGCTTACCCTTGCTTCAGCAAACAGCCAATCTCCATATTTCTGTTCCGAAGCTGCAGTGGACACCAAAAATACATTACGTTATGATAACATAATCCAAAGATGCACAGATTTCACGCTGAACTGCTAGGTTCCAGAGAAGGCATTTTCTCGCTCACGGATGCTCAGCAAAAACGCGCGATTGATTGCAGCTAGCGCCCTCACGATACAAATATCACGCTCGTCAAAACCTGCCGGTTACAGCCACTCACACCTTACTTCCAACCTCTGTTACATTTATCATTTATTAGCATATCGAGACAGAATGAGACCACGGCATGATCGTCAAATTACATAACAGAAATTGCAGGACATTGGCGAGTCCGTAAAAATACCCCAATCTCAGCCAACACCGTTGAGACGGAGGGGGAATGGGGTCGAATCCGGGACACGTATCGGCGTATCCTTCACAGATCCAGGTGTCTCACGCTCATGGACGCTCAATCACCCCTGGCACACCATCCACCGATCACCTCGGCTCTGGCCTCTGACTATCTTAATTTCGTACTGAGATCTTATGACGGGCCTGCCATTTGATCCTATCCGACAGTGCAGTGCACTACACCCGAACACAGCCTTAAGTGCACTATGCGGCCTTCTTCGGATGACGCCTCAGAACAGGGCACTCGGAGCAGGTGTTGCACCCAAATGCCTGTAACCTCTTGTTCGTGCCCGGCAATCAGCATTTCGGAGTCGGATGGTCTCAGGCGGTGGCAGCACTTGTCGCCGTGAAGCCTTCGTTCGGGCGACACCGTCAGCTCGAGCGCCGACAAGTCACGGAGTGACCTGTAACACAGCGAGTCGCAGCACGTCACGTCTCACGACGACCGTCACGTTTCAGCCCCGACGGCCGTTATGTAACAGTCACGGCAGCCGTCACAAAACCAGCCACGGCGACCGTCACATTGTTCACCACACGGTCGTAAAATACTAGCCACGGCGACCACGACTCATGGCTCATAACGTCTCCTGTCGCACACTTAGCTATAATAACAGTACATTAGCCTGTAAATACATTTCTCACTCAAGAAAATGACGCCCGAGCGAGTCCGAGATCCACCAAACGTCACGACACTGGCAACGGCACCCGCATTAGCCGGCATCCCGTCCCGGTAACAAGTACAAAGTTCCCTCAAGCCGCTCACCTAGGGACGCGGCGACGTGTCACAAAATTGTAAGCACGTCACTGACCTGGTGACGTGGCGGGACACAGCTGACCGAGCAGTTTTCAGCATGCGTTTCATCAAACTGTGTTTTGAACCAATTTGCCACGTCATCACGCACATTATTAATTCTTGTTTAACGTCTCACACAGTCCCTCGGTCATGGAAGCTCGCAGTGATCCATCCCATCCAGAAAAATCCTAAATCTACAGAGACATCAAACTTCAGACCAATATCCATCCTTCCAACGATCGCCAAAATCACTGAACGAGTAGTATATGAGCAACTTTTTTCCTACCTCTCAGCCCATCATCTCTTTTCCCCCAGCCAGCATGGCTTCCGAAACAACCATTCTACCGAAACTGCACTTCTGACCTTAACTGACAGGGTTTTTGAGGCGATGGATCGACGACAGGTGGCGCTACTTTGTATGCTGGACTTGTCTAAGGCCTTTGACGTGATACCCCACGACCGATTGCTCGTCAAACTTGAGCAGTACGGCGTCGACGTCCGCTGGTTCTCCAGTTATCTTACCGATCACCAACAACAAGTCCAGATTCGTACACCGGACGGTCGTGGTACTCTGTCACGGCCTTTGGACAACCCCATCGGCACCTATCAGGGATCCGCGCTCGGGCCGTTGTTGTTCAACGTGTACACCACCGATATGTCACTGTTTTTGCCGGAAGGTGCCTTGTACGATCGTTGTCTTGTACAATACTGTGATGACACGCAGCTAGCTGTACTGGGGAGTCCAAGCGATGTCGGAGCTATGGTAACCCAGTTGGAGCGGGACCTTGCAGCTCTGTCACTCTGGTTCCGAAAAAATGGGCTAAAGATTAACGCAGATAAAACTCAGATCATTGTTTTGGGCACAAGGCAGCAAATTCGTCAACTAGCCCCGATAGAAATCAGGTTCATGGGTACCACTACTGTGGGAACGTCCTCAGCTAAAAACCTCGGCGTCACTTTTGACGAGAGCATGACCTTCTCAAATCATGTGACTGATGTAGCCCGCCGATGCACCGGTATTTTGAGCGGCCTGAGTCACAGTAGGCACTACCTACCGAAAAGTACGCTGGCCACTCTGGTTCAGGCTCTAGTAGTCTCATCGATCCGGTACGCCATTGTTGTCTATGGTGGATGTGGTGTCACCCAGATGTCTCGGCTCCAGCGGCTTATCAATTTCGGTGCTCGTGTTGTGTCGGGCAAGCGGAAGTATGACCATGTAAGCGAAGTGCTGAAAGAGTTGCGGTGGCTCTCGGCCGAGAATATGTGGCGTCTACAGTCTGTCACGCTATTAAAGAAAATCCTCGAGACAGGAGAGCCCGAAGCCCTATCCAACGCGATTGTGTCGCGAGGTAGCGTGCATGGGCGTGATACGCGTCAGGCCGACCTGCTCGATTTACCCGTGATTAGAACGGAATCCGGGCGCCGCCGGTTCCTATACGCCACTGTATCGCAGTATAACGCTCTGCCTCAGGCGCTGCGCAATCTCGGTCACAGGCTCTTTCGGAGGGAGTATCGGAAGCTCCTACTGCGTGAGCAACACGGCGACCCGGCCAGTGTGTAGCGGCGCGGTGGCGCAAATGTGAATATGTGTGCAAATGTGATGCGTGTGTGTTGTATGTAATGTTGTGCCCACCTCATTCGTTTCACCTGACTCGGCAGCCAATAATAGCCATTTTCGGATGGATCGGCTTGCCACGATAAGTACAATACAATACAATACAAGTGGAAACGTTGCTTCACACAGTTACTGACCTGGAGATAATGTGATCGTTTCTGGACAACGTGACTGGATACGCGCGCCGCGTGGATGACCATCACACTCCACAACTTCTTGCCGAGTGACGTCCTACAGATGGATCGAACCGTTGTCTCCAGAACCACCGCCAGCAACGAGCCTGGTGGAGGATAATGTGTTCAGAACTCAGAAACCACAAAGCATAGTTACCTGCAATACAAACGACAAAGCCGGCCACAGGCACACAATGGCGAACTTTTATGCTAAGACTTGGTTTCATCGGTACACAAGATTGCAAACGTCCATGATGAAACTCAAATCACATATCTAGCAAGCAAATAAATACCTGAGAAAGCAGTGCACAGAACTTGTTTAATTATCTAGGTCCTAGGAGCTTATATCTCTGTATTGCACACACGGTGAGCAGACAAGCCTCTGCCACGCCATACCTTCTTTGGCCCATATCAGTGAGCAGCTGATGTAGTCTGCCTGATTTTCGACATGTGTGAGGCTGGCGATGATTGCGTCTGCAGCGTCCCACGCGTAAGCCAAGCTGCCGAGAGCCATGCCAGCTAGTTGGAAGAGCTTCAGTTCAGCTAGCAAGTGCAGGTAGTAGCCATCCAGCAAGTCTGGCAGGAGGCACTTTCACCAACTTCTCAGGTGTTGACGAGATGGAGTGCCTGGGGTGTGTGCGCACCAAAAAGCAGCAACTGTATGCGCAGAACATTGGCGTAACCTGGATGAATGAAAGACAGAGGGAGTCAGGAGTACAGGGGTAGACAACTGATATAGGCGAGGGGAGCACTGGAGACTATAGTTCGACAACTCTAAGAAAGAACGAAGCTAAGCCTAAGGTGCCTCAAAGCACTTAACACATGCATTGAACATTGGATAGCCTACCTGCGCTTAAATTTGACTGAAATTATCTCAGGCGTATTGGAAGTGTATTTAGGGCCTTGTTGGAAGTTATCTTCAGAGACATGTGCATCAATAACTATTGCACTTCAAAGCCTTTCTTTCTTAGCACCTAGCTTTGTCAGACTAAGACCATATGAAAGCCATCTGCAGCACAAATGGCTGGAACAATAGCCTGAGGAGGTACTGGTATAAGTCACATTTATGAGGATCCATATTGAAGAAATTGTGATAAATGGCTCCCTTTCCCTCCTCATTGGAAGGAAGATGATGGTGACCCTGCCACTTTTTTCTACTAAGGAAAATAATCATACAAAATGAATAAAACTTATCACTAATGGATTTACAAACTGTCACCTAAGTTAAAACATGCTGTCTACAACACAACAGCTTGAAAGCAAGTTTACCCAACCCACAACCAACATTGCAGTTTCTGCGGGCGCCTGCGGGGCGGGTAGCGCCTATCCTTTGTTGCAAAAACAAAATAAGTGCATATGCCCACTCATGCGACATCTGCCTTACTAATATGACAATGGCCTGGGCTGACGCCCTGGTGGGTTGTTAAAGCTGGACCCATCCAGTGGTCTGGACAGGCCACTCATCCCCCTGACACTCACTGCAACCGGCTACGGGAGTGCTCTAGTCCTATACGGGAGCTAACCACATGAGATAAAGTTGTTCGTCCAGCCCAGAACAAGATGTTGTGGCATGGAAAGGGATTTGACTAGCCCGAGGATGAAATTGACGAAAGGGGGGAGGAGCGTCACAAAATGACTAGGCCCTGGGCAGGGGCCAAGGGGTTTATACAGCTTTCGGGTAGAATACCTCCATACATTGAAGTCCAATTGTTACAAGACAATTGACAAACAAATCATAACAACATCAACTACATACCTTTGCCCCGGTTTTTTGAATCTCAATTAAACCATTTAAACCAAGGAAAAGAAGATAAAATACAAAATCAGCCAGCCTAGCACTAAAAAGTGATAACCTCTCAAGATAAAATATAGGTTTTAAAAGTAGGTACCTACTACCTACCTTTCAATATCAGTCCCGTCAACCTATCTACAGCATTTTTGTCAAAATGAAATCTAAAATCAGAAAAATCTTGTCCGAAATACGTGCAAAATACACAACAGCATACACGGCATTATTTACAAGTTAAACAAGTGTTCTCTGTTAGCAAATAAAACGCCGTTCGACCAATCCATTGCCAACGCTTGCGTCTGCTAGCGACAAATATCTCGTTAGCAGCATTTACTGCGCGCAACTGCGGGTGTGTAATCATGATCGGCAGTTTTCAATACCAAATTTCGTAAAGTTGCAACGTTTATTTTGTTTCACAACTGATACCAATAGATAGAAAATTTAATCTAATTTAGTATACTATTCAAAATAGACCCCAACTCAGTCTCGTTTCTGAGTATTTTGCCATTAAGTGTCACAGTGTGACCTTTAGCAGCAAGAAACCTAGTACATTCTAGACAAAAAAAATATGCAATACAACACCACAACTGCAATAAAACATGCATATTTGGAAAGAAAACGAAGTTTTCATTTTGTTGAAGTCATTTTGCAAGCTCACTCTTCACATATTTACCAAATATCAATGTTTTTGTTCAGAACTGTTCAGTACCATAAATTCTAAGTTTTAGATTCGGAAGCAGATTGGTTAAAGTTCCAACGTTTGTTTCGTTTCAATATTTTGATATGTTATAGTGTATGCAAATTCGTATATGTTGGTATTTTTTTTAGACCCCAACTCGACTTCATTTTTTAGAAATATTATATTTAGTGGAGCATTGTGACCATGGACAACAATGGTGGCTATGTAATCAACGTCAAATAAATGCAGTTTGCAACATTAAAAAGGCAACGAGGCACCCAAAATCTGAAAGATAATTTAATTTTGATATTTATTGACCATACTTTAAGCCCCAAGTCACTGAAATTACCCGACAATTCATGGTAGAGCATTGGCAGGTCGGGTAGGCTGAACAGCTCAGAACCATGGTAATTTCGAAATTCAACAAAAGTGAGTTGGCCTCTGATATTACTTTTTGTCCTTTAATTTTAAATTTTGATTGTGAAAAATCAATCTTGTCCATGAACAATCCTTGCAACTTTAGATATATAATTTTTGAAATGGCGGAGATAGCCAACAATTTATTTTCGTTAATGCTTCGCAGATTCATACATGGCGTGCTCTCTGATCATAAATCAAAAATATATATACAAATAATAAAACTCTTTGGAATTTGTTGCTTAGTTCTCTTTTTTAGACTTAAAGGGTCAGCTGAAAATAGTGGTCAAAATACCTTAGTGTTGTAATTTCGAACCGGTTTTACCTAGTTCTCTATATACCGTGATTTTTATGGTAGGAGGGAACAGATGATGTAATATCTATTTACTTAAATTAAAATGTGTGAATACAGTATACCTGCAACAGCGCCTGGCACGACTCTACCATCATTGAATAAGTGTCCGGATCAGGGAGCTCGGTTTCGGCGTCAGGAAGGTCAGGTTCGGCGTCCGGGAGGTTTGTTGTCACGCTAAAGATGTAAGGAATTAAGGTCACTGGATATACATATGGAAATAAGTATCCCTCATCGTACGTATCTATACATATAAGCGCAACATCAAACAGAGCTCGTTTCAATGCTTATGAAATAAATCGCACACTGCGTGAGTCTCAGCCAGCCACTGGCGGATCCAGTGGTGGGGCCAACGCCTCCCTGCAGCGCCCGAAATCGGCAAAAATTCGCGGTTTTTTCGTGAGGGCCCCCCTCTCCACTGGTAACATGGGATGCTGTATTAATTTATTTGCCACATTATTTACCTCTTTGGTGTGACACTGCGCTGCAGGAAGTCGAGCTCCCTTTAAGAGGGAGCAGTTGTCATTGGTGTCAGCCGCAGATCCGCTGGGCGCCCGCTTACGCTTAGCAGCGTAATATTCTCTTATATTTTTCCACCGTGCTTTTACGTCGTATACTGAAAAAAACAATGATAAGAACATGTAAGTATGATAACTTTTACATGATTCACCAGTACGTACTGTGAAATCTTCCGTACCAGGATTTGGCATCATGCATCCCGCAAGCCAGATAGGTAGGTATACTCACAAACTGAACAAAGCCGATTTGCTCGAAAACGAGGTACGCAGCATTCGTGCTAAATGTTAGTGAAGGAAGTATAATTCACAGGATAACAAAACCATATTTCAAAAATATTTATGAAGCTCTGTTTCATGGAAAATATACAAGTCTAATTATAATAGGTATCGACTCTTAAGACTTATATTAACCCTCGCCCGCACATGGCGGGGGCGTATTACCCCCCCCCCCCCCCTCGGCCGGCGCGTATGTAGAAAACCAATAGGTCCGGCGAGGGTTAAGGTTCAGTTTCATGGAAAAAGCTCACCTACGTAAAAATTGCAAAGCCATTGCCTCACGGTTAAAACTTTGTGCTGAGCTGGGAGGGCTCGGGCGCAGCAACTCCGCCGCCGCCCTAGCGGCGACCTTGACCTCCGCCGTTTGTTAAGGTTCCAAGGCCAAGCCGGCGAGGAATTGAGAGAGCTCGGGCCATCCCAGCTCGGCACAAAGTTCCACCTATGCACTGCCTACCTTCTCTGTTAAAGCAGCTACCTCACTCCACGCCCGCTTCTTCAAATTGCGCCGTCGGTACTCTGGCTGACGCGTATTTGGAAATTCCAACCTCGACGAGCATCTGTGGTAGAAAACCACCACTTTGGTAGGGGAAACTGCTGCTGTCTGCTACCATTTGCACTGCATGTGTCGCTATAGCTGCGACATCTATGCATATACATATAAATCGCGACATCTGTGTGCGCTGATTCTAGTTAGCGATTAGCTAGGGCACCAGGGTAGATCCAGACTTTCAGTTTGAGGCAGGGTCGGAGCCGGAGCTGGAGCCGGAGCCGGCATATTTTGCCCGGAGCCGGAGCCGAAGCCGTGAAACAATATAGCCCGGAGCCGGAGCCGGAGCTGTCAAAAAAGGGGACGACTCCGGCTCCTTTTTTTGAAGAGGAAAAAAATTATTGACCTAGTTCGGCTCAGGGTATATTGAGTGAAGGGTAGGACGAACTTTGGTAGGAATTTCTAGTATAACTACTAGAAAACCTACTATATGTGGTCGGGACTAGCAAAAACTTAGTTGAAACTAGAATATGGTAGCGCTTATGGTTGACAGTCATGACGCGCACGTGACATTCATTTCTTAAATCTCTTAAATAACAGGTTTTAGGGGCCGATTAGTGGGCAGATACATTCAATTAGCTATTGATAATTGATATTGATAATTGATATTAATAATTGATATTAAATATTAATTGATTGATAATTGATATTGCAAACATTCAAAAATCTACATCATTCAATTCTAGGCAAAATCACGCGGCGCTGCCAGGATTCGAACTCACGACCCTCGGATCCGTAGCCCGATACGCCACCGACTGCGCTACAGAGGACCGCGCGCCGATGATCGGAGAGGCGGATCGCGGGTGCTGGCGTGCAGAGAAATCTTTACCCTGTACGCCGTAGAAGATCGGCTGGGTTTCGTGAAAAATGGTAGAGGAATTGTCGAAAGAAAATTCATCGATCTATCATTTGAGACTAAGAACCATTGATTACTTCAAAGGTTGACCGAGATATCGCTCGCCGAAAACAGGCCATTTAACATGTAAATTAGAGTTGCAAAATTTCCCTACCGCACTACCGGTAATTTTTCACTACCGCAGGTTTATTCGTGGTATCTGGCATGTCTTGCCGGTAGCATGCCGGTATTTTTGATTTTGTGCAAAAAATAAATATCAGCAAATGATTCAAACTTTGGACACTAAGAGGCTCTCAAATTGTAGTAACAGCAATATTAGCCACTGCAAGATACATTTTGTGGGAGAAGTTCCATTGCTAAGTGTAGGCCCACATGGACCTCAGCATTTCACACAACTCACAGGCTTGGTTATAATTAGAATTATCAAGAATCTACTGTGGTCTATAAAAGGAAGAGTACTCATTCATGTTGCAAAGCATGATAAACTAGTAAGTCTAATGGTAGGTAGTACGTATATCACAATAAAATAAAATAAATTTTCATGACAACATTCCCTAGGGGAAAAGGCAGAATCACAACACCAAAAAAACACAATGTTTGGAAACTGGCCTTGAGTCCTGAGATCCTGAGATGTGGTCTGAGAAACTCTACAAAGAATTTGACACTGAAAATCCAGCTGAAAAGGTAGGTGTTAGGTAGCCCTAAGCCTGACTTTGGTCCCATAATTAAACGAAAATGGATTTGAACTGGCATTTTGTCTTATCTTTACAAGAAAACACATCATGCACGCAAAATGGACATAAAGTGGCGCAAACAATTAGACAACCAAGGATTTACTTTTACGATTCTCTCTCCCCTAATGAATGGATGTAATCTGATGACGTAATATTTATTCATTTACCCTTTTGGTTGAATAACCGAAGAGAAATAAATTTCTTTGTAGTGAATCACACTACAATGTCGATTTCATTATAATTTAATATTGGTTGGATAATTTTATTAATATAATCATTCACGAGGCAGTGGCTTGCAGTCGTTAAACATTTTTTTTGCAGCGTTTTAATCAGCTGGTGAAAAGCCTCTGTTATGGCGCATCTGTTTCGAAATCGATAACCTTGTGTTTGTTCCCGCTTGAGGTTGGAGAGGATGGAAGATATCGTTTTTATACATATTATTTGGTGACTATTCTCAGGACCAGTGAGTTATTAACACATTTTTTACATGATTCGTATCTTATTCACGAACCAGCAAGCCATAGTGGATAGGAAAAAGTACATGTTGATCTCGCTTCCTCAGTAAGGCAGATGGCCGAATCTGTACCTGTTTACCTATGTTTTGACCATCTAGATTTTAAACATTTGGCTGGTGCCTGCAACATTTTAGGAGAATATGGAAAAGTAGAACACCTGTGAAATGTAAATGTGATTACTGCTCACTGTCCAGTCTTCAAAAACACATTTCAGTAATTCAAGTCCTTTTTGTCCTCACCTTTTTGATGAATGTAATAGTTTTTTTGTAGGCAATGCTTGATTACAGGTGATATTTTAACAGTTATAGACTGGAATTGAGTTCAAAATTGTGGGTATTTGTGGGGCCAACTCAGCCAAAATCAGCCTGCTGGTATTTGTGGTTGGACAATGGATGGCTGTTGGGTGGGAGGGGTACTGAAACTGCCAAAATGTGGCACTCTTCCAGGGGTAAGCTAGAATCAAGAATGCAGGTTTTTTAGTATGCCGGTAATTTGGCGGTTTTTTTGCTTGGGGCGTGGTAGCATGCCGGTATCCCAGAAAATTTTTGTGAGGCGGGGCGGTGCCGGTAGCAGCCTTTGGGGAAAACTTTGCAACTCTAATGTAAACCCTATGGGCTGGTAGGAAATGTACGCCGTGGAGCAGCAGTGCTACCAACTAACTTCGGCGGGGGCCGGTTCGGCTTGTCAAACCGAAGCGAACTGCCTTGAACTTGCAGTTCCAGGCAGTAAAACATGCGGTATTCAAAATATGAAAATAACCTTGTTATGCAAATGCAGAAGCAACGTGCACCAATCCCATCTTCTTTTTTTCTGCCGGCCGTATTTAATATGTACTGAGTATTGGAGCCGGAGCCGCCGGAGCCGGACCATTTTACCCGGAGCCGGAGCCAGAGTCGGAGCCGTCTAAAATTTCCACGGCTCCTCATCTCTGGTAAGGGTGCGGGAACTCATGGCCGGCCCGATCCCTGCAGTCCGGTTGCTGAGCGGGGGGGGGGGGAGGTCCAATATGATGCCACGCCTATTGCCTATAGGTATATATGTATGTATTGGTACGTATTGGTATTGGTAAAGTTAAAGCTAAAAGTTATCAAACAAGTTTAAAAAAACCGACGCGGAGCGCTGCCATTTTTAAGATATCCGCGAAAAACAAATCGTCAACTTGATGAATCGATAAAAATCACTAACGTCTCAGGAGGCACACTGCTGAGTGCTGATACCAATACCTACATACGTTTATACCTATTGGTAATAGGCATGTCTTTTGTGGCATCATATTGGACCTTCCTCCCCCCCCCCCGCTCAGCAACTTTGATTGCCGGGGATCGGGCCGGCCATGAGTCCCCCCACCCTCAAACTGAAAGTCTGGATCCACCCTGGTGCCCTAGCTAATCGTTAACTAGAATCAGCACACACACGTCGCGGTTTATATGTATACGCATAGATGTCGCAGCTATAGCGACACATGCAGTGCAAATGGCAGCAGACAGCAGTAGTTTTCCCTACCAAAGTGGTGGTTTTCTGCCACAGATGCTAGACGAGTCGGAATTTCCAAATACGCCTGGCTGACTGGTATTCCACAGCACGGGCCTGCTGCGCACTGCCTCAATCAGATGGCCATCTCCGACCCGACTGAAAGCGTAGAAAAATGGTCAGTTTTGAACCCCGCCGGCTGTGCCGCTGTGACCTCGAACCGCGTCATCATTTCACCCCAAGACATCCGTCCTCTCCGAACAAGGGGTAAAGGCATGCATATTAAAAAGCTGGTGTGGAGAAGGATTTGAAGGTCATGAGGATGGATACGACGGAACGGTGTAACGCCAGTCATCTAATGACGTGATTACGCATCTTGGGTCGCCTCTGCCGGGAGACGCGCGCGCCATCTATAGGTGGGTTGGTTACCAGATGAAGTCTGCAGTCTGCACATCACGGCGACAATGTGTAGTGTACGCAAAGGTGGTTCCACAAACTGGCGGATCCGGGGGGAGGGGGCATCTGGAGCAAATGCCCCATCTCAGCCCCCCCCCCCCACCCAGCAGCGCCCGAAATATAAGAAAATTAACGGTTATTTCAGGAAAAAAAAAAGATCACTCAACAACTTTTATTAGGGAAAGCTTGTATCCTGCGCAGCAGTGCGTAAGGAATCCAAATCCACAGTTTTTTGAATTTAGAGAAACCTTTTTAGGAGTATGCCCCATGCAGCGTCAGACCGCCTTTCTGGACCTGCCAGTGGTTCCACACTGATCGGAGTGGACACCTTTACTCGACTCATTGCGACATGATTCAATATGGCAATAATTTAGACACATCTTGCCATGCATTTTTGTGGAGGTGAAACATACCTAAATAATTTAGCACCTGGTGAGGGGGATCGTTAAATATTGCTGCCAAAAATGCATTCCAATATTGCGTGTAGTTTTTGCGTATTTGTGTTTGAAGATAATTATTATTGACCTGCAGAACAATGTTTCAAAAGAGGGGCTGAATTGACACAAGAATCAAAAGCAGGTAGTTATGAAAATAGCAATAGCTTAATGCTCATGCTTACTTTATGGTACTTTACATTTGCGATGATAGCGGGCCATGATGCTATGCTCAACTACGTCATGTGTACTGTACTGTACTTAAAATTGTGTGAAACTGGCCAAGTCGACTAATGTGTCCGCCTTTGAAATGCTCAGGGGAAAGTCTGTGATCCAGTCGTCGTCCCTGTCGATCTCCTGACAGACATTTCCCGGTGGCCCTGACTCCTGTCGGAGTTTTAAGTTTCTTAAAGGAAGGGTGCCACCTTTTGGACACAACGCAGTTTTTACAAGATTAGCCTCACATGAACCTAAAAACCGGCTTCACTTACCTATGCTCGAGACGGTCAGCATTGAATCCGCACGTGAAGTTATCATTTGCGAGTTTTGCTGCCAGCATTCGGGCAGGCAAAAATATTCAGCACTATTTCCTCGTCGTGTTAAGGGTATTTTATAAAACATGAAATCAGCAAAGGTATGTATAAAAGTTATACTTTTGAAGCATGTTTTATCATTTTGAAAGGGTATATTTTTTATGGTATACACTTAAGTTTTAAAATTTTAATTGGGAAGTTTTTCTAGTAAGTTGCATGAAGGGTGAAGGGTTCCATAGATCTCTTAAGCATTGTAAAGGAAAAACCTTTACTCGACTTATTTGATGTTCTTTAACTGTTGGCAAATATGGCCAACAGTTACCTACTTGGTTACCTACAACTTAGTTCAAATCATGTTATCTTCTTCCTTTTTATTTGTTCATCTTTTTGTCTCAGTTGCGCCATCAATGCAAATGGCAGAATGATATGTTGCCATGACAACAGGATATGCCAGCCGTCCTAGCTGCCACATCAAACGACCTTGAGTTGTAGTGGTGATATAAACAACGATCTTTTTTTTTGGCCAATGTATTAAATGCAATGTTTCTGTTTTTTGTATATTGTGGACGCGCTAACCACGTCTAAAAATTCAAATAAGTAAAATAGATTCATAGAACAAAAATTTCGGAAGGTGGCACCCTTCCTTTAAACTTCTCGCAGTTCACGTGCCGCTGGATTCGGGTATAAGGCACGGTAGCTTTAGAGTGTTGCCGTTGGGAATTTTCGACGCGTACCAGATTCTGAGTGAAAATGTACCAAAACGAACCTATTTCGTACCATATGGGGTATGCCAATGTACCAAGTTATGTACCATTGTATAAAATACATCAAAACGTCATAGATCAGCAAGATTCTATATAAATTCCGGTCAATTTCTGTGTTTGGTGCTCATATTTGGATATATCAGGATGTGATATGCAACATCTGCTGTCCGTATTCACTTCATACTCGTAATATGAGTTGCTTTAACCGCATTGATGTTACGTAAGTCAGGCTAACAATAATTGTAACTTCTCATGCCTACAATATTGCTAAGGAATATAGTTATAGTTCTTTTTTTTCAACAGCGGTTTGGCTCCAAGTTGATTATCGAAGCTCTCACGTTAGTTTTTGCAACTTCAGCGTCTGACCAATTAATAATTTCTTACCAGTAAAATATTCAATTTCAAATTTGCTCGGTAAATACATGCAAATTGTATCTTCAAAAATTATCATACAATGATGACGTCACTGGTGGCAGCTGGCAGCTTATATCCCTACGGTGGCTTAATGTGTCGACGAATTTGAGGAAAATTTCAGTTTCATTGTTACCGAGGTCAGAACGGAGTAAATAATTCTGTCCATGGTAGTTATAGGTATTCTGGTTATACATTACATTGCAACTTCGACAGCATGACATCACTGTTCCAATGTTTAGTTCTAAAAAGTACGCATCAGCATGGAATTTATCGGGAATAAATCACATGTTAAAATAAGGCGACGTTCGATTTTCTCAAGCTCAGTTTTTGGTCGTTTGTACGCGTTTTACGTGCTTAGTCGAAAAATGTACTTGAATTCAAACCGGTTTTGAAAAAAACGAGCTACAGAAATATGTTTAGGAAGATGCTTATTTAAGTGGTCTTCCTGTTACAGCATATTCGTTTTAATATTGATTCTGATTGATTTTTGGAGGCAGAAATCTATAAATTTAACGTAAAAAGAA
The DNA here is from genome assembly GCF_019059575.1 of Amphibalanus amphitrite. Taxonomy (NCBI): domain Eukaryota; kingdom Metazoa; phylum Arthropoda; class Thecostraca; order Balanomorpha; family Balanidae; genus Amphibalanus; species Amphibalanus amphitrite. The sequence goes on from NW_024882066.1 coordinate 375,062, forward strand.
ATGCTTGCGCGAAACCGTGAAATGTACCAGATTGGGGCCTCATTGTACCAGCGTACCAGAAAGTGTTGAAATGTACCAGATCTGGTACAATCGTACCATAGCGGCAACACTGACTGCTTTACCCGGATATTTCTTCCCATAAGGAATTCTGATGGGCACCGGTCTGTACTTGCATGAGGCGTGTTGCAATAGGCCATGAGCCATGCGTTGAGTTCCCTTTTTTCCAACTTTTTTCATCCGATCCTTCTGCGCGCGCTGCATGGATGACCTTGGCTAGTGAGGACATCATCTTCTCGGCCAACCCGTTCGCTTGAGGATGGCCGGGAGTTACAGTTTCGGACACGAATCCTGGCTCCGTTGCGTACCATTTCCATTCATATGAATTGAATGGTGGGCCACCATCGTGGATGACCACTTCAGGTACGCCGTGTCTTGCCCAGATTCCATCCAGCTGAGGTGTCACCACGTCAGCACTCGTGGAACGGACTCTCGTGACCTCAGGGAAGCGACTGTAGACATCTACTACCACCAAGCAGTAATGACCTCTCGGGCCACCGATGGGCCCCTTGAAGTCGGTGGCGACGGTGTGCCATGGTCTCGGAGGGAGTGGTCTTCCGACCATAGGCGCCGGCCGATTTTCCTTGCTAGCTGCAGTGCACCCCAAACATGGCCGAACGTATTCTTTTGTGAGCCGCCCAAGTCTGGGATACCGCTGGGGCGTGGGGGGGAGGGTACGACCTTCGATGTGCACGTTAGAGGCGCACGCCGATTGCTTCAAAACAGTATGCGATCTCAACTCGGTTGTTCGCCTAAAAAGTAGTAAGTTTTGGGCGAGGAACTAGTTCGTCGTCAACGAATTCAAGTTTTAGAGTCCCATAGCAGCCGACAAATTTTTCGTGTTACGATATTACAACTGAGATAGCAATCTCGATTCTCGAATCGGACCGCGAGTTCAATACACGTTCATCGAAAATTAGTGCAATTACGGAGTTATGGAGATTGGTAATGGTAATTACCAATGACAATAGTTTGCACCGAAACCCTTCCACGGTGGCTAGCAAGTCCACAGACCACACCCATAAGGCGAAACACATGCCTAACAAGCTCACCTTGAGGCCATCGCTGACCCGGTCACCTAGCCATACATGGGTGAAAGCCGGGTATCGCGTGGTGCAGACTGCAGAGGTGTACAGCCCTCTGCGCACTGCGTGGTAGGTATTCTTTTTCGACAAAACCGAGAATAACTCGAATACTATGCTGTCACTCGGAAATCGTAACAGCAAGACGCGCGAGGCTCCGTACCTTAGATTGGACTTATCGTGGTATAGATTTCCCATCCAGTTTGGCAAGAAACACCAAAGTTTATATTTGCCCCCAAAACAAACTTTTGCATTTTGCTGCCACACTAGGCGTATACTTTGTTTAGAGTGATAGACCCAATCGAAGGAGTGGAGCACGGCACATCTATGTGCAATGAGTTCCGACCCACTGATAACATAGTCTTTGAGTTATTGTCAGTTTTGTCGAATAAAGAATACCTACCACGCAGTGTGCAGAGGGCTGTACATATGTAGACATGGCCGAATTAAGTAATCGAAGAAGTGAAATTGACAAATTAAAATAAATTATAAAAACCGTCGAAAATCAATAAGACGAAATAAATAAAGACCCTGCGGTTTTTCGCAGATCTCAAAAACGGCAGCGCCGAAAAAAAGAATACCTACCACGCAGTGTGCAGAGGGCTGTTCATATGTAGACATGGCCGAATTAAGTAATCGAAGAAGTTAAATTGACAAATTAAAATAAATTATAAAAACCGTCGAAAATCAATAAGACGAAATAAATAAAGACCCTGCGGTTTTTCGCAGATCTCAAAAACGGCAGCGCGGAGCGCAGCCGTTTTTTGCACACATGTTTGTGCATCTTTTCCGCACACGTTAAAATTTCAGACCCAGGTCGCCATAGGTCAGGTCACCAGGTCACGCCAAGTGACCTCACCTCAGAAAAAAATAAGAATGCTCGTCAGAGCTACACCGATTGATCGATTGCCTTGAAACTTTCAGCGATGGATTACAGCAACATTGTCTATAAAATGTATATCTCGGAATTTTGATATCGGCGACCTAAGGTCAGGTCAATTTTGCGGCCTCTCCATTAATAAACCTTAGTCAATGGGAGAAAATTGAAAAGCGTCTGTTTTGCACGAACGCTATTCTAGACAATCTCAAACATCGAGATGTAGGTAAGATTGACACACTGAACCAGAAAATGGCAACTGTGACCCCTCGTTATGTCCCCGAGGTCATCTCAGGTCACGAACAGAATATAACAGTTTTTCGCTAATAACTGCTGATAGAGGCGTGCTAGAGCGCTGAAACCGCCTTAGATGTGTTCGGCTCGACGTTGCGGATCGACTGATATGCAACATGACCTTTTCCGGTCAGGTCATGACCTTGACCTGAGGTCAAATATTCAAGTTGACCTTTCAAGGTCAAATTATGGTTCATTCGACGCGTCTCGACGAAAGGAACACGATGCTGGCAAAAGTAATATCATGGCCCTTTTGAGTCAAAAGTTATTGCCGAAAAAACGCTTTTCGTAAAAACGGCTATTTTTTAGTCTTTGCCCTCTGGAGGCTAAACCGTTGACCTGAGGTCAAATCTGAGAACATTGTTCAGAAAGGTCTGTAAAAGGGCTATCGAATGCGCTTTTCCGCAGCGCTGTAGCTCTATCGGTTCCCGAAATAGCCGTCGGCAGTTTCCAAAATGTTGAAATAGTCAACATTTTACCTTTGGTGACCTCTGGTGACTTGCACCGGCCCGGCGCGGGTTAATCCTCGTGGTTAATCACGCGCCACAATCAAACAAACACACTTCTGACGGAATGAGGCAACCGCGATATGCACCGCCTACACATATACGTGCTTTGAACATCGATAGCATAGAGAAGCAGAGGGTAGGCACCCGCTATCCAGCTTGCTGGCACCTTCATCGTGTCTTCTTGTGGTAAAAGATAGGCCTGATTTAACCCGCGCTCTGCTGGGGGGGGGGGGGGTTTGAACACACACCCCCTTGTGGTTTTTCGCGAATATCTCAAAAACGTTTTTGGTACACCTTATCATACATCAATTCTACACATGTTGTGAAAATTTCAGACCAAGGTCATTCAAGGTCAGGTCACCAGGTCACTTGAAGTGACCTCACCTCATAAAAAGTTTCAATGTCTGTCATAGCTACACCGAGTGACCGATCGCTTTGAAACTTTCAGCGATTGCTAAGAGCAATAGCATGTACAAAATGAATATCTCAGAATTTTGATATTGATGACCTAAAGTCAGGTCAATTTAGCGACCTCACGATTATAAGTCAATGGAAGAAAATTGAAATGCGCCTCTTTTGAACGAAAGACATTATAAACACTCCCTAACACCGAATTACAAGTGTTTTAGACACACTGAACATGAAAATGGTGTCCGTGACCCTTGTTTATGCCCTGAGGTCATCTTAAGTCACGAATGGTATCTAACAGTTTTTCGCAAATAACTTTTGATAGTGGCACGCTAGAGCGATGAAAACGCCTTAGATGTGTTCAGCTCGACGATACGGATCGACTGATATGCAACATGACCCTTTCCGGTCAGGTCATGACCTTGACCTGAGGTCAAATTTTCAAGTTGACCTTTCAAGGTCAAGGTATAGTTCTTTCGATGCGTCTTGACGAGAGGAACACGATGCCGGTAAAAGCAAGCTCGTACAGGGCTTGGGTCAAAAGTTATTGCAGAAAAACTGTTTCCGAAAAAAATCGGCTATTTTTGCAGTCTTTGCCCCCTGCAGGCAAAACCGTTGACGTTAGGTCAAATCTGAGAGAATTACTCAGTTAATAGGGCTATCGAATGCGCTTTTCCGCGGCGCGTAGCTCTATTTGTTCCCGAGCTATGCGTTAGCTTCTTGGAAATTTTCGACATTCGACCTGGAAATCGGCGAAATTTTGCCTTCAATGACCTGTGGTGACCTGACCTTTGACCTGAACAAAAAATTGACCGAAGTGATTTCGTCATTATTTTTTACGTTCTTTCGAACGCCGCCTTCCGCGTATCGCTACGTGGCCCAGGAGCCGAGTTACAAGGGGGGGGGGTGTTCAAACACCCCCCCCCCAGCAGGGCGTAGAAATCCAGGACCCCAGCGCCCAGCCGGGCGCGGGTTAAAGGCACTGAACTCTTTAAAATTTAGATACTTGACAGAATTCTTACAAATTTATCATTTATGTGCGTGATGCATGCTGTTATCCTTGCCATGCACCTCCAGCTTATGGCTCTAGACTGCAAACTCGACAAATACAGATTCATTAGGAAGTTCGATGTTTGAACACATCATTAAAGTGAGTCAGTAAACTCAAACTGTGCTAACGTTTTTTTGTTTTACAGTGTAGTGGCATATGCTCATAATTGAATTACAAACATATTCAAATTCGTCGGCCGTGCATTAAACTGCAAAGCTTGTGAGCAAATGGAACGTGGTTTACCTTACTAGTTACTGACGTACAGGATAGGTTACATACCTACTAGGGATGTCCATCGGATATTTGGCATTTCAATTCGAACGCATTTGGTATTTTATTGGTACTATGAATCCTCAATAATGTAAATAAGACTGAGAATTTGGTAAAAAGCTCAAAGTTGGTATTTTCCTCATATTCCCAAGTCGGTTTGGCTTCGGTATTTTTCCATGGGCATTGTTGGTATTTGGTTTGGTATCGGTATCACGAATTTCCGTAATTGACATCACTAATACCTATAGTGGCCGTTGGATTGACGCCGTTTGTCTGCGCCCCCGGCAGCGGCAGGCTGCGCACGTGGCGCGGTCGACTGATCGTGGAGGACACCTCTGTAGCCGATAACGGCACCATGGTGCAGTGCCGAGCGGCCAGCAGCGTCACACAGCAGGCGCGTCACAGCCGGGCCGGCCGGCTCACAGTCGCAGGTCCGTGCAGCTGCCGCCCCGCCCCGCCGCCACGCCGCTCCGTGGGCCGGCGACTTCTGGCGCCAACTGTGCCCGTGGGGGAAAGCACACCCGACCACTGATCAGTGCTCAGTCCCCGGTTCTTCAGTAGTTCTCAGTTCTTACATAGTTCCGTAGTTTCAGTTGCTGGTAAATGACGACTGGTGACTGGTGACTGGTAAATGACCACTGGTGAAAGATTATACGGTTTACGGATGTGTGATGCGTATGCATGTGTGTTTTTGTCTGTGATAGCCGATTGGTATGTCGTGGATACAGTTTGCTCGCTACACGCGCGGCCTCCTACACCACAATATCGAGCTGCTGTTTCGTTACTGCACCACCCCTCAGTCAGTACTCACCCAGTGGCCAGTCGCCACCGTTGAGTGTGATGCGGTGCTCAGTCCGCCACCGCCGCCAGTGTGTGACGCCGCGCACGGTGACCTGCAGAGCCGGCCGGCCGGAGCGCGCCGCGGCCCCTGCCGAACCTGCCGCGGGTCGTCACTGTCGCCGAGGGCGCCGACGCCGAGCTCTACTGCCTCGTCACGGGCCACCCGCCGCCGATAGTCCAGTGAGTCCAGTCCACACCCACCGGGTGGGCTGTGTGAACTGCGGAACAAAGCGTACCCCGGGTGGGATGGGGTCGGTGTTTTAGGTGTTCTGCGTCAGTAGGACGGAGTCGCTATTCCGCGTCGCTGAGTCCCAGTGTTAGACCCTGTGGCAGCCAGTCCGGTGCTCTGTGGGCTGTGGCAGTCACTGTCGTCTCTTGTGGCCCGAGCCCGTTCCGTCGCAGCCCGCCCATGGCGCTGTATCCCGGCAGGTGGCTGGAGGTGCGCGGCGCTGAGCTGACGCCGCTGCTCCCCTCTGGTCGTGTCGAGGTCAGCGGCCAGCGGCTGGTGGTGCGCCGGGTCAGGTCAGGGGACGCGGGCGTGTACCGGTGCTCGGCGACCTCGGCGGCGGGCAGCGCGGCGCGCGACACGCGACTGGAGGTGAGTGTTTTTGTTTGTTTATTTGTTTGTTTTGTTGGGTTAGGCCCTTTTGATCCAATGAGACCATTTCAGAGCCGGAAGGATGATAGGATATAGGGGGAGACATTGGTCTGGGCATGCACCAAAGTGAGTCGCCGGGGCTGAGCTCGTCCAGAGGACAGGCCACCCAGCCCCAAGGCACTCACTGCGCCCGGCTACGGGGTGCGCTCCCTCGGGAGCAGCGATGCCGCTCCAAGGGAGCAGCCCGCATGAGATAAAGTTGCCTGTCCAGCCCGGAGGGGGGTTGCGGTGTGGAGGAGAAGGATTTCAATATCCTGAGGATAGAAGCACGGAACGGTGGAGGTGAGTGGGGCCAAGGCAGTATATGTACCAGGTAGAATCATCCCATTGCGCAGCTTTTCTGCGCAGGTGGCGGGATGACGTCACCGAGGGTGCACAGCCGGCCGACGCCGCCGCGGGACCGCTCGGCGGGCGCGGATATTGAAATGCAAGGGGAAAAGAGCATGGTCGAATGAAAATGGGCGCAAACGGTTAAATTGAATCGAGGTAAGTAAGGTAAGGTCAGGTACATTCAAGTTAACAGACTACATTCAAGCTGCGACTGAGACTACCGACGGGTGGCAGTCGCGGATATCACGGGACTCGGCACGGCAGTATGGGACCGCAGATTCGCCGGGGGGTGGCCGTCTGATGCGCCGGTGTCGGTCCTATGATAGATCGGTATATTACACTCAGAGGCAGAGCTTCGTACGACAGAGTGCGGCCCCCAGAGTCGTCAGTTCGAAGCCCTTACAGGTGCCGGTGTGGGGCTATGAAGTGCGCTGAAATAGAGTCTCAGGCTTGGCCCGGCATGGGACCCAATGGAGATCAACAAGACTATTAAGAGCTATTAAGAGCTTGTGCGGTGCCTTCAGTAGACCTGTTGACTGTAGGGTGTGTCACTTGAAACGAAACAAACGGAAAATGTGCTAAAAACTTGCGCATGAACTAGAAATGAAAGGCCCTGGCAGTAAAAGTTTCGAAAAATCAAAATTCGTGCGGCGCCAGCCATTTTTGTTTCGCCCATATATAACCCATATACAGTCCAATGCGCCTGAGAGTATATATGCGTTCCTTTCTACACAATCGTGTCCGTAATGAAAAATGGCAAGTGAAACGACGTTCTACACATCAATTGACATCCATTTAGCATGATTTCTAAAAATCGTAGCCTCAAGTCTCCCCAGGTCAGGTCACCAGGTCCCCTCAAATGACCTTTTAAAGGCCTTCGGTATCAAATGCACGAGTCAGGCCCGAATGTTTTCTTTATTTCCAGTAAAACCCGACCAGAAACCAATAACTACGCAGAATAAATGCTTGATTTCTCCAAGGCATCACAGCATAACAATGTCTTCCAATGTTACGATTCAGAAACACACGACAGGCAGGTAAAACTGGTAAAATGCGACCATTCCGGTACAAAGTCCCAGTAAGTACTGAGTACTCTGCTCCAAAGCAAAACACAACAGCTCGACAGTGCAAGCGATGTCAGTTCTTAGTTAGGAGTAGCAGTAAACACCGTTGAAAAAAACGGTGTTTAACTCCGTTCTGTGAACATTAACACTAAACAGGAACAGCATCTCGCTTTGTGGTAAAAGCGGGCAGCATGCGGCGGTGCCGCAGACGGGCAGTTATGAGCCCATGACGCGCCTTCTCACCCAATACTTTGGAGGACGCCTCCGTGACCGTACGGACCACTCGCTCGACCGCCTGTGTGTGAACAGGATAGGGGGGCACGCTGTGCGGGGTCGCCGCGACCGCCTCCAGCTCCTCGCCACTCAGCTCGCTCAGGAGTGGTGGCTCCGTCACCAGCTCCTGCTCCCAGTCAATCAACTCTGTGAAGTGTGTGGCTTCGAAGTTGATCTCTGGCAGCTTGAACGGCCTGACGCCCACCATCTGCCGCTGTCTGGCACCTGCTATGTGGTGAATGGCGTCTTGCCTCGTCTTGTCGTCCTCGTCAGCCACCATAGCAAGGAGCAGTTGCTCTGGGTGAGCCCAGTAGGCGTTTCTTTGTATCACTGGGCGGACGATCTTCTGGATTTTCTTCGGCAGTCGGCGGAGGAGCTCCACGCTGCGGTAAAGGTTCTTGGAGCCGAGAGTGCAGCCACTGTTCAGACGAATGGTGAACCACATCGGGATGTAGTGCAGTAGCAGGAAGTTCACCAGCTGCTTCAGCTCGGAGCTCGGCACCGCAGTTGACATGTAGAGGCGTAGGATTCGTGACCCCAGTGTCAGCCAGCGAGCATGGTTGAGCTCGCCTATCTTCCGCCTTGCTACTGCATCGGGAACTGAGCCACACTGGACGGCCCGCGCCAGCCGGTACAACAGCTCCTGGTCTGCGCTGAGCTGCTTCACCGTTTCTTCCGGCATCTCCTCCACCAGTCCAGCCATGGCAGTGAAGGCGACCACATCTTTCCGCCATACCTCGGTTTGGCAGCTCTTGCCTATCGGCCCGTTCCAGGATTTCGGGCCAGATGTGGTGCCGTCCAAGGCATGGAATACATGTCTCAGATTCAGTTCGTTCGCGTGGATCTGACACACGAACCAGTGAACGGCGGTCTCGGAGGCTAGCTCAAAAAGCCGGCACGCTCCGCCTGCTGCCCCGGTATTCACAGCAGTCCCGTCGCATCCGAGAACCTTGATTGTGCTGCGCCTGCCACCACCGCTTCCGGGAGGTCCCGTGCCGCTGCCGCTGCCGCTGGGAGGGTCCGTACCGTCGTGGCTGCCACTGGGAGATCCCATCCCGCCAACACTTCCGCCGGTAGATCCCGTACCGCCGCCGCTGCCGAGCGGTCCGGTGCTGCCGCTGCCGAGCGGTCCGGCGCTGCCAGCGGGAGCTCCGACGCCTCCCATGTCGCTGATGGGTCCCGTGCCGCCATCGCCGCCAGGAGTGCTGCTTCTCTCGTCCCCTCCGGTGCTGGCGGTACCGCCGTAGCTGTCGGGAGCACTGCTGCCTTCGCCGCCGTACTGTTCGCTGACCGCATGGAGTTCGGCCGCGAGGTCGATGGCTCTGCCAGACCGAGGCGTGAAGTGTTTGACGTAACAGCCGCCGGGCTCACTAAGCACCACTACGTGTTCCTCCGTCTCAGTCGTTGTTGGTCGCCCTTTCACCGTCCTGTCCTTCCGGCCGTCAAAGTAGAGGCTTGTCAGTCCGTCTCGCAGGAGGTCATCATTCTCTCTTGTCGTTTTTCTTCTCGCTCGATCTCTGGCGCGCCATATTTTCTTGGGGTCTACGGCAGTCTCTGCTCCCAGTCGGCCGGTGTCCTGCTGAGTGCTGGTAGGCGTTTATCAGCGCCGCCGCTGCACGGTTGGTGATGCCGTACCGGTCCGCGGCCAGTGCCGTGTTGTAGAGCTCCGTATAATTCCATTCTTGCGCCGTTCGATGATCAGCATGGTCAACAGCTACACTCTCGTCGGAACCGTCTTCGCCAGCTTCTCCATCACTACTGGAATCGCCGCACGACCAAGTGTCAGCGAAGACTTCGGCGGGCTGGACGCCACTGGGCCCCTGTTCCTGTCGGTCGAGAGCTTCCCGCCGCTGCTGACGAGTGCTCCTCGCTGCACTTGTCGCGAGGTCGTGGGCGCCGAGGGATAGCTGGCGGCTGCCACGCTGGTCTTGGACGAAGTGCCACTCTTCCCGGGGAATCTTGGCTTGTGCAGGGCAGTCACAGCGCTCGCGGACGGGACACTTACACTGAGCGATATCAAACAGTGCTTGAAGATTGTGGGTGCTTGGCTGTCCTCCTCGCCGCTTGATTGACATCTTATTGACGAGTCTCAGCTCACCATAGCAATCCAGCCTTATTCGTCTGGTCACGTACTTTAAATCATGTACAGGGATGCCTTCTGATTCCCACATGGAAATCACCTCTTGAGCAACATCCCGAAAAAAGGTAGAAGCCTCTTGATTACGATGAGCCGTTTTGTTGTTCCCTTGTAGCCATTTAACGTAGCTAGCTACATCGCCTTTAGTGGGCAGTTGTGTTTTCGGCAACGGAGCGGGGTGGCCGATAATGAAATGCTTACTTTTTGATCTCGTGACTTTCGGCATGTCATCTACGACCGTCAACTTATCAGTTACTACAAATAATCCACAAATAACCCAAATTATCCAGTTCGGTGCTACACCGTGTTATCGTCACGACCGTCACATAATTGACTCAAAAATTTGTTTGTTTACATCCAAATATATGGTCAAGAATATTTTAAAACTTTTAGTATGTAATCATCTGACGATATCTAAGTGTGTGATACTGCTTTCGATAATCAAAATATTTTAAATATCAATAATTGAGTAAATTTGATGTTGAAGTTATATTTTTTAAATAGATTTCGTGTATTTCCAGTACATAATATGTGAACAATTAATAAAACACTTGTGGTCTTACGGACTCAGGATCGTTGTAGATGGCGCTGCATACGGTTTGTCACAGATTGTAGATGTCGCCCCAGTCGAATAATCTAAATTTTGATTTCCGATAAAAAAAGTCGCGGCGTCGTGGAGAAATGCCTCTATGGGCGTGTTTTTATGTAGTTAACTTATTTTTAGGGTCATCCGCAAAATTTCCGACCATTTTCCATCAGATTTTCGAGAAAAACCTATCAAGTGACACACCCTACTGTTGAGCCTTTAAAGACCGGCGTGATGCTCTGGGATGCCGACGGGGGCCATTAGAGTCACCAGTGGGCGGCCATCGGATGTGCCGGTGAGCGGGCCTTACGAGTCGCTGGTATAAAGAAGCCCTACAGGTGCCTGTGTGGGGCTGAGAACCCTGGCGTGAAGTTTCAGAGGCAATTATTGGACCTTAGCTCAGCGAGGTTTAAGAGCTGTCGTGGTGCCTTCAGTAGCCTGTACATGTGCAACCCTTGAAGACCTGCGTGGTACTCTCAGACGCTGATGAGTGTCCTCAGAAGTCAGAATAGCCGGTGTGGGCCATCAGAGCTGCCAGTGGGCCGTGTTGGGCCCTCAAAAGCACTGGTGTGGAGCCCTTAGAGGTGCCGCTGTGGGGCCAAAAGAGGCGCCGGTGTGGGGTCCCAAGAGGCGCCGAGATGGGGCTCTTGCTGATGCCGATGTGGGGCTATGAAAAGCGCTGGCTCTCAGATGGCGGTATGAGACCATCAGGTCTAAGCGTGCTCTAACTTCTAAGCGTTATGTGAAACTTGTGTGGTGCCTTCGGGAGCCCGTGGGGTGCCTTCAGGAGCCCTGAGCGGTTCTTAGAGACCGACATGGTACTCCAAGACGCCAGTGGGGCCCTCAGAGTCGCCGGTGGGCGACCGTCAGATGTGCTGAGGTGGGCCCCCTCGGGGGTGCACGGCCGGCCGACACCTGTAGACGCCCTCAGGAACCGCTCGGCGAGCATCAGTACAACCCACGATCCGCTACTGTCACATCTTTATAATAATTTAAATCTAAGATGAGGCCCGAACTGCTTTTTTTTTGCTTAGATTGCAATGCACGTATGACATACTCGCTAGCTTACGAAAGACAACATAATTTTGAACAATATCACCTCGATACGACCGTTGAAATAATAGCTCAAACGTCAACACAGCTTCCGCGTTGCACATACTATACGCGCCTTCCCAGCAGGTTTACACAAGGAACAGTGCAATGCACCAAGCATACTAGAATAAACTAAACCTCATTTGCGATGGAGACTACTGCCGGGTGGCGGCTGCGCCTTGGCAGCTGCGGATATCACAGGACTCGACTGACGAAACATTCACGGGACTCCGCTGACGGCACATATCACAAGACTCGCCGGTCGGCACATAAAAGAAAACTCCACTGGGGAATGAGGGCCCATGATACCTGAAACGGCGGCGACAGGCAGGGATCAATCTGGAGCTGGCTGGCCCCGGCGGACGGCGGCGATGAACGGACTCTGGACTGTAATCGCCACGCCCCGTGGCCGTGTGGATTGTTCATGACGGTAATACAATACAATATAATACAATACAATACAATACAATACAATACAAAAACAAGGCGGCGGCGATGAACGGGGGTGTTGATATACGGCGATGAAGGATCATCTTGGCTGACGGAGATGACACCGCGGTTCCCGGCAGGCAGCCGAGACCACTGGTCCCGGCGGACGGCGGTGACATCGCATGTCACGAATCGGGCTAGCGCTGGCTCGTGACATGCTGCGGCGCTGCCGGACCTGTCTGTTGGCTCTTCGGTCATCCCGCTGCCTCTTCAGCTGCTGGCGCAGCTCTCCGACGCGCATGAACATGCGCACTCGAGCCAGCCGGCGCGCGATCCGCTGGTCCAGCCCTGGATGGCGCTGACTGATGACCTGCGAGAGCCGGCGAAGAAGTCCTGGCTGGACAGAACGACGAGCCCATGATGCGCTTGAAATCATCGTCGAACTCGCAGACCACCGCCATCCACCACGGCCGTGGCATGAACAGTCCGCCGCGGCTGAGGGCACTCAGCCACGAGCTGGGCACCGAGTTCAGCTGCTCCTCGGAGGCCTCGGCGGATGGACAGCCCAGCGTAGGGTCGATGTGATGCCATTTTCCGCGCCACATAGCCAGCCACGAATGCTAGGCCATGACGGTCCAGGCCCAGCTCGTCCGACCCCCGCCGAAGTTAGTTGGTAGCACTGCTGCTCCACGGCGTACATTTCCTACCAGCCCATAGGGTTTACATGTTAAATGGCCTGTTTTTGGCGAGCGATATCTCGGTCAACCTTTGAAGGAATCAATGGTTCTTAGTCTCAAATGATAGATCGATGAATTTTCTTTCGACAATTCCTCTACCATTTTTCACGAAACCCAGCTGATCTTCAACGGCGTACAGGGTAAAGATTTCTCTGCATGCCAGCACCCGCGACGCGCCCCTCCGACGGTTCGCGCGCAGTCCTCGGTAGCGCAGTCGGTAGCCTATCGGACTACGCATCCGAGGGTCGTGAGTTCGAATCCTGGAAGTGGCGCGCGATATTGACTTGAATTTAATAATTTAGATTTATGAATGATTGCATAATCGATAAATTATAGCTAATCTAATGTATCTGCCCACTAATCTGCCTCCTAGAACCTGTTATTCAAGAAATTTAAGAAATGAATGTCACGTGCGCGTCATGACTGCCTCCCATAAACGCTACCATATTCTAGCTTGAGCTAAACTTTTGCTAGTCTCGACCACATATAGTAGGTTTTCTAGTAGTTATCCTAGAAATTCCTACCAAAATTCGTCCTACCCTTCACTCAACATACCCTGCAGCTCGTCTGCCCGGTTGTCTGCGGAACCAGGTGTTTCACGCACGGCAGCGTAGGCGTGGTCGACCTCGGCTTGCTCTGCCGTCTGGTCGACGAACTGAAAAACAACAAACAGTCATGATCAGAGGCAGCATGGAAATTACGATCAAAAGGGTGTGTACGTGGTACAGTTCGGCCCCCGCCAAAGTTAGTTGGCAGCACTGCTGCTCCACGGCGTACATTTCCTACCAGCCCATAGGGTTTACATGTTAAATGGCCTGTTTTCGGCGAGCGATATCTCGGTCAACCTTTGAAGGAATCCGTGGTTCTTAGTCTCAAATGATAGATCGATGAATTTTCGTTCGACAATTCCTCTACCATTTTTCACGAAACCCAGCCGATCTTCTACGGCGTACAGGGTAAAGATTTCTCTGCACGCCAGCACCCGCGATCCGGCTCTCCGATCGTCGGCGCGCGGGTCTCGGTAGCGCAGTCGGTAGCGTATCGGACTACGGATCCGAGGGTCGTGAGTTCGAATCCTGGGAGGGCCGCGTGATTTCGGCTAGAATTGAATGATGTAGATTCTTGAATGTTTGCATAATCAATTATTAATGGCTAATTGAATGTATCTGCCCACTAATCGGCCCCTAAAACCTGTTATTTAAAAATTTAATAAATGAATGTCACGTGCGCGTCACGACTGCCAACCATAAGCGCTACCATATTCTAGTTTGAACTAAGTTTTTGCTAGTCCCGACCACATATAGTAGGTTTTCTAGTAGTTATACTAGAAATTCCTACCAAAGTTCGTCCTACCCTTCACTCAATATACCCTGGTACAGTTAGCCGTCATGGCGCACAGGTCCTTATGACGATCAGCAATAATACAAGAAAATATCACACCAAAACCATTTAGGGTACGATTAAAACTTAACTTATGAAGGACGATCGAACGAAGAAGACCTTAAACTTTTATAAAAAAAAAAAAACTAATCAGCTGTGATATTTATCCAACTTGAAATAGTGGGAAAAGCCGTGTAAAGGAACAATATTGATACAAAGTGATAGCGTCGTGACTTATTTTCCAACTTAAAAGCGTAAGGCTGGCCCTAGGAGTTAAATATATTTTACTGTTTAAAAATTTGAATATACATGGTGGCGAAGCATAGCGCAGGTACTAGTCAGTGGTCACGACCACCCGAGCAGGGAATCTTCTACTGAATACTCACCAGAACGTCGAGGCCGTCCAGTGCGCTGCCGCTGACGGTGTCGGAGTGGGTCACTGCAGCGTCCGTGGACAGGAAGTCGGGACCAGCCTCGACCTCCACTGCCCGCTCCGGACACGGTACGGCCCGCAGAGCAGACAGGGCCTTCAACAAAATTCGTAGCCGCTGACGGACCTCCACGGCATCTGGGTGCGTGTTCGGGCTGCACATGCTTCTGAGCTGGCTGAAGGTGTTCTCCAGGCAGTCCTGGTTGAGCCTGGCGGTGAGAATGTACTTCAGCTGATCCGGGTACGCCGACGTCAGGTCAGGGTACAGGCCGCGCAGAGACGCCGAGCTGCGCAGCATCCCGCGCTCGAACGGCAGCAGGGCGGACGTCGAGACTGGGCGGCGCCTGGTGCCAGCCTTCCGCGCACTGGAGGCGAGGTGGTCCATATCACTCAGCGCTGCGCCCTGAGCCGCCCTGGCGGCATCAGACATCCCGAACCCGCATCGCTCCAGCTTGGGGTCGCTGACGCATCGGCTGTTCAAGACATCGAACCACCGGTCGATAATCCGGATGACTCGAGCGACGGCGTCCTTCTGTAGCCAGTAGCACCACCTCCATGGCGGTGGCCACGGTGTTGCTGAACAGCCGGGTGGCCAGATAAACCCGTTGGGCTGTCTGGCCGCGAGCCTGCAACAACATTTCTATACCACTTAATGACACGTTTTCTGCGGCCAGAGTAACAAGTACCTGATAACCAAAAAGAAAAAGAAAAGAGCTTACAATGAAAGTGGCTTTGTATCAGTATATGTATGGTATCAAATATCACTAATAAATTAATCCTACACGGAACATATCTTCACATGGGCACCAATACATGTTTCGACAAGGAGACTGAAGAGAACTACGTGTCTGCTTAATAAAACTAACGTTAGTTGCCTTACCAGAACAAATGGCGCTTGCTACCATGAACTCTAGATAAATCTAAAAGGGGTCAAAGCAAAATTAATGTCCAAAGTGAGCACAAAAAGTGCCATACGACCCTCGATGCAGAGATCAGTTAGTCTGGGGCAGATCTTCTTCTCAGCACCGTCCACCGCCCGTAGCTGCTGGAAGGGCGACGCGTCCAGGCAGATCTCGCCGCCATTGCCGTCAGTGGTATGAGCAGTCCGCCTCCCTCCTTTACCACGTGGTGGCGAATCAATTTCACCAGATGGGGCACGTCGGCGAAGACCCACAGCTTCCTCAAATAAAATTAATGGTTGTATTGATATACAATTTCAATTCTATAATTATGAAAGGACATTGACTAATGTACAGGCCAGTCATTATGCAATTTGAGAGTGAAGTGCGCTGAGGATGAGGTACTCAATAATGCAAGCATTAAGTTCAAGTTTTAGTTACAAAGTGGCGTAACTGTTGAAAATTAGTTACAATGGTAATTGTATTCAATAATAGGATATGAGAATATTATGAAATGAATATTAGAATCGCAAGTCACCTTGCATAACATATCCATAGATAATCAATAAAAAGTTGGTAAGCGAGAACAGTAAAATAGCACAACTATCTATTAATTTTAGTTTTGGGTTATACGCTACCTATAATCCAAATAAAATTTAAACAAGGTAGGCAGACTCACTTGGTGGGATCGGCGGGATGAGAGATCCAGGTTCTCTCCCGGTCTACACCAGCGTCCCTCCAGAGCGACTCATTGTTGGGTCCCATGTCGCTTGTGACCGCTCTGATGTCCAGCCCGAGCTCCTTCAGAGTGCGCACGACGGCGCTCAGCTTCGCCATGGTCATGGGTGCGTCCCGTTCATGAAAGATGGGCTGTTTCCATGGGGAGCACAGCCCACGCACCACCATCAGCTGGAGCTTGGAGCCGGCGAGGATCCTGTCCGCACTCTGGTCGTAGGAAGGCATGCTATCCAGGGCCATCTCGTCAAAACAGATGCAGGAGATCCGCTCGAGGCCAGTCATCGCCTCCACCGCCGGGCGAAGCACGCACACCGCGGCATCGATGACGCCGAAGCCAATCTGGAAGCTCCGAGTCCAGCGGGCCAGGGTGCTGTTCGACGGCAGCGGGATGTTCAGCACGTGCTGGGCGTAGGTGTAGGCCTTGCGGCTGATGGAGCAGAGGTCGACAGCCTTGGCCACATCTTCCGCTTTCCAGCGGATGCGGCGCCCAGTAGCCAATCGCTGCAACTGTTGATTGCTGAGGACTTACTGGGGCGCTGAGGCCAGGCTGAGCATCCGGCGCAGCTTCGACACCTCACGCCGGAGATGTGCCGTTTCACGGCGCCACTTAATCCGATGAGCGCGATGTCTCGCCTGCAGTCTGCGAAGTTCCTTCTTCAGCTTCTGGATCTGCTGGCGGTCTGCAGACATCTTGTGGAAAAAATCAATACGAAGTATTTTCAAGAACATAACTACAAAGTGCAAAGTTGCTTGCATCTACACAAAAGACTGTGACAAAACCCTGTAAAACACTGTGATATCTTATCTAATAACAATGCATATTTTTTGGAGTTGGCATTCAACCCTTAGCAATGTATTTGCGAATTATAAAAACTACTAGAGACAAACAGTGCCTTGAGACCAACAGCAACCATATTGACTGAAAACTCTGCTGGAAGCAGCTTAAAGACAACCATGTTTGACAAGCTGTCTGTTGACAGTAGGCGGAAGCGGAAAGATGATTGCTTTTCTTTACTACATTCAACCAGAGCATACTGGATAAAGGGTACTGTTAAACTGCAATGTTGAATCAATAATTCATTATCCTTTTAAATGTGCTAATTCTTGTAGGGGAGACCCGGGAGGTATGGGCCGGTTTTGTGAAAAGGCAATTTTCTTCCAGTGGGCAGTGGCTAGAACCGGTTTTTCACTCTTGTGTACGTGAAATTGCCTTTCGCCTGTAACGTGCCTGATATTAGGCATCTGGGATCAACTATTTTGTCTCAAGATAATTTTCAATAAATCATTGCTTTTTCGATTCGTCAAAATACACCGGGAGGTATGGGCCATGGCCCGGGAGGTATGGGCCGGTGCCATGTTTCATATTCTTTTCTCAACAATGAGAATAATACTCGTAGCTGGTATCTACTATCTACAATAATACTCGTAACCTTGATCTCTCTTATTACGGAGCGAGCGAAGCGAGCGGAGTCTCATACTGAATTAAGGGAAAATCCTGAGTATGAGCGGCCGGCCGGCCGGCCGGCCGTGGGGACGCTCTTTAAAAGCTAATATCTTAGGAACGGGACATCCGATTGACAAGCGGTCTTCTTTACTGAATGTCACTTGGACGTAAAAGTTCTGTGGTGTGATAGCCACCATGCGTTCTTGCCAACCACCGCACGTGGCGCGTGGTAAAGTTGGACATTTTTTAAGAACCCCCAAAATTGCAACCTCAATAACGGCACAACGGTTGGGCCGATTGAATTGAAACTCGGTACACAGTTAGGTCTCCATCAGATAATTCATCTGCATGTGTTAAGGTTGGGGTGCTACAGCACGTGCGCACGTGCAGGGGGCGCTCCCAGATCTCGAGAACGGCTGGGCCGATTGCGCTCAAATTTGATACACGGTTGGGGACCAGTTAGTAGGGTGCCATGCAAAAGTCAGTTTGGACCCCGCTTGCACGTGCGCACGTGCAGTGTGCCGCTTCCAGATCTCGAGAACGGCTAGGCCGATTGCGCTGAAATTTGGCACATCGCTAAAGACCGGTTAGTAGGGTGCAGTGCACAAGTTAGTTGGAGGTACCCCCTCGCAATTTCGCACGTGCAAGGCCCATCCTCTCGCTCGCTCCGTTCGTCGCCCAAAAGGCGTTTTACTGGTTAATGTTTTGCGGCGTTTTTGCGTTTTTTTTTGTTTGCGGTTTGCGGCGGGCGGGCGTTTGTTTATTTTTTGCGACCTTTGCGTTGGCGTTTCGGGCGTGCGTCACAATGCAAAGTTCAAACCTTCGGGCCACAGCGCTCCTCGAAAAGCGCTGCCCTCGTAATACTCGTAACCTTGATCTCTCTTAGAGCCCGGGAACCGCATAAGCGGCCAACAGCTTACTTCATGGAGGTCACTTGAGCCCATATGTATTTTGGTGAACTCAATCGTGCACCATGAAATAAGATCAATAATATTGTTCTGTTCGAATGAAATTTGAAGTTAAATTTTCGACTTTGCGTGACAAAAATAAAAGTTATTGACGGGGACATTCAATGAAAGCATCTTTTTATTTATTTAGGATCAACGGGGTGGGTGGCCCGAACCTCCCGGTTAGGACGCCAGAATGTGCGTAGCATTCCGTCTCATAATCTTGCAAGAAAGCTTCAAATTGTCTATCCAGTCATAATTTTCATGCTTTAAACTTTATGTTGGCGATGGTCTGACATCATAAAACGAGCCTGGTTCAAATTTATCACGAATTTCCTGTATGTACCGTATTTTACTCGAAGGGGCAAAAACGCTTTATCACCGCTCATTGCCAAAGAAGACTCAGGAAGATTTTGAAAATCACTTGGGTTGTATAACGGAATGGCTGCTACCAGTTAACGCCGTCAAATGTGTAAAAATACGCAACACTTCTTCAAAACTGCGATAGCCCATACCTCCAGGGGGCCCATACCTCCCGGGTCTCCCCTAAATGTTTCACAACTTTAACCCGGCACCGCCTGGGCTATTTCCGTACCCACGACAGCCTGGGGGGGGGGGGTCGGATCCGACCCCCCCCCCTGTTATCTCGAGAACCAATGGTCGTATCGAGCCCCGCGAGGCGGCGTTCGAAAGGTCTCTACGAGACCTTCCCAAAGCACTCTTAAGATTTTAAGATTGAGGTCAACTTTCGGGTCAAGGTCAGGTCAAAGGTCAAATTCAGGGGTTTTGCATGATTAGGCTTACGGACAGCGGAATCGATAGCTGCTGCTCGAAACTCACCAAAAATGACCTCAAAGGCCTAGTGAAGGTACCATATGTGTATAGGGGTCATACTAAGTACGGGTCAAGGTCAGGTCAGGTCACGAAAGGTCACGGTTTTCAATTTCTGCTACATGGGCGTGCGACACATGTTTTATGGCTTATTTTTCACGCCGAATCCGATGGTAATGGTTATATGTGACCCCAAGTCACTGTGCTGGTGATAAGTGTGCATTGAAAGCATAAAAAATCGTTTATACTATACGAGGGCTGAGAAAAAAGGTCAATTTTTCAACTTTTTATTTTTGACATAAAAATGCACTTTTCTAGACGAGCTTTGTCCCAGGAATCTAGTGGTGCCATTTGTTTTCACATGCGATGTTCAGAAGTACCTCTAATTCACGAAAATGCTTATGACGTCACCATGCCCTATACATGTTGGAGCTATTTTTTACAATTTGGGGGTCAAAAATCAAGATAGAAAGTTGAAATTTGGGGCATCTAATGTTCTAATAGAGCTCTACAACATATACTCCGGTTTTTTGGAAATTCCCAAAATTTTGGATTTTATTAGCTGTTTTCCCAAAAATATAGTTTTTTGAATTTTTAGGGGTGAAAAACGCATTTTATGGAAAATCCGAGATAGCCATTTTAAAGAACTCGTTGAGCTGCGTCTTTTCATGTCCTTAATTTGCAATTTGCTTTAAACCCTGATTTTTGGCGATTTTTTAAACATTTACCACTTTTTGACTAAAAACGCCATGTAGTTACATCACTAAAATCGATATATCTAAAAAAAATTTGGAAATTTTTTCTTAAAAATTGCACAGGAGACGTCAAATTGATGGGGGAGAAGGTATGCCAAGTTTCAAGTAGATAGCGAGAGTGGTTCATGAGTTATTCAAGAAAAACGGAGGGGGGTCGGATCCGACCCCCCCCCCCAGGCGGTCGCGGGTTAAAATGCTTACTTTCGGTCTCCATCAGGTGCAGACTCTCCTGGAGCTTCTGCGAACTGAGAAGCTGGTGATTCTTGTTCCACCAAGAGATCTTGAACCTGCTTGACTGAGCTCCTTCTCTTCAACCTTTCCTCCTTGGCTGTGCCACTGCTGAAGGCATTCAAGAAAACATCAGAAATATCTCATGTCAGGATGTTACAGCTTGTTGGCACTTAAAACTTAAGTCAATTTTAATTGAGTATGACCATTAATGTCAACATCGTTTTGAAAACAGCATAATATTTGCTAAGAGAAAGAATGTGAAAAGTGCTTAGCTCAAATTGTATTGGAAAGTTGAATAAAATTTCGAAAATATGTTATAGTCACTGAATAATATCTTAAGCGATAAAGGCTGAATGATTGATTAACAGTTAAATTTAAGACCAGTGGAAGTTACCGTGGAGTGGCAAATATAGACAAATATGGAATGCAGGTTGGGAGAAAATGGAAAACTGAGGGAAAAAGGAATAATAGTCCATACCAGGCTGAGGTGTCATTGCAGGATGGTAGGTTCCTGGGTGGAATGGCGTCAGGCTTCAAGGATGGCTGGTGCTTAGCTTCTGGCATCAGCCGCAGCTTTGTCAGGTAGGTCGGATCAAGATCTTCAGAGGAAAAGTGCTCAGAACACACGAAGGTTTTGGAGGGGTCGAAAGGATCAGACCTCTTACATTTAGAAATCCAAGTTGTCCTCATGTTTTTGTCTATTGGAAATTTAAAAAAGCTCGACTTCTTATCATTTTTTCTTGGATCTGCCAAACCATGATCTGCAAGTTGATATCGCACAAACATCTTCAGCAGTCTTCACACTTCTGATTCACTCAGTATCTGAAAAAGAAAATGATTAATTGGCATTGCAATAAAAAACTTGTGAACCTATTACAGACTAAATAAGATGTCAGTCATTGATGAGAGAACATCAATGAGGCGAGGCAAGCTGAAAAAAAAAATTGAATACAATAACTTATCGCAGGCTCATACTTTCGCAGGCCCAACTACCAACCAAAGGGGTCTAAGGAAAAGGATTGCTGTTGTAGGTACACGACACGTTCAGACGTAAAATTCTCTACATAGTGCATATCATGATCAATACCTAAAGGTGTGTGATAAAAAATAGATGTACACTCAGAAAAAAATTGATCAGGTTCATGTGGGCAAACTCAGCGAAGCTTCCCAAAATTACAAAACTTTTCACAAGCTTTGCCCAGTGGCGCGGGAACTTCTTCCAGACTGGGGGGGGGGGGGGGGGCTGAACCATAATAGAAATCAACCTAGGGTACCCCCAAATCTAGTTTTGTCACCGGTTTTAGGCCACTTATTTTTCAGACCTTGGCCTTTTCAACAACAAAAAAAAAAAGAAAATATTTTCAAAAAGTGAGGTATTCCGTCTCAGCTGAGTGAAGAAACTACCGTTTTGGCAACCTGGAGTAAAGGTTTTAATCTGCCAAATGAGTTGCCGAGCCAGTGAAATAGGTGGATTTTTCACTTACATGCTTTACTCACTTTCACTTTACTCACTTTGCGACCCACAACCCCTAATTTGGGGAGGACAAGCTGCCCAACGGTTCCTGGCCTCATGAAACGTTGTGGGGCACCGCCCCCACGGCCGCAGAGCTGTGGGGGCAAGCTTCCCCCCACTGCCCCCTCCCCCAGTTCCCGCGCCTATGTATGAATCTATGAAATTATGTTGGTAGATTTCCGATTTCGATTCCTCCAGCTGGGGGGGCTCAAATACATTACGAGCCCCCCCAGCCGAAAAGCTGGGGGCTCAGCCCCACTAGCCCCCCGTTTCCAACCCGGTTCCCGCGCCACTGGCTTTGCCTCATGTAACCTGTTTCACTCTCAAGGCCTCCCCTAGCTCAAGCTGTAAGTGAGTCAACTAGACAATCTTGTGCGCCAAAAACCTAAGGTGAATATCCCTCCGCTACTGTTGGTATCGGAAATATGAGTTAAACAGCCAGTTCATGTGATTTTTATGCAATAAAAAGTACAATTCAATCCAAACCCCAAGCAAACTGCCTATGCATATCATGAGATTATACGGAACACGCACGAAGCTTTTCAAATTTTGTTTGAAACATTGCGCCAGAAACGAATCTTCCCTTAAAAATGTCCTTAAAAACAGCAAAACTAAGAACCACCCAACTAATTCACTGCAAGAAGTAAAATGCATTTTTATTCTGAAGTGTCATCTGAATGTTAATAATGCCTTAAGTAAGTGGAGTATGGAATGGATGATTGTTTTTGCTATTAAGTTAATTTTTATTTCAAGAAACATCAATTTATGACGCTACGAGCCAGGACCAAAGTGCACCCTCGGTGACGTCATTTGGCTCTGCCACCCGCCAGGAACCGTGCACGCAGGGCCCAATGGGGATGACTACGGCCTGAGTGGGGCTGAGCAGTGTGCACCTCCTGCACGGCCTGGCACTGAATATCGGCCGACGGCGAGAGACGGCCGAGCGGGGCCCAGCGAGACACAACTGAGCCCGCCGTCCGCACTACGGATACGAGTTATGGCCTCGGGGGCTGCAACGCTAATCAGCAGGGATATGCGACGAAAAATGCAACGAAAATGGAATCTTTCAGTGTCAATATGCTAAACACCATGGCATATGGAATATCTGCGTGATTATGGTGCTAAATATTTTAACGATGTGCCCTTCACTTCGGTCTCTCTCTCTCTCTCTCTCTCTCTCTCTCTCTCTCTCTCTCTCTCTCTCTCTCTCTCTCTCTCTCTCTCTCTCTCTCTCTCTCTCTCTCTCTCTCTCTCTCTCTCTCTCTCTCTCTCTCTCTCTCTCTCTCTCTCTCTCTCTCTCTCTCTCTCTCTCTCTCTCTCTCTCTCTCTCTCTCTCTCTCTCTCTCTCTCTGTCTCTCTGTCTCTCTGTCTCTGCTCTCTCTCTCTCTCTCTCTCTCTCTCTCTCTCTCTCTCTCTCTCTCTCTCTCTCTCTCTCTCTCTCTCTCTCTCTCTCCCCCGTGACTCGGTGTAACGCTCGTCTGAGCTGTGTGTCGGTGTGTCCCCATATGACACAGGTGACAGTGACACGCCGCGCAGTCATCGAGCCCAGTCAGCTGCTGGTGACCGCCGAACAGCCCACTCAGCTGACCTGTCACGTGACACCGCCCCAGGCAGCCGGCGACATCGTCTGGCTCAAGTACGTCACCACATAGGCCTATAGTCTAGACTGACCTAGTCAAGTGACCTTGTCTATGGTGTTGGTCACCATCAAAGGTACATACTTACGCCCATGCTTGATTTTAGCGCGCTGTGTCGGAGATAGTGTTGTCATTTACGGAAAATCGGGATACCGATACCAAACCAAATGCCAACAATAGCCATGAAAAAAAACTGAAACAGAACCAACTTGGGATTATCAGCGAAATACCAAATTTACAGCCTCTTATACATATGTGAGGTCTGAGGAGTCATAATACCAACAAAATACCAAGTGCATAAGCCTCGATATACCAAGTACCAAGTATCGGTTTGGTATCGGTATACCATAGTTGTTAGTTGTAGTTGTATCATGTAGTTGATATCCGATTGACATCTCTAGTCGGACGCATCGACATTGCGGGACTTGCAGCTCTTCTGCCTCCATCAATGGACGCGTCACGCTGCAGTCTGCGGTATATGTGTATTATCAAGTGCAACGCTTCCTACATATTATGGGCAGGACTTATAACGGCATGAAAATATAGTAGGTATACATCACAGGGGAGCACTGCCGCTTCAACCCTATTGGCCGTAGTGTCTAACGGTGGCGGCCATATTGCGCAGACCAGGAACCGGCTGCCGCCTGTGTTGAGAAATAGGGAATTCGGGACCTCGATTTACGTTTGCGGCCGCCGTATCCGTTACGATCAAGTTACGTAGATACGGAGCCCGGCATCTTACGCAGAATTGAGTGGGGAACACGATCGTGTCTTCAGAATTCCTCAAATTTAGTCGCCGGACCTCCATTTGCCCCGGCCGAGGGGGTTGATTGAACCCACCTCGCAAATGCGCCACTAATTTAACTAGAATTAAGCGGTAAAGTGGTCGTATGCGGCAAAGTATAATGCAGTGACTGGTAGGAACCCGCTTTAAAGGTCTCAGGTCAACCGGTGACCTCTGAGGTCAGGTCAAGTGATCTAAGGCACGGGTTCGGTTTTTGGTAAATAACTTCGCCAAAAATGGCCGTAGAGCCGCTATTTTGGCATCATCGTGTTCAGCTAGCTCAGGCGCATCGAGTGATATACTTTTTGTTCGGGTCAGGTCAACTTAGAGTGTTGACCTCAGGTCAAGGTCAGGTCAGCACCCCCAGGTCACAAAGTTGGTCGAAAGAGGTCATGTCGCATATCATTCGACTCGGCAGGTCTTCCTGAGTCCATTGGTGGCTTTCCCGACTCGCTAGCTCATTTTGATTGGAAGTTATTGAAGAAAAAATTGTGACCCTTGTGACGTCACAAATGACGTCACACAAGGGCAACAATGCAAATATGAAGCATAGAACCTTGCAAGGAGTGCATGAAATCATGATTATATATGCTTAAGATAGTTTCAGATCATTCTCGGCGCCAAAATAGCATTTTTCATATTTCCCCATTGACTTATAAGGGTTTAACGTATTAGTTCCTTGTATCTGAGGATATTTTAGGATTTCATCTTGTTCTCCACTCAATTCTGCGTAAGATGCCGGGTTCCGTGTCCACATAGCTTGAACGTAACGGATGCAGCGACCGCAAACGTAAATCGAGGTCCCGAATTCCCTATTCCCCAACACAGGCGGCGGCCGCTTCCTGGTCTGCGCAACATGGCGGCACCGTTGGACACCATCTGGCGGCCGATGCGCATTCCACATTATAGAGTTCAGTGGTATACATACAGTGGAATACGCTTAATAAATCCTGAGATAATAAATCCAGCCACCTATTGTGGCCACTTCACTGTTCACCGGATTTTCTCCATAGAAACATAAACCAGTATGACGCCTTTTGGGGCGACTAACGGAGCGAGCGAGAGGGTGAGCCTTGCACGTGCGAAATTTCGACGGGGTACCTCCAGCTGACTTGTGCACGGCATCCTACTAACCGGTCTCTAGCGATGTGCCAAATTTGAGCACAATCGGCCCAGCCGTTCTCGAGATCTGGAAGCGGCACCCTGCACGTGCGCACGTGCAAAATGGGTCCCAACTGACTTTTGCACAGCACCCTACTAACCGGTCCCTAACCATGTGCCAAATTTGAGCGCCATCGGTCCAGCCGTTCTCGAGATCTGGAATCGACCCCTGCACGTGCGCACGTGCAGCAGCACCCCAACTCTGGCACATGGATATGCATTGCCTAGTGGGTGCCTACTTACATGCCAACTTTCAGCGCAATCGGCCAAGTGGTTACCGAGATATTGCAACAATTATAAAAGTGACACCTCTTCGTTTTGCACGTGGCACGTGCATAAGGGGTCACCCACATGCATCGGGAATAGTCCAATACTTGGTAGAAGGAATGAAGCTACCCTACAAAAATTACCGCGTGTAAATCGGTCGAGTGGTTGCTGAGATATAAGCCTCGCAAAAGCGTGACCACGGCCGGCCGGCCGGCCGCTCATACTCAGAAATTTCCGTTAATCCATGGATGAGATATTTAAATGACTTTTCCCGCCTCGACAATGTTGAAGAAAATCCTTTGAAATCGGAGGCGCCAGATGATAAATAAGGTCATGCAATGCTGAAGCAATGTTGAATATTTATGCACTAGTGCATAAATATTATTTAAACGACTTTGGGTTTGTTGACCCCTGGTATAGATTCAGATATGGCCTTATCATAGCTGTATATTGCAGGCGCGGATCCAGGGGGGGGCGACGGGGGCGGCCGCCCCCCCCCCCGCCATCCGAAAAAGGCGCCCAT
Source organism: Amphibalanus amphitrite (assembly GCF_019059575.1). Classification (NCBI taxonomy): domain Eukaryota; kingdom Metazoa; phylum Arthropoda; class Thecostraca; order Balanomorpha; family Balanidae; genus Amphibalanus; species Amphibalanus amphitrite. The sequence goes on from NW_024882066.1 coordinate 401,296, forward strand.
ATCCCGCGGCAGAGAGGGCGCCCCGAGCATAAGAGCGGCGACACAGCAAAGGTTCAGCAGAAATAGGGCGCCTCCAGCAGAAGTTGGGCTCACCAAGCAGGAGAGTGACGCCCAATTGCCTATTCCCATCAGATGAGAGTCGCCCCAGCAGCAGATGGGCGCCCCCAGCAGAAGAGGGCGTCTCGTCACAAGAATATAAAATACCTTCTGTTCAAGAGGGGCGCCCCTGGCAGCGGAAGGGCACCCTTAGCAGGAGACGTGTCCCCCTGAAGAGGAGCGACGCCCCAGCAAAAGGAGAGAGGCGCCCCCATTCCGAGAAGAGGGGCGCCCTGACAGCAGCTGGGCGCCCCAGCAAAAAAGGAGCCCATAATAAGAAAATGGATGCCACTGGCAGAAGAGGGGCGCCCCAGCAGAAGAGAGGGGTCTCCAGCAGGAGACGGGCGCCCCAAGCAGAAGAGGGGCGCCCCAAGCAGAAGAGGGGCGCCCCAGCAGAAGAGAGGCGCCACAGCAAAAGTTAATCAGAAATAGGGAGCCTCCAGCAGAGGTTGGGCCCGCCAAACAGGATATGGGCGCCCCATTGACAACATCCGGCAGAAGACAGACGCCCCAGCAGCAGATGGGCGCCCCCGTTAGAAGAGGGGCGCCCCATTACAAAAAGAAAAGGAGTATATTCTACCAAGAGGGGCGCCCATGAGACAGCGGAAGGGCAACCCCAGCAGAGGGGCGGTGCCCCAGTAAAAGGAGAGGTGTGCCCCGTTCCGAGCAGCACAGGGTCGCCTCGCCCCAGAAAAAAAAAACAGGAGCCCCATAAGAAGAAAAGGGGTGCCTCTGGCAGAAGAGAGACGTTCCCCGCAGTGGAAGGGCGCCCCCACAAGAGTGGCGTCTCCAGCAGAGTGCCCTCTGTAAGAGAGGGGCACCCCACCAAAAGTTGGGCAGAAGTGGGACGCCTCCAGCAGAATTTGGGGTCGCCCAACAGGAGAGGGCCGCCCTATTCACAGAAGAAAAAAGACTCCTCAGCAGCAAAGGGGCGCCCTTACAGAAAAGGTGCACTCGTAGCAGAAGTGGGACGCATCAGGAAGAAGAGGGACACTTCTAGCAGAAGATGGGCGTCCCAGATAAGTGGGCCGCCTACAGCAAATTGGTCGTTCTTAGAAGGAAGAAATGAGGCGACTTAAGCAAAGTGGGTCTCTCCATATTGGATTAGGCGATCCAAGCAGAGGTTGGGCGCCCTCGGGAAGTGAGGCATACCAGCATAAGTGAGACGCTTCCAGAACAAGGAGGGGGCATCACCGGGAGAAGGACTGCACCAGTAAATGGAGGCCACCTTTTTGCTAATATCTTTGGCTAGGGTAGCGGTGCCCATCTACGACTTTTAACCCGTGCCGTGCTGGTGGTCTGAGTTATCCGTGTCCTGCTGGGGAGGGGGGGGGGGCACACTCCCTCGTCTAACTCGGCTCCTGGGCCGCGTAGTGACACGCGATAAGCGGCATTCGAAAGATCTTCAAAAAACAGGACGAAAACAAAACGGTCATTTTTTAGGTCAGGTCGAATGTCAGGTCACCAGAGGTCATCAAAGGTAAAATGTTGCCTGTTTCAACAATTTTCCGTTTTCGAAGCAGCGGCACATAACTCGGAAACCAATAGAGCTATAGCGCCGCAGAAAAGCGCATTCGATAGCCCTTTTACAAGTGTTTCTGCAAGCTGCGCTCAGATTTGACCTCAGGTCAGCGGTTAAGCCTTCAGAGGGCAAAAGACTCTAAAAATAGACTTTTTACGAACAATGTTTTCCTGCACTAACTTTTGACTCAAGAGAGTCTCGACATTACGTTTGCCAGCATTGCGTTTCTGTCCTCGACCTCAGGTCAAGGTCATGATCTGACCGGGAAAGGTCATGCTGCATAGCAGTCGATGCTATCGTCGAGCTGAACACAGCTGAGGTGTTTTTATCGCTCTAGCTTGAATCTATCAAAAGTTATTAAAAAAAAACTGCTGCGGACCTTTCATGACATGTGATGACCTCTGGGACATAATGAATGGTCACACTAGGTGCAATGTTCTTATTCAGTGTGTTAATTTTATATGTATCCCAATGCTTGATATTGTCTAAAATGGCGCTCGTCCAAAAGAGATGCCTTTCAGTTTTCTCCCAAAGACTTAATTATACCTACCTACCTAATGAAGACGTCGCACAACTGACCTGACCTTAGGTCACAGATATCGAAATTCCGAGATATACATTTCCTGAGTAGTGTTGCTTTCATCAATCGCTGAAAGGTTCAAAGCAATCGTTCAGTCGGTATAGCAATGGTAAGCATTTGAACTTTTTCTTAGGCTAGGTCACTTGGCATAACCTGGTGACCTGACCTTCCATCACCCGCGTCAGACATTTTTACAACATGTGCAAAAAAGATGCATGATAAGGTAAGCTGAAAATGGCGGCGCTGCGCGCAGCCGTCTTTCAGATATTTGCGAAAAACCTGAGGGGGAGCGCGATAACGCCCCCTAGCACGGCGCGGGCTTTTAGCTCCCGATTTTGACGGTTTGGCGCCCCCTTTGTATGGAGCGCCCCCGGATTGCCAGGTCGCCCATATTTCGACTTGCCGCCCCCCCTCCCGAAAATTCCTGGATCCGCCCCTGGTATATTGTATAGGTAATGATATTGTTTTATATCACCCTTATAGACCACTGACTTAAATGGATATTGGATGTCTTTGCTGATTGGTATCACAAGAAAATTCGTGCTCATCGATCAATAGAAAGTTTTTTTTTAAACATATTGACGAATTGACCAGTTCTGCCGGTGATGGCATTTAAACAGCCCTACCAATTGCGTATTTTAGCAGGCACGCTCCAAAACTCTGATAATATTTTGTACCGTGCCTTATGCTCCCTGTTATGAGGAAGTGGGTGACAAATGCATCCGCAAACCATATATCTTCTCAAATAAATTAAGGACAGCTGCTTCGTTTAGAGCAAAATGCCGACCAAGGAACAATGGACACTGGACAGTGTCCTACAACAGTCGGGTGACACGAATATAATCATTGACTATTAAATTATCACCATATCCGAGTCCTATCCGAGTCCTCTGTGATAAGTCAAGTATTTGACCGTGTTTGTATTCGTACTTGACACAAGGAGCACACAGAAATGGATGGTTATATGCTGATGGAATTGCGGCTCCTATTCAGCACATGTGTATAAATGTCCCCCCACCCATAACCCCGGTTTCCCACATTTTCCCCAAGTGTGAGGGGAAGGAAGAGGATGGAAAATTGTATGGTTTTCGTCTTACATTAAAAGTTCTTTGTTTTTTTCATTTACTAACAATGTTATTCTTCCTTTTGTACCGATCCGCTGCACCTGCACAACTATTTTTCAAAGATAGTAAGACTTTATTGACGTATCGGCGGGAAAAATCATTTAAATATCTTTTATGCGACCTTTCCTCGTTGAAATGTATGTTATGTCACGCTCGACTTGTTTAAGCACTCGTTTATAAATGAACTCGTTTCACTCGTTCATTTATAAACTCGTGCTTAAACAAGTCGAGCGAGACATAAAATACATTTAAACGAGGTGAAGGTCGCATAAAGTACTAATAATGGATTGGTGTCTTCGCAGTTTTTGGCGACATTGAGCTCAGGCCTGCCACCTAGCGGGAGAATTATCGTAAGTTAGGAGCAAGCCGAGTGAACGCCGCTGATTAGCATTGTGACACATGGGAGTGTGGTGTAGTAGCGGGCTTGTTGTGCAATTTTTCAAAAGGTTATGTCTTTATATGTCAGTAAAAGCGAAGGAATAAATAGATTTATGTACAGGGTCAGTAATAAGATAAGCAGTTCCATGTTATTTCCTCATTAAATCGTGAAACAGGGAGTTATTGGAGACTTCGCCAGCACGTGTCGTTTTCGCTATTTTTCACATGAGTTTTACTTGGCCTAAATCAAACAAATTGTCCGATCAAAGAACAAAACGAACGTTAAGTACTATCTATAAGTCTAATGAAAAGGTTGAACGGAATTGCTAACGTCATTGCCGCTCAATATGTCATTCAAGACGCTCTATGAAAAAGACCCAACCAGTGCTGCGTAGTCGATGAAATTTCAGTGACTTTGGCTCCAACTCCGATTCCGGTATCCAAATATCGACTCCGACTCCTCCGGGCAGAACTGTCAATTCACAAAGACTCCGACTCTGACTCCGACTCTGCAACCCTGGTAAGTCTGTGGAGTCGATGACTTTTCGGTGACGTTCGACCCATACTCCGACTACAGCTTTTAAAAATCAACCGACTCCGAGTCGGAACAGAACCGCTGGCTCTGACTACAACTCCGCAGCCCTGGCCCGATAGCCGCCTAAAACAACTTTGATGTGTGATCTTCTTCGTACGTACAGGTCTCGCGAGATTAAGCGGTAGGTTTTGCACTTTTACATTTCCGGTTATATCTCAGAAACTAATCGATCTACGATGAAGCCATTTTACACGATCATGGCCGGCTTGTTACCCAACAAGTCGATCACATCTTCAACACTTAAAAGCTTAACCCTCGCCGGACCTATTGGTTTTCTACATACGCGCCGGCCGAGGGGGGGGGGGGGGGCGGGTACGACCCCCCCTCGCCGTTTCGCCCCTGGTGGAGCTAGCGCGTCGCGGAAAAAACGAGCGTGTGCGCCGTTACGAGACGCAGAGATTGGTACCCGATTTTAAGGTCCTAGGTCAACCGGTGACCTCTGAGGTCAGGTCAAGTGCCCCAAGGTACGGTTCAGTTTTTGGTGAATAACTTCGCAAAAAACGGCCGCAGAGCGCCGATTTTGGCAGCATCGTGTTCGTCTCGCTCAGGCGCGTCGAATGATATACTTTTTGTCCGGGTCAGGTCAACTTGGGGTGTTGACCTCAGGTCAAGGTCAGGTCAGCACCCCCAGGTCACGAAGTTGGTTGAAAGAGGTCATGTCGCATATCATTCGATTCGGCAGGTCTTCCTGAGTCCATTGGTAGCTTTCCCGACTCGCTAGCTCAATTTGATCAAAAGTTATTGACGAAAAACTAATATGACCTTGATGACGTCATAAATGACGTCACGCAAGGTCAACATTGCAAAAGTGACGCATCTAACCTTGCAAGGAGTGCATCAAATCACGATTCTGTGTGCTTGAGATAGTTGGAGATCGTTCCCGGCGCCAGAATAGCAGTTTGAATTTTTCCCCATTGACTTATAATGGTGAGGTCATGAAAATGACCTGACCTCTTATGACCTTTAGGAAAAATCCGAGATATACAAGCTGTGGGACTCATAATGGATACTAGATCCTGCAAGTTTCATTTCCCTGTGACATCTCCTCTGGCAGTGAGGGCGTTGCGAAGTTGCGACATCTGAAGACCGTGCAGAGGTTCACTTATGACGTCATAGGTCAGTGACCTGACCTGACCCAAAAATGCGGTTGGTGTCAAAAGATCCGGCTTGGATCAAAGGTCAGGTATGCCAAATTTCAGCTCTCTATCGCCAGCGTGTTCGGAGCTATCGCGAAAAAACCTTATGGGGGGGGCGGCACCCGCCCCCCCCTCGGCCGGCGAGGGTTAAGACGACGAAGATATAGCCTGAAGTACACTAAATTTTCTAGGTGCAAAACCTACCGCTTAAACCCGCGAGACCTGTACAATGTACATTGTTAATGTTATTTTAAACAAGGGGTGGAAAGGGGAGACGAAGCCTTCACAAACAGGGATCTCCTGTTGCGGATCAATCAGCTGCTGGAACATGAGGCATACACACCACGCATCTAATTTCATCGGTTTCCTAACGACACTGCACCAATGTTATAAGCTCTGATCAATGCAAGTGCGAGCATCGATGTGACATTTGTGTACCAAGTTTGAGTGTTATCCGCCCAGCCGTTCTTGAGATATGGAAGCGACACCCCGCACGTGCGCACGTGCAGTAGCACCGTCATAGTGACACATGGAAATGCATTGGCCACTGGGTGCCTGACTATTGACGAAATTTAACTGTAATGGGCCCAGCCATTGCGGAGTTACTTTATGTGGAACAATTTCGACACCCCTAAGTTGGCACGTGGCACGTGCCGTAACAATTAACTAAGATGAAAAAAATCGAGCGAAATTCGGAGAAGAAGGACTACCAACTCCGACTGCCTACCAAATATGTATGACATATTGTCAAACTGCTGTACCATTGTGAGTAAACGACCATTGAAAAGGTCGTACAAGCCGATGGGACTGAGCGTTTCAATACACACCGTCTTACGCATTTTATTTTCGTTATTACCTAAATGCTGCTTGACATTTTTGGCTTTCAAGCATTTAAGACATTTTTTATCGTCTCAAGTCCAGTAAGATTGCCTCCAACTCGTGGGAATATGCACTTCAAGCCAACTAACACACCACACCCACGTGTGTCATAATGCTGAGAGATGGCGTTCACTCGGCTTGCTCCTAACTTACGATAATTCTCTCGCTAGATGGCAGGCCTGATCCCAATGTCGCGGATCCCAATGTTAATTTCCACGAGACACCAATCCAGTGTTATATCATCCATGGTTAATCTAAGGAAAGACTACGCTCGCTTCGCTCGCTCCGTAATGACTGCAGTTAAAGGGACTATCCCACCTTTAACCCGCGAGTTGCTGGGGGGGGGGGCGTTAAACGCCCCCACTTTTTTCGCCGGGCCATAGCATTAAAACGGCGCGCCGCAGGCGCGCCAAATTTTGAGTACCTGTAGGGAATTAATTGAAGTTTATTGTGACAAAGTTTCAAAAAAAAAATCGGTCGGAAAATTTTTGAGATATCGAGGTTTTAGTGACGTCATGATTTCTGAGTTTTCGACCAAAAACGGCATATGTTCAAAAAATCATATAAAATCACAGAATAGACATACAGACATGCCGTAAACGCCATTGGACTGCCAATACCATGATCAATCAAATGGCTATCTTCGATTATTGATTATCGTTCCGCATTTTCCAAAATCTTGAACTGAATCTTGGCATTTTTTCGTGACTACTTCACGACCATGATACATGAATTTCTTAAATTGAACTTTTTGAGTCAAACACGTACACATATGATAAAATGAATGTCACCATCGTGTTCTACGCCCCAAATTACCTATAAAACATGTGTCACAGGCTGCGAATATCAGTTTTGATTTTCGGGGATATGTGCCTACCTGGTTGACCTGACCTTGACCCTGACCTATGCTTGACTGACCCCTATATGGAGCTGACACTCTTGTAGGCCTTATAAGATGGATTGTGCACCGTTTTGACAGAGTTTATGGCGAGAGGCGCCCATTGCGAAGTCCTGAAGTCCATGCTACTGAAAGCCCGATTTCAGGTGTTTGACCTGACCTTGACCCGACCTGTGACCTCAAAATTCAACTTTAAAGTACTCATCTGAAGCGTCTCGTCGCGCTCTTTCGTTTGCCGCCTCGTGCGTTTCGCTGCGCCTATTGGTTCTCGAGTTATCGGCTGGGGGCGTTTAACCTCCCCCCCCCCCCCCAGCAAACGGTGGGTGGCGAAATACCCCAGCAACTGCCGGGTTAACATGGGGTTTGAGTTGAGATAGCCAAGTTTGCGGCGAGGTTCAGAAACCACTATCTATCTAGGTTGCAACCCCCGCGGCCTCTTGGTGTTGAAGAAATTCGTTCCCTTCATTTGAAAATGGGCCTTGTATAGTCGGTCAAATATGCATCTTTCCCGGCCGCCAAGTGGCGCTACGGTCTGGATTCGATAGTTGGCTGAGCCCACACCCCAGCTGCCCTGGCGGCTCTGGCGGCCCTGTGACGTCACGCGCGGGGGGCGGAGCTACACAGCGGCCGGCTGGAGAGTGACCGCAGACCAGCACTGGACGGCCTCGCCGCCGGGTGCTCCGGCGGGTCTGGCCGGGAGAGGCGAGCAAGCGGATGCGTTAGGAATCTAACGAATGTGAGGGCAGCGCGATGGTCTAATGATGGCTGTGCTTTCATGCGCCGTGTAAATTGTAGACTGAGTGCTATGAGCTATCAAAGGATTATCTGGTGTTTCAACAGGGGTCGCTGACCTAAAAATTAAGATGGTTGCTCTTGATACGATCGAATGCTTGGTGATATGATGATTAGCGCAAGAGAAATATTTAATCGAATTATGACCGGTTATTTTTTGATAAAGCAAAAACTTTTTTCATTTTTTTTTTGGCATTAACGGGAAAGCGTTAAGCCATATCTACTGAAAATCTTAACCTGCGCCGGGCCGGGGGGGGGGGATTTGCGCCCCCCCCCCAGGTTTTTCGCAGATAGCCGAAAAACGGCGGCGTGCAGCGCCACCAAATTTTGCATACCTGTTTTTCCATCTATTGCGCATACTGTGTGCGAATTTTGATTTTATATGACTTAAGGTCAGGTCAACAGGTCGGTTTGAGTGACCTAACGTCACAAAAAGTTTGAACTTGCACCAAAGCTACAACTGTTGACCGATCGATATGAAACTTTCAGGAGTTAGTAAGGGTGACAATATCCACAAAATGTATGTCTCGGATTTTTTTATCTATGACCTGAGGTCAGGTCAATCTCACAACCTCCCCATTATAAGTCAATGGGATAAATTTCAACTTCATCTGAATGCCACCCGATCCACACAATATATTCAGGATCATGGTGTTGCAGGTCCCTGGTGGTCATTCTACCGAAAGATGTCACCTTTGGAAGGTGTCGCTAGGTCATCCGAGGTCACCTGAGGTCACCAGCGGGGGTTTTCTGCAATAACTTTTGAGTGAATAGAAATAGAGACTCCGTTCGACGTTTATCATGTTTGTCTGATCAATGCGGATCGAATGATATGCAACATGACCTATTTCAGTCAGGTCATGACCTTGACCTTAGGTCAAATTTTCAACTTGACCTTTCGAGGTCACATGATATAGCTTTCGATGCGCTTTGACAAGCTAAGAACGATGACGTTCGAATCGATCCTTTATCTTGTCTGGATCAAAAGCTATTTAAGAAAAAGTATCAGATTCTCCCCTTTTCAAAAACGGTGCAGTGATACGGCATCTCAAACCTAGAGCGACTACACTCAAGTTCAAGCTAACGGTCTCCACTCTCCAATTCAGATACCTATCGAAACCTTTCCGCGACCCGGTGCTGTGGCTCAATCAGTGGGCCAGCTGGCCGCAGACCATACCCGCAGGGCATGAACCTTTGACCATATTAGGTCAACACGCCGTGGCCCCAGCCCGCTCGCCAGGTCCGCGCTCATTGGCCGACGCGGCAACCGCAAAACCTGTCCCCTCCCCTCCGTAGTACTCGCAGCGGCCGGCGGATTCAGCCAAGTTACCGACCTGCCCAGCGTGGGGAGGGCCGGCCGGGAAAGATACATATTTGACCGACTATACAAGGCCCTATCTTCAACATGGAGCGACCGTTAGTGTGACGTCACCTCGTTTAGTCATTTTGATTTAAATGGGTTTGTTCGTTGAAAAATCGCTTAAAACTTGGTCTGAACTTTGTTGTGGTGCCTACAGAGTAAAAAGAATCAGCTTTATGACATTAATGTGGCCTGGGGAAGGAGGTAATATTGGGCTGTGACGTCACATATTTGAAAGTTTGTGTTTGGAATATGGGAAGCCTAAGATGTTTAATGAAAAATAAATGCCAGAACCGTGTTCCTGGTCATCCAATCTATAAAGTCGGGCACAATTTAACTGGTTTTAACAACATTTTAGAAGGTGGGATAGTCCCTTTAATGAGCCACCGCTTAGTCAATCCAAAACAGTGGATTTATTGACCCTCGCCCGTATGGGCGGGGGGGGGTCGAACGGACCCCCTCGTTTTTTTTTGCAAATAACTCGCATAAAAGCAAATGACCACAATGAAACTTTCAGTAGCCTCGTTTCAATCAATTTTACATCTACCCTAAGCATATCATGACCCCCACCCAAATGACCTTTGACCTGTGACCTATTTCTCGAGACCATGTTTGGCCAGAATCGCGATTCGGCGTATGCCGGCTCGTATTAGCCGCGCGTATGCAGTCGTTTCGTGGTTTCAAGCGTTCAAACATGTGATATGATGTTGGTCCCATGCATTATGGTGGGTGTCAAGGTCACCTGAAGATCAGGTCAACTCATTGACCTTTGATGACCTCGGTTCACTTTTTCGATTTTTACATGTTTCTAGGCTAGTTTTTGGAGCTGATTTCGAATTTAGCAACCAGTTAAACATTTATCAAGCAGGTTTGGTACCTTTGACATGTTACGAAGCTGTCAGTGGCGATTGACACCTATGAATACCCTGCAGGACGCCTACTGAGTGACCTGACCTGACTGACCCGACCTGGCCTGAGTACATGAAGACATCATCTGTGATCAAAACTAACATGAACTTTAATGTTGTTGAGCGCTTGTGCGAGGAACATTAGTAAAAGCAGTTTTAGTATCATATGACCTTTCCTCGTAAAATATAAATTAGCAAAAAAGATATATTTCTGGGAAGATATATTTCGTGAGTGATTATATATATATATATATATATATATATATATATATATATATATATATATATATATATATATATATATATATATATATATATGTTGCATTTTTTTTGCTAATTTATATTTTACGAGGAAAGGTCATATGATACTAAAACTGCTTCTAACATGAACTTTGTGGTCAGCATCCCGAAAACAACCCTATAGCAACCCCAGGCTTTACAATGTTCTAACAGGTCCCGATTGTCCCGACCTTTGGGTCATTGACATGACGTGGAAGGTCAACCAATGACCTAGGACCTTAACACGCGCACCGACGGGGGGCGGATATCCGCCCCCCCCCCCCCTGAGGTTATTCGCGAATAGCGGGAAAACCGCGGCGCTACCGCCGCGAAATTTGGTACGACTTTTCTCTTATTAATTTTACACATGCTGTGCAAGTTTGAACCTCCTAACTTTAAAGGTCAGGTCACCAGGTCGCTTTGAATGACCCAACCTCAAGTCACTTTTTTGCAACTTTTTCACCGTGCCAGAGCTACAGTAGATGTCGGAGGCCTTTGAAAGTCGCAGGATGTTATTATGTTATTAGTAGCTGCAATATGTATATCTCGGAATTTTGATATCGGTGACCTAAGGTCAGGTCAATGTCTCGACCTCCCCATTATAAGTCAATGGGGGAAAAATCAACTCCCTGTTTTTACCACTAATACGGGTCGGAATGGCCCCATATACCATACATGACTTCATATACGATCAACCTTCACTACCTTGAGGTCTGGACTGTTTTACTGTTGGGCAGCTGTAAGGTCATGTGACGTCATCAAAGGTCACCAAAGTTTTTTTGCCAATAACTCCGTACAGGAATAAGATACAGCCGCGCGGATGGTCTCATTGTGTTCAGCTCGTCAAGACGCATGGAATGATAGACATGATGACCTCGAGGTCACGTGACCTGAGGTCAACCTTTGACCTTGACCTTTCGAGGTCAACATATATATCATTCGATGCGGATTGACGAGAGGATCACGATGATTCCCTTAGTTTGTTCCTATCTTTACTAATTCGAATGTTATTCGAGAAAAACTATCTCCATATGTAGCGCCGCCATTTTGATTTTTTTTTACCCCTGTGACGTCATCTTTGACCTGACCTGAAAATGACTTTTGTACAAAATTGTAGACCTTGTCCGTGCGTATCCGATGCCGTTTACCGCTTGTCGCTATCTTGCTTCGTTCTCGAGATCTCAGGGGGGGGGGGGCGGTCATCCGCCCCCCCCGTCGGTACTAAGTTGGCGCAGACCCCCGTCGGTGCGCGTGTTAAAATTGGGTATCATCGGCTTTCTCTCGTCACGGGCAACACGCTCATGTTTCCGCGAATCTCTAGCTCGACCAGGGGCCAAACGGCAAGGGGGTCCAACGGACCCACCTCGCGGCTGGAGAAACACCAATACGGGCGAGGGTTAAGCGGATTCTACTGTACCATTTATGTGCGGATAGCCGACCTAGCGAATCGTTAGAATGAGTTACGTATTCGTATATAGTTGATTATAGTTGATCATAAGTAGGTATCCCGCGTCGCTTTGTATCTCAAAAATACCTTTCATCGTATTTTTTTGTTCATATCACGAATGTGATTTAAAGATTCAATATAAAATAATCTGTATTCTTATATGCGTAAGACAATGGGGGTGCAGAAAAATGTAAAAGTTATCCTTGTTGGTGACAGCAAGTTCCGAGATTTTAGGGTCGGCTCACACTTGAGTGTGCTCAACCAGACTGTGCGCCGTAGAGCCCTTCAGGCCGAGTTTATAAAATTTGAAAAAAAAGTTCTGTCTTCGCTTATCCTGGAAAATCCTGCAGCAGCCCGTCCGTAGCCGCCGATATTGTGGGCGCGGTACGTGATGTTTGTGCCGAAGACAGAGGGCAACTCTTCCTGGTCTTGTTCTGCATGGGGGGAAATGGAGTTTTCGGTCGCAGAGGATGCAAGTCTGACGGGGAGGTCAAAACAGAGTTCGAAGCACTTCAAAATCTGCTACGTCAGCTAATCGCTCTAATTCCCAACCTTTGTGCTTGTTACATATGCATTGTTAAATGTTTTATTATTCTTGAGGGGGTGCCTATATGCCGCCTCTGCATGTTCTGCGACTGAATGATAACCTACATTCCACGAGCATGCACAATCATACATTCTGAAAGTAGACATGGAGTCCTAAGCATGGTGTCAGAACGGTCGTCAAGTTAGATGTAAGTGAATCCTAATCTATAATCTAAGATTCGGAATCAGGTGAGCCCCTACGATTTGGACCAAACTTGGTCAGTAGATAGTACGTAACGTCCTGATTACGATGCACCCAAAATCTAAGCTCGGCCCGCCATATTTACGAAGTTACGGATGTTTGAATTTCAAGGTCATTCGGAAGAGCCCCTACGATTTCCGTCAAAATTTGTGTACGGACACTCTAGATGCTCCTCATTACGAATATCACAAAATTTAAGCTCGGCCCGCCATATTTACGAAGTTACGGAGGTTTGAATTTCAAGGTCATTTGGGTGAGCCCCTGCGATTTCCGTCAAAATTGGTATACGGACATATTACATCCTCCTCATTACAAATATCATAAAAGTTAAGCTCGGCCCGCCATATTTTTCAAGTTACGGAGTCACAAAGTTACGGAATTTCAAGGTCATTCGGAGAGCCCCTCCGATTTTCGTCAAAATTTGTATGCGGACACATTACATGCTCCTCATTACGAATATCGTAAAAGCTAAGCTCGGCCCGCACTATTTCAAAAGTTACTGACGTTTGAAACTCACTGAAATTCAAACATCTCTAACTTTTGAAATAGTGCGGGCCGAGCTTAGCTTTTACGATATTCGTAATGAGAAGCATGTAATGTGTCCGCATACAAATTTTGACGAAAATCGGAGGGGCTCTCCGAATGACCTTGAAATTCCGTAACTTTGTGACTCCGTAACTTGAAAAATATGTCGGGCCGAGCTTAACTTTTATGATATTTGTAATGAGCAGGATGTAATATGTCCGTATGCCAATTTTGACGGAAATCGCAGGGGCTCACCCAAATGACCTTGAAATTCAAACCTCCGTAACTTCGTAAATATGGCGGGCCGAGCTTAAATTTTGTGATATTCGTAATGAGGAGCATCTAGAGTGTCCGTACACAAATTTTGACGGAAATCGCAGGGGCTCTCCCGAATGACCTTGAAATTCAAACATCCGTAACTTCGTAAATATGGCGGGCCGAGCTTAGATTTTGGGTGCATCGTAATCAGGACGTTACGTACCATCCACTGACCAAGTTTGGTCCAAATCGTAGGGGCTCACCTGATTCCGAATCTTAGATTATAGATTAGGATTCACTTACATCTAACTTGACGACCGTGGTGTCAGAAGTGTTTTCACTGAAATAGACAGTATGGATCCGTGCCCGATAACAGAGCTGAATTTTGACTCCCCAAACTTGGGAGAAGCATGGAGAAAATGGCGAACAGCCATGGAGTTTTACTTGGATACACTACCAGTAAGTGTAAAAGAAAAGCAAAAGACAGCAAAATTTTTGCTGCAGATCGGAGAGCGTGGAAGAGAAATATATTCCACATGGAAGATATCTGCAAACGATCTAACTATCAAGTGTTTGTTGGAAAAGTTTGAAGAACACTGCTCTCCGAAAAAGAATCTGGTTATCACACAGGTTCATGACGATGTCGCAAACCGATGGCGAAACGATCGATGGATTCGTCACAAGTCTGCGAAAAACGGCAGCATCTTGTGAGTTTCAGCAGCTTGAAGATGATCTCATCTTGACGAAGCTGATTGGTGGAATCGCATCTGATTTACTTCGTCACAGACTGCTGCGTGAATCGCAAACACTGGATCTGAGAAAGGCCCTTGAGATGTGCAGATCTGAAGAACTTATGAAAACCAACATGGGTCTATTTAAACAACCAGAAAAAGCAACACCAGCACCAGACGAAAGGAAAGATGATGTTGAAGTAGATGCTCTATCTAGAAATCGAAGCCAAAGAGAGAACTTTAGAAGCGAATACAGAGCGAATGGAGGAAACGAACAAAGAGTGAACAGGAGAAACGAACAAAGAGTGAACAGGAGAAACGAAGTGCAATGCCAAAGATGCGGGTACAGTCACGGGAAATCAAGCTGCCCCGCGATGGGAAAAGAGTGCAAGAAGTGTGGCAGACCAAATCACTTCGCAAGGTGCTGTCGTACACGCGGGATTCAGTTACTCGAATATCACAGCCAAGAAGACGATTCATTTGACCAGCATGTGGGCACACTGGGAGAATCGAACAGCACGGTTCACCAAGGTGAACGTAAACGGGACATCGGTAAGGTTCAAATTAGACACGGGAGCGGAGGTCAGTTTGATACCCGTGCACATGCTTCGGAAAATACATAAAGGACCAGTACGCTCCACGAAAACCAGGCTGACTGCCTTCGGCGGAAACGTCCTCACCCCGGTGGGTAAGATCACTGCCAGATGTGCACTGAAAGGTCGAAGTGTGACACTTGACTTCTACGTCGTAGACTTTGCGACCACGCCAATTCTAGGATTGAACGGATGCACGAAGCTGAAGCTAATCGACCGGGTGGAGGAGGTGCGACGTTGCAACGCTGCCCCCCATCAGGAAGGAACGAGGCCTGTGGCCAGTGACCGAGGCCTGTGGCCAATGAACCAAGGCCTGTGGCCAGTAAACCAAAAAGGGAAACAAAACGAAAGCATGAGAAGAGCAAGATAAGCTACAGCCGTCAGGAAAGAAGGGACAGAGAATGTGAAAGAAGTAATCAAAAAGCCTGGGACCACATCATGTCGGGAAGGGACCCAGTAAATGGAAACTCGATAGATGGAAGTCGTCGCAAAAACTCGGAGCAAAATAAGAGTGAAGACATGAACGCGCAGCGACAAAACAGGACTAAAAAAGACAGTGACAGGAACAAAAAAAGTGATGGGAAGAAAGAATGAAAGCTACCAAAGTGAGGAAGAGTTAATTGAGGCCTACTCGGATGTGTTCGAAGGCATTGGATGTTTCGAGGAAAAATGTCATATTGTGCCGTACGAAAAGATGCTAAGCCTGTCGTACATGCAAAACGGAAGATACCATTCAGCATCCAAGAAAAGCTTAAAAGAAAACTAGAGACATGGAGAATGATGGTATCATACAGCGAGTGGATTATCCAACAGAATCGAGTGGATTATCCAACAGAATGGGTTAGTAGTCTCATGATAGTTGAAAAACCAGACTCATCTCTCAGAATATGTTTGGATCCCAAAGATCTGAATGAAGCCATCAAGCGAGAGCGGCATGATATTCCCACTGCAGAGGAGATACAGTGCAAGCTCAGCGGCAAAAAGCTGTTCACGGTTCTTGATCAAACAAATGGTTTTTGGCAAGTTCAGCTCGATGATGAAAGCACAGATCTGTGCACGTTCAACACCCCATTCGGAAGATACAAATTTTTTAGACTGTCTTTTGGAATTTCCTGCGCCCCAGAAATGTATCAGAAGCTAGTTGAAAAGACAATTGGGGATATTCCGAACGTCCACGTCGTTTTTGACGACTTGATAATTGCTGCTGAAACAGAGGAGGAACATGACAAAGTTTTGTCAGAGGTCTTGCGGAGAGCAAGAGATAAAAAAGTCAAGTTCAACAAAAAGAAGGTTCAGTTCAAAAAGACCGAAGTGAAATACTTGGGAAGTCTTTTATCACAAGAGGGAGTAAAACCGGACCCAAACAAAGTGTTGAACAATAGTTGAAATGAGTACACCTCAAAACAAGCAAGATCTGAAAAAGATTGATGCGATGAAAGGCGTATCTTCATGAACATGTCAACGGGCCAGTAACAGGCCCAGTTGCGTTTTTAAACAGAGGTCACGTCTTTAACCGCAATATAAAGTCGACATGAAGTATGCATTTATACAACTCATTCCACATATAATTATGGGACCGTGTAACACAGTTCGTTTTACTTTAACACACATCCTCGTTAAGCAAGTCCACAAAGTCTCAAAGTGAGAATCCACTCATTATTATTTGAGCACGTCGACATCCAACTGAGCCATGCACGAACTGTGGGGCAATGCATGAACGCAAAAATAAAACACAACTGCAGCCAACGCAACGGAGGGTAAGGCTGCGGAGCCAACCGCTTTCGCTGGCCACTCACAGGGTGTTCGCAGGCAGCCGATCTGTGTTATCCACAAAAAAAAACTGAATACTTCTTACATAAAACGTTCACCGCTGGTGAACGAGCAACACCGCTGGTGAACGAGCAACACCGCTGGTGAACGAGCAGTCTACTCAACGTTTCACGCCTGCAGAGCAGCAGCCTGCACTTTCGCCCATGTCGATGGGCGCGCCGACGACGTATCGCCAGGGGGGTCTGCTCCCGTGCTTTTCCGCTATCAAAAACTGGCAATAGGCTGGCTCAAGGCCGTTGAACAGCGGCCGGCGCGCTGATTGGCTGACGGCTGTAAATAGGGCGGAGCTAATATGGTGACGTCACAGATCACTCTGCCCGAAGGCCGATAGTGTTATAGTCAATGGAGGGGAATATTGTGCACCTGTTTTTTCCTACTTTGAGTGTCATGTAAGGTCTTCTTCTTTATTTTGGTACAATTGAGGTCGTTCTCGTGGCTGCTACACATCAACTTTCCATTTGTTAACGCATTTGTCCGATTTAGAGCGTCTTGAACGTCAGGGGTGGAGAATTAGGGGTTTTGGGGGTGCTCGAGCACCCCCTGAAATTCAAAAGTCATCATATAATAGTGCTCCAGGGGTGCTTAAATTACGTCTGCGATACAAACTGTTTTGCGTAAGTCGCGAGGAGAGTGATGCTGCTGAAAAACGAACCAATATGTGCGTTTCTACGCAAGAATTCGACGATTCTATTCGCCAGGTGCTAGAAAAGCACCCCCTGGGATTATGACAATTCTCCGCCCCTGTTGAACGTCGAGCTAACACCAGTGCCGAACGAATAAGGTACCGAATCGCAGTTACCACGAATAGAAAACAAGCCTCATAGTTAAATCAATGATCAAACTGATGTTGGTTTCCGGAAGACACAAGCAACTTCTTGCCTATGTGTTGGATTTTTATGTTATTGCCTTAACCCTCGCCCGCACATGCCATTTTCCCATCCTAGAACGCACATGGGGGGGGGGGGGTGGTTGCCACCACCCCCCCCCCGCGCCATTTCGTTCCTGTTGGAGATAGAGCTTAGCAGTAAAGACCAAAAAGATTCTTTGGGAAGAGACGAATCCAATGATACCCAGTTTTACCTTCTCAGGTCAGTCATTGACCTTCCAGGTCAGGTCAAACTAAAAAATGTTGCTGTTTTGGGTCACCGTTGGATATCAAGTGTGCTGCTTATCAAATACCGATGACGATGCTGTTTTCTGGTGCCAAGCCAGCTAGAACCTCTTTGTCACACTGCCCGACCAGAATTTTGCTGCTGAGGTCATTTCAGGTCAAGTTAGGTCAAGGTCAATTATATGTGTTTGTATGTCTGTGTGTGTCTGTGTGTATACTGATGTGTGCACCGATTGTTTTTGGGTCCATATTACATGAAATCATGATCTGAGAAGCTTTTACCAAAAATGCAGTCAAAAAACTTCAAAAAAAGTAAATTCAGCCTGCCTAAAACGCAATTATCTTAGATGACCTAGGTTGACCTTGACCCTGACCTTGACCCCTGTACATCGTCGAACAACATGTTCCATGATAGGTGGGAGGTAAGACTGGCAAAAAAGGCCGAAATCAGGGTGTCAAAAGCTCATAAGGCCCATGGCAAACGCAAGATGTTGAGAATTGGCCATTTGGGTCATGACATAACCTGAAAAACAAGGTCATATCTCCGAAACCAAAAATCACAGAAACTTGAAATTTTCAGTGGACATCAAGAAAGGATAGAGAAGCAGCTATACGAAAAATCAGCCTTCTAGCTCTAAAAATGTTGAGTGCAGAGTCGAAAGACTACCTGGGGGGGGGGGTGGCAACCACCCCCCCCCATGTGCGGGCGAGGGTTAATTTATGTGTTTTCAAGGTCGTCCATCTAACCCTCACTGGCCGAAGGGGGAGACGGGTGCCGCCCCCAAACCCATGGGTTTATCGCGATAGTTCGGAACACGCCGGCAATAGAGAGGCAAAACTTGGCCTACCTGGTCTTTCCTTCAAGCTGGATCTTTTACACCAACTGCATTTTCGGGTCAAGTCAGTTTCGGGTCTATGACGTCATAAGTGAACCTCTGCACGGCCCCACAATGTCGTGACTTCGCAGCGCTCTCACAGTGCACAAGAGCCGAGGAGCTTTCACAGGGAGATGAACTTACAGGACCTAGTATCCATGAGAGGTCTCACAGCTTGTATGTCTTGGATTTTTCCTAAGGGTCACCTGAGGTCAAGTCCTCACTATGACGTGACCTCGCCATTATAAGTCGATGGGAAAATATGGATACGATATGTAAATATGGATCATCGCCGGATGGCGCCGGCAATGATCCAGAACTATGTCAAGCACACAGAATCGTGACTTCATGCACACGATCCGATGCTTCACTTTTGTATTGCTGACCTTGTGTGACGTCATTTATGACGTCGATAAGGTCATAAGTTTTTCGTCAATAGCTCCTGATCAAATTGAGCAGGCGTAGCGGAGTACGGAAACCCACCAATGGACTCGGGAACACCTGTCGAATCGAATGATATGCGATATGACCTCCTTCGACCAATTTGGTGACCTGAAGGGCTCTGGCCTGACCTTCACCCGAAGTCAACATTTTAGGTTGAGCTCGACCGAACAAAATGTATACCATTCGACGTGCCTGAGGCAGGCAAACAAGATGCCGTCAAAATCGCGGCTCTGTGAACATTTAGAGCGTTTGTCTTTTCCGCGAAAATCTAGCTCAACCAGGGGCGAAACGGCGAGTCTTATCAACTAACCCCTCCCCTCTCGGCCGGGGCGTATGAAGAAAACCAATAGGTCCGGCGAGGTTTGGTTTAAGAAATACGGCTAGTTTACGATAGGTATTTTAAGTAGCACTGTTTCTTAACCCTCGCCGGACCTATTGGTTTTCTACATACGCGCCGGCCGAGGGGGGGGGCGGGTACGACCCCCCCCCCTCGCCGTTTCGCCCCTGGTGGAGCTAGCGCGTCGCGGAAAAAACGAGCGTGTGCGCCGTTACGAGACGCAGAGATTGGTACCCGATTTTAAGGTCCTAGGTCAACCGGTGACCTCTGAGGTCAGGTCAAGTGCCCCAGGGTACGGTTCAGTTTTTGGTGAATAACTTCGCAAAAAACGGCCGCAGAGCCGCGATTTTGGCAGCATCGTGTTCGTCTTGCTCAGGCGCGTCGAATGACATACTTTTTGTTCGGGTCAGGTCAACTAGGGGTGTTGACCTCAGGTCAAGGTCAGGTCAGCACCCCCAGGTCACGAAGTTGGTCGAAAGAGGTCATGTCGCATATCATTCGATTCGGCAGGTCTTCCTGAGTCCATTGGTGGCTTTCTTGACTCGCTAGCTCAATTTGATCGGGAGTTATTGACGAAAAACTAATATGACCTTGATGACGTCATAAATGACGTCACGGAAGGTCAACATTGCAAAAGTGACGCATCTAACCTTGCAAGGAGTGCATCAAATCACGATTCTGTGTGCTTGAGATAGTTGGAGATCGTTCCCGGCGCCAGAATAGCAGTTTTCATTTTTCCCCGTTGACTGATAATGGTGAGGTCACGAAAATGACCTGACCTCATATGACCTTTAGGAAAAATCCGAGATATACAAGTTGTGAGACTCATAATGGATACTAGATCCTGCAAGTTTCATTTCCCTGTGACATCTCCTCTGGCAGTGAGGGCGTTGCGAAGTTGCGACATCTGAAGACCGTGCAGAGGTTCACTTATGACGTCATAGGTCAGTGACATGACCTGACCCAAAAATGCGGTTGGTGTCAAAAGATGCGGCTTGGATCAAAGATCAGGTACCTATGCCAAGTTTCAGCTCTCTATCGCCAGCGTGTTCGGAGCTATCACGAAAAAACCCTATGGGGGGGGGGGCGGCACCCGCCCCCCCCCCCTCGGCCGGCGAGGGTTAAGGTGTTTGTATACAAGCGCTGCGCACATAAAAACAAAAACAAAAATGTTGGCTGGCACGGCCAGGCAACGGCCCTGCATCTGTACTGTACCGCTGTTTCAGGCGCTTTATATATTACAAGTGCTTTATATAGGTATTAGGTATACATAACACAATATGAAATTTATCATTTCACGATTCAGTAGGTACGCATTAGTGAATTACGATGCTATCTAGAATCAGAAACGGTCCAGCTGCGATAAACTTTTGAAATAGCGAAAGAGAAACAGCCACGGATGGGCTATGGCGAATGCATTACCTACTCCAAGAGCAAGATAGAGGAGGTTGGAGCGGTTGGAGCAGGGCCCTCCTTGACTTTGTAGGGGCTAGAGCTGCCACTTGAACAGGGAAGCAATCTTGGAGGAGTTTAGATGCGGTAGGAAGTGAGACTGGAACAGACCCATTGTGTCCGGTAGATGGGTGGAAACTTACCTATATCGGCTATATCTAAGAGGCAGGTAAGGCGGAACGTTTACCAGTACCGATTGTTATGTTAATTCTAACGGCTCATTTTTCCTCACTGATCTGTCTGGTGAAAATGTGAGCTGCTAGCTGAGCTGAATGACCGGGAGTAAACGCATTTTAGCGTTAGTTGCATTGCAGCCGACGAGCGCAGGGTGATCTGTGACGTCACGAATCAGTAGTTCTCCCGCTGCCCCTAGATGACGCTAGTGTGGTCTACGCATCCCGCCCATAGATGGCGCTGATACATGTTGCCACTTCTCGCGGCCGGAGCAGCCTACCTTTCTATAGAGCCTTGCGTATCGCTCACAATCGTTCACAGCAGCGTTACCGCTGGCGTCTCGCTGGTTTCCCCAGATTCTCACGAAAATTTCCCTATTTCCAAAACCATTTCCCTAGATGCGGTTTTTCATGGAATTTGCCGTACTCTCCTCATTTTAACCCTTCGCGTTTATAGCCGCTGCGTCCAAAAGCAGCAACAAACTACATTCTGTAACGTTAATGTAGGGGATTCTAATGAAAATGCGTGGTATATCGCAAATCACCGTACCATCGTGTGGTAGGTATAATATAATTGCGTGGTATATCGCAAATTGTGGTGTGCTGCCGCTGCGCGACGCGGGAAACTTCCGTATGAATAGTAGTACCTAGTGCTGGCGTAAGAGACGAGTCGATGCACTATCTTAACATTAACGTTGCAACGCCATTGCAGTCTCCCAGTAACGCAATATTGTTATTTGTGACTGGGTTTTGACACAAAACAGACAATTATATCCAGTACATACATTTTGAAATACAGTGACAGTTGACACACATATGCGTCTCATGAAACGAAAACAAGAGTTGAGACTTGAGAGTCTGAGACATACATATTGCCTTCGTGGCCCGGCCTGGCTTGGCTTCGCTAGCCACCGCTACTCACCGACACTGTTCAGTCGACCACACCGAGAGTCACACCGGCCACTTCCTTCGACTGGCTGCGGTGGCGTGGGCCATTTTTCATCACGTCCTGCAGCAGGGAAGCGGACGGCTCGAACATAGTGCAGCCAGCGTTGCCACTCTCTTTAATCGCCTGAGAGGCGAGCATGCGTCCTTTTGTTGTTGCCACCAACAGGCGATTCGTTTGGTTGGTTTTAACCCTGTTCATTTGCGAGAACGTGCGTTCCACAGAGGCCGTCGAGTGAGGCAGAGACATCATATTCCCCATCAGCTCACACAGATGTTGAAATCTAGGCTCTCCCACAGCGTTCTTCAGTTCAGCCACTTTGGCCCAGAACACTGGCGGTGTTTCCTCCTTCACCGCCACGGGCGCAGTCGCCAGCGCTGCTGGGAGGTCACGCCACTCATCACAGACATCATCCCTGTCAGCATCCTTTACCAGGTGTTTGAATCTGGCTAGGAGCGGTGCCAGTGTGCGAGGACGCTCCTCGTCCTCTGCCGGTAGCATGGCGACCCGCGGCGAGAGCACTTTCAGCTCTGCCAAAATGCTGTTGCGGTCCAGGTCAAACCGCTTCCGAATCTGACTGCACAGATCCTTTAGGAAGGATTGCGCGTCCGTTCGAAGCACTTTTTCGCCGGAGCCCAGCGGCTCCACCATCAGGTGGGTTTCGCAGCGACCGCCGAGGTTGATGCGGTCCAGGCTCATCGCGATATCAGCCTCCGTCGGGTTGATCTCGTGAAGCGGAACCGATGACAGCACCGCGGGCTTCACGTACATAGCGAGCAGTAAGCGGTATCCGTCACTCATGTCCTGATACAGACGATGCAACTGGAAGTCTTCAGACTGGAAGATCAAATTTAGTTGGTCGACCTTCTTGATCACAAAGCTTACGAAGAGCAGCATGTGCTTGGTGCCAGGCTCCTTCATCCTTTTCGCGATCTCCGTTGCTCGGTCTACCTTCCCTTCCCTTGTCTGGGCTTCGGCGGAGAAGAAGAGCAGCAGAGGCTCCCACTGCTCGAGGATCCTGTGGATGACAGCGCCTCGCGACAGCCAGCGTGTCATGGCCACCTTCGGAATGCTGTGGCATGGCGCTTTGACAGCCTCTTGAAGCAGCGAGAGCGTTTCTTGTCTTTTGGGGCTTCGGGAGAGGTAGCTTGCGATATCTTTGATGAGCGTTTCCAGCCAGTCGGGCAGGCATCTTGCCGCGTGCCCAGCACAGAGTGCTAATGAATGGCAACTGCAGCCCATAACGAAGACATCCGGCACGACATCTTTCAAAAGCTTTTGGAATCCAGCATTTCCTCCCATCATTGTAGAGCAGTTATCTGCACCAAAGCCAATGATGCTGTTCTTGTCCATGCCTGCAGCTTCAAGTGACTTCATCACGGCGTCAAAAAGTCCTCGAGCGGTTCCATCGAACGGCTCCACAAGGTCTAGCATGAAGTCTCTTGTGGCCATATCATCTTTCACGTACAGCCTGACAACCAGTGCCATGACCTGACGGACGGAAACATCAGTCGACTCATCAATCATGATGCTGTACTTTCGGTTTTTGCACAGTTCTGCCACACGACGGGCCTCGTGTTCACCAAGCCCATGGACTGTTAGGTAGGACATCTTTGTTCTTTTTGCCGATGCAGTCTTAAGAATTTCTGAATCAGGGGCCGCGTGTCTTATCATATCCCAGAAGTGGTCCCCCAGGATGAATGGCAGGTCGTGCTCGGCGAAGAACGCAGCGACTATGGTCTCGCAGCGGGCCACCTTGGTGTCTTTTGCAGTGACTGGTTCTTCTTTCGGAGCAAAAAATTGAGTCAGCTTCATTCCAGCAGAGGAAGATATAGCTGCCTTGTGTCCCCTGCTTAGCATATGTCGTTTGAGGGCGGTTTTGTTGGGGTCCTTAAAGAGGAAGCGACAGGGTTGGCAGAGGCATTTGGAGCAGTCCTCAGTGTCCTGTATGAGCCAGTCCTTAAATTCTGGTTCCTTCAGCCATTCTGCTCGAAAGGATTGTGGGTAGCTTTTCGGCTTCTTCTTAGGTGGCGTCTCACATCCGGATGAGGAAGGGGAGTGTGATGCCATGACCTGAGAGAAAAAAATATTACTATTAGGCTAGGACCAGGGCAATTGACTTGGATTAACAGGATGTGCCTGACTTGCAATTGTTTTCTATATTCGCGAATTATCATTTTTTATAAATAATGATTAATGTTAGCACCAATTAGTGTACCTATAGCTCCCGTAGTACGTTCAATTGCAATATGTATGTTAAAAATAAGCGAGCTCAGATCTTTTGGACTGATTTCGTCTTATTTGGCCTTCACTATCACACAACTAAATATGCAACGTCACATGCAGAAGATGTGACTGGGCAGAATGTGACCGGGCTTATGACCGTGCATTCTAAATTAAACCTTAAATATGCAGGATACCGCCATTTTAACCCACGAACCGCTGGGAGGGGAGGGGGATGGTCATAAAGCTGCCCCCTTACGTTTTATGTGGTAAGATTCGTTATTACGATATACTGACACCAGGCAGACAAGCCAGAAAGTAGAATTTCACACAATCTTACAGTATACGCCAGACAAGGCCTTTAAAATTGCAAAATTATTTTACATTTTTAATGCAGTTTTGCAAAGCATTGATCAAAAGATCATTTTAATTTAACCTGTTCCTCTATCAAGATTGAATAGGTAAATACAAATTATGAAATGACAGCGAAGAATAAAGCAATTTGCAAAAAACAGCAACAATCCATGCATGCCTGGCCTGTTTCTGATTCCAAAGTCAATTCAACTGCTGGCAACATTTCATAGTTTTGATTTTACAGCATACATTCCATATGAAACCATATTGAGGTTTAAAACATGGATTAGTAACGGCAACGCCAAAGAAGACAACCTTGAATCTTTCTAAGGTTGAGGTGCAGTGAAACTCAAGGAATCGATAAATCAAACAATTTCCTAGCGAGACATTTACGTATTTGACAAGCTCGACCACAGCCATGCAGCCTAATGCTCAAATTAATTGAGTACTTTTCAGGTATGACTTAAAGCTCGCTTGAACACACAATGAGATAAATGCCTTAAAAGAGGCAATACTGATAGGCAATCACAGATTGTGAAGGAAGTTCAAGTTGAAGAAAATAAATTCACAGATTTCCTCCACAGAAAAAGGGTATCCAACTTCCAAGTTACGCTTACGCGGACGCCACAGTCCGATTCAAGGCCGTATAGCTATTAGGAGAGAAGCAGAAGCAGTTTGTTTTGAAATGATATCAAGAATTATATATAAATACATACATATGCAATTGCCTTTAATCTTCAAAACGAAAGCATCAAACCTGAATTTTGTGAAAATTGTTCTCATATTTATTTGATATGACATACTGAAGAATATTTTATGACAATATTTATTTTTATTGTTAGAAAAAAAAACTTTTTGGGGGTTTGTGGCATTTCCCTAGATTTCGTGTGAAATCCATAGATCCCTAGATCTTCGCTGATTTCCATAGAAAAGGGAAATTTCCCTAGCAGCGGTAACGCTGGTTCACAGTTTCAAAGCCACTAGCTTTCGCAGCAGCCGGTCCGCGGACCTGTTTTTCAAAGCCCTACCGGCCGGCTTTCCGAACACTTCCTCAGTTATCGCGACGAGCGCGTTCTGTGCGCTCGATGTAGGGATTTTTCGGTGAAGTACGGGAAACATAGCGGCCCAGAGTAGCAGCCGCGTACTGATTGGTGTCTCCTCGGTGACTGTTGCCACCTCGGTCCCCTCGACGCATAGGACGCCGCCTTGGATGCAGCGGGACTAGCAGGAGGGCTTGGCTGCCCCTTCTTCGATGAATATGTCTGTGCTCCTCACGAGCAGGTACTCCAGTAGGTCGTCGATCTTCTCTTGGTCCGTGTCTGAGAAATAAAAGAAGAACGAATTGTGTAAAGGGCATCCAAATGTGCGCTCGAGAGTCGAGACTATCGCCAAAAATCCAAGTCGGTTTGCGTGAACTCATTAAAAGGACTGTCCCACCTTTGCATTAGTTCTGAGTTGAGATAGCCAAGTTGGCGGCCATGTTCAGGAACCACTATATATCCTGGTCGCAATATCCTCAGTTTCGTGGTGTTAAAGAAATTCGTTCCCTTCATTTGAAAAGTGGGCCTTAGCTAAGGCCATATCTCTTAACTATTAACGGCCATTTGATGACGTCATTTGCATTTTGAACGCCTGTCACGCATTAAGAAGTTTCACTTGATTTACGAATAAGCTAATCAGAGACACTTGTTATTGTATGAGCCGCGTCATATTTGAGAGCAAATACCTATATTTGCTGCCAAATTTCCCCCACATTGACATGAAGTAAATCCTTCATTACGTCACAGATCCGATCTAAATGACGTCACGATGAAATATAAAAGTCGCAATATCTCAAAAAGTATACAATGAAAACGCGTAAAAATTTGCAGAATTCGTCACAATGTCATGAGTAACATTTCCGAATCCTAAATGGTACTTTTTTGAAGGTGGGATAGTCCCTTTAAGCCCACTTGCATTGGAAATGGAGAGCGGTGAAGATACAATATCTTTGACAGCTCACCACACGAACAAAAAAAAGAGACTGCTGAAAACTCGAAATCGTTAGGTATTTGTTAGATGTGTGCGCTTAAAGGGACCCTCCCACCTAAGCTAATGAAATGGCAAGTAAGTGATGAACCGTGGTTCAGAAATAGCGAAAATGAATATCTGCCAAATCTTAGCGAAAAATATTCACCGGTTTTTGAAATATCAATTTTTTATCTTCGTTTCTGGTTGGGAACC
The DNA here is from genome assembly GCF_019059575.1 of Amphibalanus amphitrite. Lineage (NCBI taxonomy): Eukaryota > Metazoa > Arthropoda > Thecostraca > Balanomorpha > Balanidae > Amphibalanus > Amphibalanus amphitrite. The sequence continues at coordinate 428,152 of NW_024882066.1, forward strand.
TCCGCTATTCCTATAACGTTTGTTTGTTGTTTTTTTTTTATTTTTTTTTGGGGGGGGGGGGGCTGGGGGCGCGCCGACTACGAGGTCATTTTGCGCCCATGTTCCTATAACGCTAAAAAAATTTATTTACGTCCGTCCATTTGGAAGCATAATTTGGTATTTAAAAGTGCGGAAGGTTTTGCGCGCAAGGCAGTATATAGCACTACAGCACCATCTGTCTTTTACCCAGGTTTTAGTAGGCATGATATTTAAAAAACACTTGATCTGCGCTGAGGTCACAAAGTCTAAGGGAGGCATGCAAATGCATTAGCCCCTTAGAATAAAAAAACCTGCAGACTTTGAAGTTAACCATCTCAATAATAAAGCATTTCTCGATGTTGAGAGTGCCCAAACCGGTAATTGCAGGCCAGAGACCCCCATTTGGCTATCTCAACTCAAAAATAATGTTACGGTGGGATTGCCACTTTAAGAATGATTTGCGTTACGTCTCGCAATGATCCAGTTCGGCTCGCAAAGGTTGAAAAAACAAAAATTAGTACGGAAAAGCAAATGACTAATGATGGCACCAGTCAAAAGTATCTTCAAATGATTTAACCATCGCCGGACCTATTGGCTTTCTACATACGCCCCGGCCGAGAGGGGGGGGGGGGGGCAATACGAGACGCAACGATTGGTACCCGATTTTAAGGCCCCAGATCAACTGCTATCAGTGCTTTACAACGCACCCTACTGCCGGGAGACCGTCCTTGACCTCTAATAGGCCATGTTCAGTCAATACTCCCCGACGAATGGTCAATTTTTCCTAATTTCGCAAACACTTGTCAAGTAGGCAAGTTCTCATATACTCCACGGCTACCTATATCGCCCAACATCAACCCAATAGGCGATAAGCATCAGAATACAAACGAGCCACGTCACACGGACACTAACTTTAATATCTAAATTCATAAATCACCAGAATTAGCACCATACCTTCACATCCTGTCAGCTGTCGGGCCGCGTCCATCAGCTTACACAGGGCTGCCTCGTACTTTGCCAGTTTGGACTCCGGGGCTTCGATGTTTCCTTCCATGCGGCTCATCTCGAGCCATATCTGAGGTCGAATAAAATTAGGTCAATTCGCAGCCAGATTGTATACCTTTGCTCGAGAGAGAGAGAGAGAGAGAGAGAGAGAGAGAGAGAGAGAGAGAGAGAGAGAGAGAGAGATAGAGAGAGAGAGAGAGGAGAGAGAGAGAGAGAGAGGAGAGAGAGAGAGAGAGAGAGAGAGAGAGAGAGAGAGAGAGAGAGAGAGAGAGAGAGAGAGAGAGAGAGAGAGAGAGAGAGAGAGAGAGAGAGAGAGAGAGAGAGAGAGAGAGAGAGAGACGAGTAAAGAATTATAACATTTTTGGATTTGTTTACGCCGGATAATTCTTTGGCGTGCTCTTCGCGATTTTTCAGCCGTGCGTTCCTACGCCCAAGTGGCTTACTCGAGGCAGGCAGGGTCATAACTTGTCAGTGGATGCACAGCAAAATAAAAAAGGTACACACCACAGTCGAAATAATAATTGTGGGGAAAGGTAGTATCAAGCTACCTCTACAACCTTTTTATCTAGGGTTTTTCGATGCGGAGGCCCTAACAAGTCCAAAAAGCATTGGGCGCTGCCCGACGTACCAAAAGCCCCTCCATGAGAGCACAAGTTCCTGCGCATGCGCACATTGCTTCAACCCTGTACTAGCGTAAATTAGCGATACTGCTCACGGACTCGATCAGCCAATCAGCGTCCCCGATTACATTAACCCGCGCCCTGCTGGGGGGGGGGGGGGGGGTTGAACACCCCCCCTTGTGGTTTTTCGCGAATATCTCAAAACCGGTGGCGGCTCCGCGCCGCCGTTTTTGGTACACCTTATCATACATCAATTCTACACATGTTGTGAAAATTTCAGACCAAGGTCATTCAAGGTCAGGTCACCAGGTCACTTGAAGTGACCTCACCTCATAAAAAGTTTCAATGTCTGTCAAAGCTACACCGAGTGACCGATCGCTTTGAAACTTTCAGCGATTGCTAAGAGCAATAGCATGTATAAAATTTGTATCTCAGAATTTTGATATCGATGACCTAAGGTCAGGTCAATTTTGCGACCTCCCCATTATAAGTCAATGGAATTGAAATGCGCCTCTTTTGGACGAAAGACATAATAAACACTCCCAAACACCGAATTACAAGTGGTTTAGACACACTGAACATGAAAATGGTGTCCGTGACCCTTGTTTGTGCCCTGAGGTCATCTTAGGTCACGAATGGTATCTAACAGTTTTTCGCAAATAACTTTCGATAGAGGCATGCTAGAGCGATGAAAACACCTTATATGTGTTCAGCTCGACGATACGGATCGACTGATATGCAATATGACCCTTTCCGATCAGGTCATGACCTTGACCTGAGGTCAAATTTTCAAGTTGACCTTTCAAGGTCAAGTTATAGTTCATTCGATGCGTCTTGACGAGAGGAACACGATGCCGGTGAAAGTAAGCTCGTACAAGGCTAGGGTTAAAAGTTATTGCAGAAAAACTGTTTCCGAAAAAATCGGCTATTTTTGCAGTTTTTGCCCCCTGCAGGTAAAACCGTTGACGTTAGGTCAAATCTGAGAGAATTATTCAGAAAGGGCGTTAATAGGGCTATCGAATGCACTTTCCCGCGGCGCTGTAGCTCTATTGGTTCCCGAGTTATGCGTTGGCTTCTTGAAAATTGTCGACATTCGACCTGGAAATCGGCGAAATTTTGCCTTCAATGACCTCTGGTGACCTCACCTTTGACCTGACAAGAAAATTGACCGAAGTGATTTCGTCATTATTTTTTACGCTTTTTCGAACGCCGCCTTCCGCGTATCGCTACGTGGCCCAGGAGCCGAGTTACAAGGGGGGGGGGGGTGTTCAAACACCCCCCCCCCCCCCCAGCAGGGCGTGGAAATCCAGGACCCCCAGCCGGGCGCGGGTTAATAGATGTCGCTAGCATAACGTAAATCCTGCTTGCGAACACATTTTAAGAATGAAACAGCTGCACCATTTCTGCTTTCCATTGATTCCTTCCATCTAAGTATCAACTATGCGCTTTTCAACTAGCTTTAGACTAAGTTTTAAACTATGGTTAGTGTTATTTCTGGTACATATATTTTAAAAAAAACTGATTTATGAATTTGGCTTTACTCGTCAGAATGGAATTTTCTATTTTTTCCATATTCAAAAAATATATCACCTTCCATGTAACTCATACAGGTAAAATATGCGCTTTCCGCGTCGTTGGTGTACCCGTTGTTCTATATACCCTGATCAGAGCAGCGTGTTGCTGCCGATCGAGGGTCCCGGACCGCAGCCGGTTGCGGTGCGCCTGCACGTCATCGGCCGGCGGCGGTGGTACGTAGGCTGCAAAATAGGAGCGCGTTTACGGCTTAATTACTTTGATTTCTAAGAATAATTTGGAGCAAATATCACTTGTACTCACCATCAAGACGTGAAGAGCTAGGTTCACCCGATGGCCGATCGCACAAAAATGGCGACTGTGGCCCACGCTGGCCCACGCGACGCTGCAATTTGGCGCGAAACTGAACAGAGTAAATTAACACTCCAGTGTTAAATATTTCTCAATGCCGGCGCTCAAGTAACATTAATCTGGTTTTGAAACTCGACGCAGCGGAGTAACACACGCTAACGAGTTTTTTCAACACAGTACAACTGTGCGCAAACATGCTTCCACAAAACCCCGTCAAGTGTTTTGGTACACAGTGTCCGGCAATTGCGGGATGAATACATGCCCATTACTCAAACGGGGTTATTGTGCATGGGGATTCCGAGCTGCTTCATCCTGAGTTGGACTGACCATGTTCTACCACGCCATATGGTTTAAATGACTCGACAAATAGGGATTCATTGGCATAGCTAGATGTTTTAGCACATCAATAAAGTGAGTCAGTAAACTCAAACTTTGCTAACATTTTTTACAGTGTACGGAGCAAGTTGATCAATGGGCTCCGTAAGAATCGTTTCAAGATTGATGTTGAAACGTATCGCAAGGTATGATCCTCGGACCTGTAATCCCCACTTTTAACAGCACCGTTACTTTAACCTAATTTGTAAAATCGCACACAGAAAGTTTCCCTAAATATCAGACTCAGAATTGAAACGATACACACATCTTAACAAACATGCCGCAAAAATGTGAGGTTTCAGGCATAAATAAAATTTAAGCGTTGTATTTACATATGCGTTAGAGCATGACTCATTTGCCCCATTTACAAGTAAATTCTTATAATTGTATCCTTAGTAAAACAATCTGTTTTTAGAAGCCGTTTAAGTCGCCAAGACCCTGGCGGATGTAGATATGTAGGGTGCCCAATAATGCAGAATGGCAGCCTGGTTCGCTTTGCATCGGGAGCAGGAAGGAATTTGCAAAAATCTTGACAGTTAACTTTCATGAGCTTAAGAAGTTTTTTCGTTCCCAGTAATAAATGGTCGCATTGATTTCAACCAGATTTGCCATGAAGGTTTAGAATAACTACTAATGTCCACTTGCATGACAAGAACGGTATATGTAGGTGCAAGCCATAGAAGCCGAGAAATCGGCGTGGATCATCTTACCACTATGCTCAACTTGCTGCACTTTCCCCCATAGGTACTAAACACTTTGAACCTAATTTGACCAAACTGCACCAAATGTAACAAAATAGATGCCAGATAACTGCCGTGAGAACGGTTATTACTGGCATCAACGACCATGGCTGAAAATTATGTGCCGCTGACGGAAGATTGTTTGCATGATTTACCAGTCTATGGAGGATCCATTGGACTTCTGATGCTCCACTGACCTCAAGTGGTGTTTCCGTTCCATGTGCAGTTTAACATCCACTGCTTGCTCCAAATGGCTTTAGTTGGACTGTCGACACTGAGGCGGGACTCCGGCTCTGGTATAACGTTTGTCGGAGTATTGGGGCCGAAGCTTCAACCGATCCAAAAGAATCCCAGGCGCCGAGCCAGCCCGCCCCGACATTCCGACTGTCCGGTCGGCGAGTGTGGACTAACTTTTCCGGTTCGCTCTGAGCCGTTTCATTGTGCGCCCAGTGCTTCTGGCCATGTTGTTTCGGAACGCAGCCTTCCGCGACCGCTCCGGCGATAAACGGGAAAATCGAAAAGAAGCGCGGGCTGCCATAATGTATCAAAAGGAAATCTTTGCGGTGAAACGAAAGAATTCCCGAAAATGTGTTTATTGTGAGTTATTTTTCGAACGAAGGCGCAAATCTTCTATGGAGCGACTCGCCGTGCGGAAAATAACACAATGGGGTTGGGAACTCGATTTTTTAAGAATGCATGAAAATGATCAAACTATTTTCACAGAATTTATGGTGCATACCATTGCCTGATAAAATCAATAAGCTGAGAGAAATGGGGGAAGAAAGATAGGAAACTTGTTTTGAAAAGTTCTTGAAAAAGATGCTCTTGATGCTGTTACGTCACATGTCACCTTCTGCGGTTGACAAATAATGGCGCATCTGGCGCACCACAGATTACATGTTATATCAATGGGTGAAAGATGTTGTTTGCTTCACTCTGCCATTCGCGCTGTTTTTAACTTTAAATTATGCTAAAACATTTACGGATGAAATGTTCAGTGTCAAAAATTGATGTGTCTGCCGTGTACTATATTCCCACTTAACATGAGCGCGTGATAAACATTTTATGTACCTCGAATTTTCAAATGATAAAGATGATGAATCGGAGAATGCTGAAAAGCAAAAGCTCATTCCAATATTTGGACTACTTTACGATTAAAATGTTTACATTCCTGTCATCTTATTGATCATTTATTTGTTCTTTTTTTATGAAAATAACTTAAGGCGTTGAGAACCGAGGTAATTTCTATCTACCGTGCCTTAACTTACCAGCAACAGCAATCTATCTACGCCCTACGGTGGCAAGGGAGACTGTGAAAGAAGCGTAAGATGGATTCTAACAATTCTTTTGTGATATACTGAAGGCAAAGTGCAGAGAAGAGCGTATCAAGTCCTGTTTTGTCCAGGCTGTTGCAGTACACTGTAAACCAAATCTACAAGTTGGCTCCTGTTACAAGTTTGGTTCCAATTCGCATAGGCGTCACCTTGTCGATTCACCAGCCCCAGGCTTGTTGGCTAACAAACTAACAGTTTGTCTACAAGTTTGGTTCCAATTCGCATAGGCGTCACCTTGTCGATTCACCAGCCCCAGGCTTGTTGGCCAACAAACTAACAGTTTTGTCTACAAGTTTGGTTCCAATTCGCATAGGCGTCACC